>NW_025814896.1:71541169-72141169 GCF_022079265.1 Lynx rufus
AACACCAATCACTTCACAAACAGAGCATAAAGAATTCCATCACTCTAACAGAGAACTGCTTCCCTCCTGTACATTTTTCTATGAAGGCATTTTGTGAATAAATCTTGCCCCTTGGAGGAACGTGTTCCATTAGCTGGTGAGGTTGAGGAATGAGAGGAATTGGTGCTGTGTGAAGAGATGCTCAGTTCACACAGTCTAGAGACTGGAACCTTCTCAGTCTTTCTTAATGGTGACTACTGGGAAAAATGCCTTCCCTTTATAGGGAAAGAGTACATTCTATTTCCTCTCTGGTTTTGACTCTAGATAATAATAGGGAGAAATAGAAAAACTAGACATTGAAATATGTTCAAGTAGTGTATGAAAAGACATGTCGGTTTCTCTGGTCCAGTTCTTGGGGTAAATCCAGGATAATCTCCAGCCTTCACAGCTATTGGAAGGAAAGTTTTAACCTGCAGTCAGTAACAATGGATGAATAAACACAAACTCAGACATGCAAGTACGCATCTTTAGAATATAAATGTGTAATGTTCATGAGAATGTGCCTCTCAAATCTCCAACTGCAGAAAGTGTAACTGTCCAAGTGCTCCAGTGGCCTAAAAGCTGTTGCAGGTTTTTTTGCAGAGGCCACTTTCCCACAGCTGTTCTCAGCCAATGACTGATGGTGGTAGAGATGCTCATGCAGCCTCTTCCTGGAGAAGGTGATCTTCTTTCATGGGCAACTTTGGCTCAAGGATTCACTGGTGGCCTTGCCAAATTTCCTTAGAACTGCACTGCTTCCATCCAAACTTCCTTCCTTCTTTTTCTCTTTCTCTTTCATTCTGGGTTAGCCTTGTAAGATGGTCTTAAGGGTCTCTCAACTTCTCCTGACTCCCACCCCCATTTTATCTCTCAGAGTTCTTCCATAAGTTTCTTGATATTTAATTTTTCTACCTTGGTTTCTGCTTATCAGAGAACCTGTACTAACATAAAATGTTTCTGTATATTTTTAAAGTAAATCTCTCAGTGATTTATTAATTAGATTTGTACAATTTAAATAACCAGAATAAAAGTGAGATTTTAGTGGGGGAAAGGTGAAAGTTTGATTTTTGTTCTAAGCATAAGATCTACCTACTCTGTGCCAATAATACTTAAAGTTACCTGTATCTAGCCCAGCTTATCAGAAGGGTACTGTAGAATTAGGAGGTAACAATCAAGTTAGAAATAAGGATCACTTTTGTTTACTTTGATCTCAGTACATGTAATTCTCTCCAGTTACCCTAAGGAAAAGTATCAAATAGATTTATTTCAATGGTGTCCCCATTTGATGATACAATTTGTCTAATGTGTTGTTGTAGTGAGTAAAAGACAAATTGGTAAGCATCTTTTGATTGATTAGTGATGTTTACAAGACTGTTCTGAAGGGAGACCACAGTGGTATTAGAAAGCCGATTGAGCATTTGAGTGTTTGGGGTCTTGAGTTCTGAATGAATACCATCTCTCTAATTCTTTTAAAACATTTGAATAAAATACAAATATCTTTTGGAATAAAATATTAAACAGGACCCTTGAAAGCAAAATAATTATGGTTAAGAATGGGACCCATCTTCTGTAGAGCCCTGAAAGCTCCTGATACACTTCCTCACCAGTCTAGGGCCCCCAGAGAGAACTCAAAACCAACACATGAATTAGAATTTATCACTCTCTGATACCAAATTAATTCCCCAATCTTTATAAAGAGCAAATTCATGTATATAACATGACAATTATGAAAGAGAATCTGCTGAAGGTCTTTTTTTTTAATTTTTAAAAACATTTTTATTTATTTTTGAGAGACAGAGACAGAGCATGAGTGGGGGAGGAACAAAGAGAGAGGGAGACACAGAATCTGGAGCAAGCTCCAGGCTCTGAGCTGTCGACACAGACTCAACTCATGAACTGGGAGATCGTGACCTGAGCTGAAGTCAGACGCCTAACCGACTGAGCCACCCAGGTGCCCCTGTTGAATGTCTTTTTATCATAAAATCTACATTCTGAACTTTTCCTAACTTCATCTTTCCTCATGATGAAAAGTGTATCTAGCTTGCAGAGAATATCTGTATGTAGAAAACTACTCAATACTTCTGCATGTCTGACACTACAGTGGTACTCAACTGTGGAGCCACTATGAAAACAACTGTGATGCTTGACTTTGAAGCATAGATGACCCATCCATCCCCAAACCCACTGAGTCAGAATATCCAAAGGTTGAGACCAGAGATTCTGTATCAAAATGAAGCAAAATGAAATCCCACAGGTGATTCTGATGTACAGCCAAATTTGAGAACAGTGTTATCATTAGAGGTATCAGATGGATCTAAATTATCTGGGTTCAGTGCTACTCTCAATTTATAATTAAAATATCTAATAAGTATTAGAATATTTGATAAAAATATTTTTGTTGAAATATTTTATTACTGTAATGGATTCCTGAAGCCAGTTCACCTATAGTTTTTCTCATAGGGAAAATAAAAATGCTCATTTCCTATATGATTTTTATGAGATCTAGTTCTTTGGAATAGAAAACTTAAATATTCATGAAGCCGGTTTTTTAAAAGCATTAGTCACCAGTTTAATATAATACATGCTATGTGCACACTGTGTGTCTCCTACCCAAGGTCAGTGCTCCACCTGAGCACTTTATCCTTCTCCTCCTTGAATACTCAGTGACATCATTCAAGCAATGCTCACGTCTCTATCCTGTATTATCATTGTTACTCTTTTTTAAATTCCAGTATAATTAACATACAGTGTTATATTAATTTCAGGTGTATACTATAGTGATTCGGTAATACTATACATTATCCTGTGCTCATCGTGATAAGTGTACTCTTAATCCCCTTCACCTATTTTACTTATCTCCCCACCCACCTAACTCTGGTAACATCCAGTTTTTTGTCTATATTTGAGAGTTGTTTTTTTTTTCTGTTTGTTTCTCTCTTTATTATTTGTTCATTTTGTTTCTCAAATTCCATATATGAGTGAAATCATGTAGTATTTGTCTTTCTCTGACATTTCATTGAGCATCGTATCCTCTAGATCCATCCATGTTGCAAATGGCAAGATTCCATCCTTTTTTATGGCTGAGTAATATTCATTTTATATATACACCACCTCTTTTTTGTGCATTCATCTATAGGTTGGTTTCATAATTTGACTGTTATAAATAATGCTGCAGTAAACAGGGGTGCATGTATCTTTTCAAATTAGTGTTTTAATATTCTTTGGGTAAATACCCAGTAGTGGAATTACTTGATCATATGGTAATTCTATTTTGAATTTTTTGAGGAGACTCCATACTGTCTTCCACAGTGGCTGCACCAGTTTGTATTCCCACCAACAATGCATAAGAGTTCCTTTTTCTCCACATCTTTGCCAACACCTGTTGTTTCTTATGTTGTTGATGTTAGCCCTCCTGACAGGTATGAGCTGATATCTCATTGTATTTAGATTTCCCTGATGATTAGTGATGTTGAGCATGTTTTCATCTGTTAGGCATCTGTATATTTTGTTTGGAAGAATTTCTGTTCATGTCTTCTCATTTTTAAATTGGATTATGTTTTTTTGTATGGTGTACAAGTTCTTTATATAGTTTGAATACTAACCCCTCATAGGATGTATCATTTGCAAAATTTCTATTCATAGGTTATCTTTTTGTTTTATTGATTGTTTTCTTGGCTGTTCAGGTTTTTATTTTGATGTATCCCCAAGAGTTTATTTTTTCTTTTGTTTCTCTTGTCTCAGGAGACATATCTAGAAAAATGTTGCTACCATTGATACTGGACAAACTATTGCCTATGCTTCTTGGAATTTTATGGTTTCAGGTACCACATTTAGGTCCATTTTGGGTTTACTTTTGTGTGTGGTGTAAGAAAGTGGTTGAATTTCATTCTTTTGAATGTAGCTTTGTGATTTTCCAACAACATTTGCTAAGGAGACAGTCTTTTTTCCATTGCATATTCTTGCCTCCTTTGTTGTAGTATTAATTGACAGTATAATCATGGGTTTATTTCTGGGCTTTCTATTCTGTTCTATTGATTTCTGTATTTGTTTTTGTACCAATATTACACAGTCTTGATTATTACAACTTTGTAGTATGTCTTGAAATCAGGGATTGTGATACCTCTAGTTTTGTTATTCTTTTTCAAGATTGCTTTGGCTATTCAGTGTCTTTGTGGTTCCACACAAACTTTAGGATTGTTTGTTCTAGTTCTGTGAAAATTGCTGCTGATATTTTGATAGTAATTGCATTAAATTTGTGGATTGCTTTGGTTAGTGTGGACGTTTTAACAATATTTGTTTTTCCAATCCATGAGCATAGAATATCTTTCTTTTTGTGTCATCTTCAATTTTTTTCATCAATGTTTTATAGTCAGACTTTAGGTCTTTCATCTCCTTGGTTAAGTTTATTCCTAGGTATTTTATTCTTTTTGGTGCATTTGTAAATGGGATTGTTTTCTTAATTTCTCTGTCTGCTACTTCATCGTTAGTGTATAGAAATGAAATGGATTTTTGTATATTGATTTTGTATTCTGCAATCTTACTGAATTCACTTATCACTTCTAGCTGTTTTCAGTAGAATCTTTAGTTTCCTATATATAGTATCATGTCATCTGCAAATAGTGAAAATTTTACTTCCTCCTTACCAATTTAGATGCTGTTTACTTCCTTTTTTTTGTTTGTTTGATTGATGTGACTAGGACTTCCAGTACTATGTTAAATAAAAGTGGTGAGCATGGACATCCTTGTGTTGTTCCTGATCTTAGGAGAAAAGCTGTCAGTTTTTCACCATTAAATATGTTGTTATCTCTGTCTTTTTCATCTATGGACTTTATTATGTTCAGGTATGTTTCCTCTAAGCCTACTTTATTGAGGATTATCATAAATAGATGTTGCACTTCGCCAAATACTTTTTACATATCTGTTGAAATGATCATGTAGATTTTATCTTTCTCTTAATGTGATGTATCAGGTTGATTAATTTGCAAATTTGAAACACACTTTCATTCTAGGAATAAATCCCACTTGATTGTGATGAATGACATTTTTAATGTATTATTGGATCCAGTTGGCTAATACTTTTTTGAGAATTTTTGCATTTGTCTTGATCAGAGATATTGGCTTATAGTTCTCTCTCTCTCTCTCTCTCTCTCATGGTGTCTTTATATGATTTCGGTATTAGGTTAATGCTGATCTCATAGAATGAATTTGGAAGGTTTCCTTCCTCTTCTATTTTTTTGGAATAGTTTGAAAAGAATAGGTATTAACTCTTCTTTAAATGTTTGGTAGAATTTGGCTATGAAGTTTTCTGGTCCTGGACTTTTGTTTGGGAGTTTTTTGATTACTGATTCAATTTCATTGCTAGTCTGTTCAAATTTTCTATTTCTTCCTGATTTGCTTTTGGTAGGTTATATGTTTTTAGGAATTTATCCACTTATTATAGGTTGTCCAAATTGTTAGCACTTAATTTTTCATAATTAAATTATGAAATCCTTTCTATTTCCTTCATATAATCTTTCATATTTCTGTGGTATGGGTTATTATTTTTCCTTTCATTTCTGATTTTATTTCTCTCTCTCTCTCTCTGTTTTGTTTTTTTGATGTGCCTGGCTAAAGGCTTCTCCATTTTGTTGATATTTTCAGAGAACCAGCTTCTGGGTTCATGGATCTGTTCTATTGTTTGTTTGTGTTTTTTGTTTTTGTTTTTGTGTTTTCTTTTTTGGGTTTCTTTTTGGTTTTATTTTATTTATTTTTGCTTTAATCTTTATTATTTCCTTCTTTCTACTAGTTTTTGGTTTTGTTCGTCTAGCTCCTTTAGGTGTAAAGCTAGGTTGTTTATTTGAGATTTTTCTTGCTTCTTGGGTAAGTCGGTTTGGTATAAATGTTCCTCTTAGAACTACTTGTGTTGCATCCCCCAAATTTTGAATCATTATATTTCCTTTTTTATTTATTTCCATGTATTTTTAAATTTCTTCTTTGATTTCCTGGTTGACAATTCGTTGTTTGGTAGCATGTTATTTAACCTTCATGTATTTGTGCTCTTTCCAGATTCTTTCTTGTGGTTCATTCTAGTTTCATAATATTGTGGTCAGAAAAGATGCATGATATGACTTCAGTCTTTCTGAATTTGTTAAAACTTGTTTTGTGGCCTAATATGTGATCTAGTCTGGAGAATGTTTCATGTGTACTTGAAAGGAATGTGTATTCTGCTCTTTTAGAATGGACCGTTCTGAATGTATCTGTTAGATCTCTCTGGTCCAATGCATCATTTGAAACCCTCTTTCCTTTTTGATTTTTCTGTTTGGATGATCTATCTGTTGATATAACTGGGAATTTAAAGTTTCCTACTATTATTGTATTACCAGAAGGTATTTCCTTTATGTTTGTTATTAGCTGCTTTTTGTATTTGGGTTTTTCCAAGTTGGGTGCACAAATGTTTACAATTGTTATATCTTCTTGTTGGATTGTCCCCTTTATGATTATATATGTTCTTTTTTGTTTCTTGTTACAGTCTTTGTTTTAAAATCTATTTTGTCCAACATAAGTAGTGCTATCCCAGCTTTCTTTTCACTTCCATTTGTATGATAAATGCTTTCTCATCCCTTCACTTTCAGTTCCCATGTTTATTTAGGTCTGAAGTGAATCTGTTGTAGGCAGCATATAGATGGATCTTGCTTTTTAATCCATTCTATAACCCTGTGTATTTTGATTAGAGTGTTGAGTCCATTTACATTTAAAGTAATTATTGATAGGTATGTACTTACTCCCATTTTGTTACTTGTTTTATGGTTGTTTTTGTAATTCTTCTCTGTTCCTTTCTTCTCTTGCTTTCTTCTTTCATGGCTTGCTGGCTTTCTTTAGTGATATACTTGGATTCCTTTCTCTTTACTTTTTTAAATGTCTATTACTGATTTTTGATTTGTGGTTACCGCTAGGTTTTATATAATATCTTATGCATAAGGCAGTCTATACTAATTTGGTGGTCACTTGAGTTTGAACTCGTTTCAAAAGCACTAAAATTTTTCCTCTCTCCACCCACATATCAGGTATATGGTTTCACACTTTACATCCTTTTATTTTGTGAATCCCTTGACTGGTTTTTATAGATATACTGAATTTTACTGCTTTGTTGCTTCCTACTTGTCTTACTCCTGCTTGTGGTCTTACTTTCCACTCTGAGTCTCCTTTAACATACATATCTTGTAGGGCTGGTTTAGTGGTCATGAATTCCTTTTTTTGTTTGTTTATCCAGGAATCTCGTTATCTCTCCTGCTGGATAGAGTCTTTCTGGTTGTAGTTTGGGTTGTTTGTTTGTTTGTTTGTTTGTTTTTTTCTTTCAACACTTTGAATATACTATGCCACTTCCTTTTGGCCTATAAACTTTCTGCTGAAGAATCAGCTGATATCCTTATGGGATATGGGAAATGGGATCAACCTCCTTGGGTTGATTTGTTAAGGGATCTCTGTGCCTCCTGGATATGAATTTGTTTCCTCAGATTTTGGAATTTTTCTTTTTTCTCTTTCTACACTCTTTTCTCTTTCTGAGATCCCTGTAATGCAAATGTTATTATACTTGATGGTGTTGCTGATTACCCTTAATCTAGTTTTATATTTTATTCTTTATTTCTTTCTCCTGTTCAGCTTGATTGCTTTCCATTATTCTGTCCTCCAGGTCACTGGTCTGTTCTTCCACTTCCTCTAGGTTATTTTTTTTTTCTGTAATGTACTTTTAATTTATTGAGTTCTTCATCTTTAATTTATGTTTTCTACCTCTTTTTCAAGTGTCTCCCTGAGATCCTTCCCTCTTTTCTCAAGTCCAGTGAGCATCTTTATGACAATTATTTTACATTTTCTATCAGACATATCACTTATCTCCATTTTTTTAGCTCTCTTGCTTTGATTTTGTCCTGTTATTTCATTTGGAATTTAATGTTCTAACTCTTCATTTAACCAACTCTCTGTGTCTATTTCTTTGTATTAGGAACCTCAGCTACATTGTGAAAGTAGTGGCCTTATGAAGAAGAGGTCCTGTAGTGCCCTGCAGTGCAGTGTATTCTGTTCCCCAGAGCCTATTTCAGGGTGTCTCCTATTAGTGCTGCATGCAACTTACAAATATGGTTGAGCCATATTTGCCTCAGTCCAGTCATCTGCAACAGTTCTCTTTGCCTATTGTGGGCAGGGTTTGGTCCGTGTGTTGTTAATGGAACAGTTGGGTCACTTTGGGCTTGAGCTGAGTAAGAGAAGGTGTTTGCCAGAGCTGTGGTAGCACCAAACTGCAGGGCACTTTCTTTTGTTGTCTTCCTAGAAGCTTTCGCTGGTGGGTGGAGCCTGCAGACCAGATGTCTGCTGGTGTGTGTGGTTTTCTTTCCCTCTCCCTTGGGCGGGAGTCACTGTGCAATAGTGCTGGCCCCTCTCCAGGCTACTTGCACACTGCCATGCTTGTGGAATGTACTCTTGCTGAGGAAGTGTTGGATGGGTGGGGTCATCAGGAGGATATGGGTATGGGTGTGCTGTTATCAAGATGTGGACAGATGTGCTGTGAGAGGGGACCTGTACCCTCTTTGGAAAACTCCTGGAGAATCTATTTGGAGGAGGTGAGTCTAATGAGCAATCCCTTATCCATTACTTAATTTTTGTTCAGAGCACTTTTCATTTCTGACATTACCCATTCAAATATAAGCTCTGAATAATCCACGTATAATTGTCTGTTTTGTTTATTGTTGTATCCCCAGAACCTAGAAAGTTGTATAGTTGACAGTCAATAAATACTTGTTGAACAAATAAATATTGTAATACAATATAATGTTTAAATTGAATGATAGAGTAAGTTTGTTTGATATGAATTTATGTATCTACCTATGATGGTGATTTTTAGTCTGATAGTAAAATGTACTAGTTGACTTTCTAATCCATTATTGCAATATGTACACATATATTTTGAAAACAAATATTCTAAAAGTTATCAAAGCCTTGATTTCTTTTGACCAAGAAGTAACACACTTTGAAACTTTAAACAACATTAAAGGAAAGTAAGAACTTTTGTTCTAAAGGGAGATTGGGATAAAAGGTTGAAAATAATGTTTCTGTAACAAATCAGATTTTTTTCAGCTTTTTAAAAAGTGGATTAGTGGGCGCCTGGGTGGCGCAGTCGGTTAAGCGTCCGACTTCAGCCAGGTCACGATCTCACGGTCCCTGAGTTCGAGCCCCGCGTCAGGCTCTGGGCTGATGGCTCGGAGCCTGGAGCCTGTTTCCGATTCTGTGTCTCCCTCTCTCTCTGCCCCTCCCCCATTCATGCTCTGTCTCTCTCTGTCCCAAAAATAAATAAACGTTGAAAAAAAAATTTAAAAAAAAAAGTGGATTAGTAATTTCCCTTGACTTGTAGGTCCAATATGAGAAATCTTTTTTCTTTTAAAACAATAGCAAAATGTTGAAAAGAAAAAGGAAAACAGAATGAAAGGAGTGTTTCTGGCATGTATGAGTTTGTGATATTATGTAGTTTATGTAGTTTAACTTTAAACTGCTATTTCTTACCTAATGCATAAAGAGAGGTTATACAGTTAAACAATTACCATTGTTCTTTGAATTACCCACTTCCCCTATACCACATGTGGTATCCTACATAATCATGTCACTCCTCTGTCTACAGTAATTAAAAAAAAAATCTAGAAGTAAATTATGATGTTCAAATAGAGAATTTCTGGGGCGCCTGGGTGGCTCAATAAGTTAAGCGTCTGGCTCTTGATTTTGACTCATGTCATGATCTCACAGTTCGTGGGATCGAGCTCTGCACTGACAGTGCAGAGCCTGCTTGGGATTCTCTCTCTCCCTCTCTCTCTGCCCCTCCCCTGATCATTCTCTTTCTCTCAAAAATAAATAAATAAACTTTTAAAAAACAAAAATATATGGAGTTTTTATAAGTAACATATTTTAAAAATCGGGGGAAATTTTATAAATTGCATTAGTAGCTTAAATATGTATTTTACCTTATTATACTAGATATAAGTATTTATTATCCTAAAGATCAATGGCTTTATTAAAAGATCAAATAACAATTGAAACTCAAAACAATTTAGTTTTAAGTGACCAAGCTTTTTATTAATGTAGAAGAATCAGGGAGTAATGAAAAAAGAAAGGTGAGAGAGACAGAGGGAGAGAGAGTGATAGAGAGAAACAGATCTACCATATAACATTATCATTAGAATAAAATGATATAACATTTGAAAATAATTGTGTGGAATTGGTGGAAGTACTACCACCACCACCATGTTGTGAATGTTTGATAGGAGAAATAACAAAAGAAAGAAAGAAAATAAAAGAAAGAAACCTAGTAGTGAAACAGTAGTAGTTCCTTATTTCCACCAACCAAAAAGATTCTGCAATACAATGAAAACTTTCAAGTCTCATCCTAATTATTAAATCATTAGAATAATTCAAAATCATATCAAACACCCTCACTTGAGCATCTCATAACCCTTTACTTTCAAACGTTGGTATTACATTTGAAATTTGCCAATTATAATTCAAATAAAAATAATGTATATAAATATTTTAATAAAATATGATTCTCACCATCAAATAGAATAAAATCCATTGACTTGGGTGTTGAGTAAATTAATTAAAAGTGAGATAATGGAGAGGGGCACCTGGGTGGCTCAGTTGGTTAAAAGTGAGATAATGGAATCTCCATATTTAAAGACAATCAACAAGATAGAAAAACAGGCAAAAGCTATCTGACCTATTATAAACTCCTATTACTGCCATGTGTTAAATGGAAGTTAAATTAAAAAATAATCCTTACTTAGAAAGGGTATTAAAAATTGTTAATAAATAAAGCTGGTAGTAGGACAGGAGCACACTACCCAAGTGAATGGTGCTTTGTTTAAAACCCAATATCCAGGGCTATCTTTGTTAATTATTTTTGAATCTCAACCTGACCTGAAATAGCAATAACAGGATCTTAGGGGAGTCAACTCAGTTGGCTAACAGTGTGAGAATAAGATATAAAACCACTCACCATGATGGAAAAGGTAATCATACTTGTGAAGAAGCTAATTCCCCTAAGATAGTAATGAAAATAAAGCTTTGGAAATTAGATGACTTTCAAATATAGAAACAGTGAAATATATATGGTTGATGGAAAATTCAAATTTATTTGTTAAATATCCCAAGAATCATTGTACTTTTATTTATGGAATACCACATTTTGAAATACAGTAGAGAATTCTCTGCCAAGGGTGAAACTAGCAAATGTCCTTTGTCTATATTATCTGGAGAAAAATTTTAAAGTATTGACCGTTCCAAACCAATATATTCATACAAGAATTTTAAAATATTATGGCTTAAATTTTTTTTAACGTTTATTTATTTTTGAGACAGAGAGAGACAGAGCATGAACGGGGGAGGGTCAGAGAGAGAGGGAGACACAGAATCTGAAACAGGCTCCAGGCTCTGAGTGGTCAGCATAGAGCCCGACGCGGGGCTCGAACTCACTGACCGTGAGATTATGACCTGAGCCGAAGTCGGATGCTTAACCGACTGAGCCACCCAGGCACCCCTAAAATATTATGTCTTAATTATACATTAACAAATAAAATAGGCAAAGCTGTTCATTAACATCAAATTTTTTTTTTTCAACGTTTTTTATTTATTTTTGGGACAGAGAGAGACAGAGCATGAACGGGGGAGGGGCAGAGAGAGAGGGAGACACAGAATCGGAAACAGGCTCCAGGCTCTGAGCCATCAGCCCAGAACCCGACGCGGGGCTCGAACCCACGGACCGCGAGATCGTGACCTGGCTGAAGTCGGACGCTTAACTGACTGCGCCACCCAGGCGCCCCAACATCAAATTTTTATATTAACTTTTCTATAGTATTTTGAGAAACGTATTTAAAACTATAGGTTTTAATTTATCTTAATCATTAAATTACATTCTCATAAATACTTTACTTTCTCTGTAGAAACCTTCAGTAAGTGTTTACACCATTGTGCTGAGCACTGCAGTGGTATAGATGTCTGGAAGAATTGTCTGTCATCAGGAGCATTCTGTCCAGTGAGAAAACAGCAATATGACCCAGGAAATAAAAACAAACCATGAAGGACAGTGGGTTAATAAACAACAAATTAGTAAATTAAATTCAGCTCCAACAAGCACACCAAGCCCAATACAAGGAACCAGGGGTAATGAGATAAGTATCTTGCAGAAAATGACTTTTCTCCAAGAGTTTACTGGCTACTAGGATAGATTAATATCCAGATCAGTCCAGTGTAAGGCAGTAATTTAACAGACAGAGGTGAGCACAATATAATAAATCCTCTATTTACAAGATACTTTCTGAGGATTTATGAAGATATTCCTCCAACTTGCACACTACATTTGTGACCATCTGAAAATGACAGCTCCTGAATTAGCAGAGTACGGTGTTACGAACTCTGACCTTCGTAGGAGAACATGTGATTTCTGTTAATTGGAATGCTTCCAGCTAGAATTTATGATGTTGGGCAACCCCCATCATGTCTTCACAGATAAGAGAAAAGGTTTTACTAGATTGGGGTTCTAAATCTGGGACCCACTGACTTACACACAGACCTCTGAATAGAATTCACAGGGCCTGTAAATTGGAATAGGGAAAAATCTCATTTACTAGCTTCTAATGGGAATCTAGTATGTCCCTCCATTATAAATGTAGACAGATAATATTGGAAGTATTTATGGCATCTCTGAATGTGGTACCATGAGAAATCACAATCCTATATATTTTCATATCACATTATAGATATTGCAGACTTCTGAAAATATTGATAAAATTTTCACACTTATATATGTTAATATCTAAGCACTATATTAACATATCACAAATTAGATGTTCAGAAATATTTGTAATTGTACTATAATAGTGTTGGTTTCTTTATAATACCATGTATTACATTTTATACGTGTAAGAACATTATTTGAAAAATGGCCCATAGAGTTGTAAGGTTTGCCAGACTTTCCCAAAGGGATACAAGACAAAAGAAAAAAAAAAGTTGGAAAGTCCTGCACTATATTATCTCTAGGGTCTTGTACAGATATAATATTTTAAGCATCTAAGTATTACCTAGATCTCTCATAGTTTGTTTTTTTTTATACTAATCATGCAATGATTTCTAAAAACTTTAAGGCAAAAAGATTAATAAAGAAAAATATATCAAGAGTTTTCCAGAACCTTTAACACATTCTAAGGGCTTGAAACATTTGAATATGGAAATTGAAAACAGCAGCAAGAAGGACCAGTAAGAAGCAATGTACTCACACTTTGCAGAGGCCCTTTGTTGTTTTGTCATATACTTCTGGTGCTGGTTTAGACACTAGTTTGTCTTTAATCTTTTTTTCATTTTCTGTCTCTGAGTCCTGACTTCACCACTGTTCCTGTGAGCGCCCACCCAATTTCATCTGCTGAATTACTTCTGCTTGACACTAGATCCCAAGCAGCCTGACAATAAACTTTAGAAAATACTAATAAAATATTCTAAAGAATTAGAAAGTTAGAAAGCTTTTAGTTTATGAGGAATTTAGTGGAGTTTCTAAGGAGAGATATCATTTGGAGAATTAGAAGATACAGTGCTGGGTATCCCTGTTGAGAGGAACAGAGCTAAAGGATTATGCATGTGTTGATGAAGGTGATGACAAAGGCCTATCCAGAGAATATTCTACATGTGTATTTTGCATGCATATGTGCATGTTGAGGAACAGTGGAAAATAAGTCAAGGACAGCATGTAAGCTCATGCTTAAGTGAATGGAAAGTCAAGAATACCAGGAATTTGGAAAAGATACATTAAGAAATGAGATAAAAATACTACTGTGAAGGGTTACATGAGAAATGGGAGAGAATGAATGTATTTACCCGGTTAACATCATTATTACTACTTTTAGTCTGTGTTTTGTATTAGACTGTGCTTTAATGCTATCTTCTTTTAAAATCTAAAAATTTAGAACACTTACTTTTTTCTGCATGCTTTGGGCCTACTTTTCTGATAATTTTATGGTTTTCATTCTGATCCTCAGAAAGCATAGTGCTGTCCATGGTTCTGATCCATATACTTGCTGCCTTTTCTTCATTTACTAAGAGTCAAAGAAATGAAAGGTGGGATGTAGGATAAGATCAGCTTACATCCACAATACACCTTGAGAAAATATTCTGTGTTCTCCAAAAATCCTTTGGGGCTTTATTTCCATCTTCCCTAGTCTGCTTGAGCCCACTCTGCTCTTTTCTTCATTCATATTGTTTATTATTCATCAATAGACTAGATAAATAATTTGGTTGGAGGCTCATCAGAAGCTTATGAGCTTTAAGAGAGTAAATTCTTTAGAGGTTTTCTGATAAAAGTAAATAAACAAGTACAGTTCTGAATGACCCCAGCAGCTTACATGACAGTATCTATTTTAGTTGTATGAAATGCTACTGAAATAGAAAAAAATGATGTTATTCCTAAAGTGTAAAGTTTGTAATATAAAGATAAGTAAGTCTGAAAATATACCTATTGTACAATTACTGAGCAATTTCATTACAAGATAAAAATTCATTGATAGTTTTGGTATCTCATAACTTAAATGTTATGCGTCAAATGTGTCAAAACACATTTAGCCCACAACATGATTTTAGGACAGTACAAAGGGATTGTAAGTCCACCTTCCACAATTTATAAGTTTATAAAAGAGTTACTTTCAGAGCTTTCATTGACTCAAAAGAACTACTTTGATTTTCAAAACACCAACAAAGGGACTTCAAGAATTGCTCATGTTTACAGAGGAAAACTTTGTATAGAGATCTTTAGATTGGCTTTTAAAAATAAAAATATGGACATGCTACAGAGTCAATGGCATATCAAAAGGAAACTGGCTATTCCATGATTTATATAGGCTTTTCCGAATAACCTGCTACCTAAAGCCTCAAGAATGTGCATGATATAGTGAAGTTTCTAAACTCAGGGAACGTGAAAGAAATAACAAGCAAAGAATAGAAAGGAAATGGTTTGTGTCTGAGTTCACGTTGCTGTGTACAGTTGTTACTGGTGAAAATAAACAAAATATGGCCAGAAGGAATTGTGTTTTCTGTAGCTAGTTTGCTTCTGTGTACCAGGAAAAACTCACTGAATTGATTAATGAAGAGACATGACAAAATGATCCCAGGGTGATATGTATTCAGGAATAAATATTTATACTGATAGAGTTATTAGAGTTATTTAGTCTAGATTCTTGAATTCTAGAAGTCTTAGAAATTATTTCAGTTTTAACTAATAGGTTCATATTTTTGGAATGGTGTTTCTTTTTTTTTTGTTTGTTTCTAGAATGTTGTTGTCATAGGCAAAATTTATAGTAATTTACTTTTGCTCTTTTGGAAGGCTATGACAGATTTTCTTTTTTTACCATGTTGTTAGAATAATAGAAACTTTTTTCTTTTTGGGAAAATGGATACTATAAAGAAAATTTACTGCCTAGCCTGCTTAATGCTTTAAATTGTTTCAAGTTCTCTTGAAATTATCTTGGTTGGCCCATTCAGATATATATAAAATTTTATATTTATAAAATATATATATCTTTAATTGTTTAAAATGTTTTAGGATAACTATTTGATTACAAATTTATTAGCTGATGACCTCTTAAAATATAGAATTGAAACTGGTAAAATGTATTTGTTGCATGTTTTTTAGACTGGACTAAATTAGTACATTATTATTGAAATGATAACATAATGACAATATCAGGGGTCATTTAGGAAAAAAACAGTCAACCATATTCAGAAATATCACTAATGATTGAATTACCTATTAAATTATTATAATATTTTCACTTCTTGTTCTGTAGTTCTTTGCACAGTTTATTTTCATCATGCAGGCACCAGGGTAAAAGTTTCAATCTTTATAGAGTTTATCTCTATGCTATCTAAAGAAATAATCTGCTCTTGTCACATATACCCTCTCGCTACCATACTTCCTCATATTTCTTCTATTTTGTTTTCTGTATAACACCTTTAATAAATGTAAAATTATTATTATAGTTTTCTGGTCAATGTTATCTCTATGTGAATGGGAATCTTATTTATATGTTTCCAAATATAGCTATGGAAATAATGCCTATTCTGTAGTAAGCAATAAAAAAATAAATTATTGAATGAATGATCAGGAAAGCTAGTATGTAAATTAAGGCCTGATGTGGAAATTATACCTTTAGTGGTCATTTATATACAAGCAAAAACTAAAGTCCTTAGATTTTTAATTACTAGAGGATATGTACACTCTAGTGATAATTAGAAAACACCCACCTCTTGTGGGCAGGAATAATTAATTCCTTTTTATTGTTGAATAAAATCCCATTGTATGAATAGGCTACAATTTTCTAAACCATGCTCTCATTGATATCCAATTGGCATGTTTCAAGTTTGAGATTATTGTCAATAAAGATGCTTTGAACAAACATTCACAAGTTTTTTATGGACATTTCATTTAAAATTAAAAAAAATTAATGTTTATTTTTGAGAGACAGAGAGCAAGCAGGGGAGGGGCAGAGAGAGAGGGAGACACAGAAGCCGAAACAGTCTCTAGGCTTTGCACTGTCAGCACAGAGCCCCACACAGGGCTTGAACCCATGAACCGTTAGATCGTGACCTGAGCTGAAATCAGAGGCTCAACCAACTGAGCCACCCAGGTGCCCATATGGACATTTCATTTAAAAAAATTTTTTTTAATGTTTATTTTTTATTTTTGAGACAGAGAGAGACAGAGCATAAACGGGGGAGGGTCAGAGAGAGAGGGAGACACAGAATCTGAAGCAGGCTCCAGGCTCTGGGCTGTCAGCACAGAGCCCGATGCGGGGCTCGAACCCACCAACTGTGAGATCATGACCTGAGCTGAAGTCGGACGCCCAACCGACCGAGCCACCCAGGGGCCCCTGGACATTTCATTTTAAAGAGTAAATACCAAGGAGTAGAATTCTAGATTATAGGATTGGTGTGTCCTTATCTTTATAAGAACTACCATGTATTTATCCAAAGTAATTGTACCATTTTATATTCCCTGTAGACTATATAAGTTCTACTTGCTCCACACACTCACTGATACTTGACCATATGACTTTTTTTTATTTTAACCTTTTGTGTAAGTGTAAACTATTTTCTCCTAATTAAATAACATTTTTCGGATGAATAATGATGTGAAGTATATTTCCATGGATTTATTGGTCATTTTTTTATATTTATTTGGGAAGTATCTGGTCAAACGCTTGTCTGCTTTTCTATTATTAATATATATATTTCTATTAAAATATTAATAATGTTAGTAATATAAATATGGTATTTATACAGCTTTTGTATATTCTGTATTAAGATACAGAATACATGTACTAAGAAAAAATACATGTACTAAGAAAAGAATATTTTTTTCACAGTCTGTGGGTTGCCTGCTTTATTTTTGTTATTGTGTCTTTTTCTGGAGTTATATATTCACTTTTGATAATTTTTAATATTTGTTTCTTATATTAATGACAGTACTTTTTTGTCCTATATAAGAAATCTATTTAGGGTACAGTTTTGAAGATACTCTGCTATGTTTTCTTAAGGAAATATTATGACTTCAGCTATGAATCATCTATTACCCATTTCAAATTAAATTTTGACTATTGAGTGAAATAAAAGTCAAAGTTTACTTTATTCCCTATGGATATCTAATTGTTATAGTAGTACTTTTTAAAAAGACTTTCCTTTTCTCAATGAATTACTTTCACCCCTTTGTCAAAAAATCAGTCAACTATATATGTGTGATTTTTATGGATGCTATTCTTGCCCTGTTTCTGATTCTAGGGAGAAAGCATGCAATTTTTCAGCATTAAGTATGATGTTATCTATAGATTTTTTTCATAGATGTCTTTTATACAATAGAAAATATTATCTATTCCTAGTTTGCTAAAAGATCAATCCAATGAACGAGTGCTAAATTTTATCACTTTCTCCAAATTTATTGATTAATCATATAATTTTCCCTTTATTCTATAATGTGATGATTTACATTGTTTTTGAAGGTTAAACCAATCTTTCTATCCTGTGAAAAATATACTTGTATAATCCTTTTTATATATTGGTGGACTAAGTTTATAAAGATTTTGTGAAGGTAATATGTCCGTACATATGATGAGTATTGGAATTTTTGTTATTTTTATTTTGTTCTTACAATGACATTATTTGGTTTTGGTATTAGCAACAAAATGGCTCATAAAATGAATTAGGGTGTTTCTTTTTCTTCCTTTATTTCCTGAAAGACATTGAAAAATACTGATAGTTTCCTCTTTAATCTTTGATGGAATTGACTGGTCAAGCCACCGGGGATCAGAGGTTTTTGTGTTTTTCATGTAGTAAGTTTTTTATTAAAATTCCCTTTTTTTAACTTTCACATTTTTTCTCAGTATTGAATATATTGCTATATAGTTAGTTGTCGTTGATATCTTTTTTTTCCTTCTGATATCTGTGGAATCTGTAGTAATGTCCTCCGATTTTTTTTTTTAATTTTTTTTTTCAACGTTTATTTATTTTTGGGACAGAGAGAGACAGAGCATGAACGGGGGAGGGGCAGAGAGAGAGGGAGACACAGAATCGAAAACAGGCTCCAGGCTCTGAGCCATCAGCCCAGAGCCCGACGCGGGGCTCGAACTCCCGGACCGCGAGATCGTGACCTGGCTGAAGTCGGACGCCTAACCGACTGCGCCACCCAGGCGCCCCATCCTCCGATTTTTTTTAATTAAAAAAAAATTGAATGTTTACTTTGAGAGAAGGAGAGAGCTCACATGGGTGTGAGTGGGGGAGGGGCAGAGAGAGAGAGAGAGGAAGAGAGAGAATTCCAAGCAGGCTCCACACTGTTAGCATAGGGCTTCATCTCATGAACTGTGAAATCATGACCTGAGACAAAATCAAGAGTCACAGGCTTAACTGACAGAGCCACCCTGGCGCCCCTCTTCTGATTCTTGATGTTGCTATTTGTGCTTTCTCTTTGGGTTATTTGGTTCTTTTAAAAAAATTGTATTAATATTTTAAATTTTATTTTACTTTTTTGATCTTTTAATCTATTTTAATCTGTTTTTTAGTGATTTCCACATTTATTTATATTTTCCTTTCTTCTGTTTACTTAGAACATGATGTATTTTTATTTGTCTCTAGCTTCTTAAGGTAGATGCTTAGAATTCTGTATTTGAAGATTGGTTCTCAGGGCGCCTGGGTGGCTCAGTTGGTTAAGTCCCCAACTTTGGCTCAGGTCATGATCTCATGGTTCATGGGTTCGAGCCCCACTTCCGACTCTATGCTGACAGCTTGGAACCCGGAGCCTGCTTGGATTCTGTGTCTCTCTTTCTCTTTCTCTCCCCTCCCTGGCTTGTGCTCTCTCTCTCTCTCTCTGTCTCTCTCTCTCTCTCTCTCAAAAATAAATAAATAAACATTTTAAAGAAACTTGCTTCTCTTCTTATATATCCTTTTTATTATAATTCTCTTTATAAACATATTATGAATGTTCATGCCCTTCCCACCAAAATCCATTTGTTGAAATCCTAAATATGCCCAGTGTGATGGATTTAGGAGGCAGGGATTTTGGGGGCAATTAAATCATAAGGGTGGAGCCTCATAAATGGAATTAATTAAAATCTTTGCATTTTAAAAGAATGAGTAGAAAGTAAAATGAATGTAATGTTCCTTAGAAAGGAGCATTCTTGTTTTGTCAGGCTGCTAATGAAAGGGATTATGTCATTTTTATCTGTGGTTGAGCTCAGTCTTGGATTTATTGTGTCATTAGGTAGATTCAGTTCATTTCCAGTTCAAAGATCTTAAAGTAGTAAAACTTTTCCTTATCAGGGTTGTGAGCACTGGTAAGATTTTTCAGAAATCTTTATTCTTTACAACCTAATTAGCAGTTCAGAAACTCCAAAAATATTTTTCTCCTGCTCTCTCTCGCTCTCTCTAGTTTCTCAATCTTTTTCTCTGTCCTTTACATTATAGACAACAGCTTTTTGACTTTCTGAGGGAATTCTCTTTGCTTTCAATCCCTATCCTTGTCTTTCTCTTTCTCACGAAATTCAGCCTATGGTTATCTTATGCGGTGCACTCAGAAGACCTGACACATATTACTACTTTTTCTCTGCCCTTCTTTCCTGCTTCCAGCATTCAGCAGGATGATGCCTTGTACTTGGTGAAAGCCTACGAGTTTTGGGCATCTCTCATTTTCCAGTCCTTGCCACAAATTTGTCTCGTTTCTCTTGCCACCATTGTGCATCTGGCGAAGACCCACAGTAAAAAGATTGTGTATGAAAGTGAGTTGTTTTGCTACTGGAGATCCTTGGTGGGTGCAAATCATCATGACAGTCACAATTTTATCATTCCCATTTTAATAGAGACCACCCTAATCCTCTAGAATAAGAGAGTTGTGTCCATACCATTGCCAGTTTTTGCCCTAAAGTGAGAACTAGAAGTTTAGGCTTATTTACAGAGAAGGCAATAAACTGAAATGCCTAATAATGGAGCTTAGGAATGCAGTCCTACAAATTCTTGTTAAGTATTTGCATTATATGTATTTTCAGTTAGGCACAAAATGTGAGATGGAGATATCCTGCTTAAAAAAAAGAAACTGATAATAGCATTTAGAACATTTTAGTTATTTTCAGGTACAGGAGCAGCCAGAGACACCTAAAAGAATGATGGTGTCTCTTTTAAACACTGAAGGTCTATGTACTGAGGTTTTAATTTATGTGCATTGTCCTCACAGCCTGAGCAGAATAGGATTTTCCTGTGGGTTACAATGCATCAGAGAGACCTATAGCAAATGAGAGATTAATTAAGGGTCAATAGTTTTAATGGAAGCCAGATAAAAAAAAAACAAACTAATATTGTCAAATGTCATCTCTTTGAATAAGTAAGAAAGAGAAAGGATTCACTTATGAGGAGTAGGATGGAAACTGGGCCTTGCAAAGAAGGCAATATATTTAAACCAGAGGATGGGGGTACCAGCATGAGCAATTCCTGTACCTGTAGCTGCAGCAATATTTTATAGGTTGCATATAGTGTTAGGCACTGGGAAGAGTACTAATAAAATTTGCCAAACCTGCATGGTCATTGAATGTGCCAGGGTTTTTTAGTGTCATATCTGTACTTCTGCCTGGAATACCTTCCCATTTTCTTTACCTCTTAACCTGGCCAACTTCTTTTTAACCACTGTGACTCAGCTTAGACAATGTCCC
Source organism: Lynx rufus (assembly GCF_022079265.1). Lineage (NCBI taxonomy): Eukaryota > Metazoa > Chordata > Mammalia > Carnivora > Felidae > Lynx > Lynx rufus. Next base: position 71,562,427 of record NW_025814896.1, read on the forward strand.
CTGAAATGGAATCTCACTTGATTTACTTGATGGTCACTTGTGCTTCTTCAGTTTCAAGATTCTTTTTTGTTCCTCAATAGAGAATACACATCCATGATGCAAAGTGCACATTTTATTTGATTTCTGTCCCTCTTGCTCATGGCAAGGTCCCTAATACATATTGCATTAGGGATATGCAATATCCCAACATACCCCAACATATTTCAAGTTAATGGGGACAGTAATTATGTCGTTATATATATATTTTTTTCCAATCTCAAGAGATTCTTTTTTTTTTTTTTTACATTTTTATTTATTTTTGAGACAGAGAGAGAGCATGAATGGGGGGAGGGGCAGAGAGAGAGGGAGACACAGAATCTGAAACAGGCTCCAGGCTCTGAGCTGTCAGCACAGAGCCTGATGCGGGGCTCGAACTCACGGACCATGAGGTCATGACCTGAGCTGAAGTCGGAGGCTCAACCGACCAAGCCATCCAGGCGCCCCAAGAGATTCTTTTTATAAAGGAAGACCTCTGCAAAGTAACCTCTTTTTTCAGAAAGAAATAAGAGGTTTGAAGCAAAGTGAACCACTCAGGAGAAATGTTGGCTGAGTCCCAGCCCTACAGGCCTTTCTCTTTGTGATCCATTCTGAGATCAATGTGTTGTGATAGGCAGCACTGGCATCCACTGTGGGTATGACAGGACACACTGAATCCAGATGAGGGGAGGTCCATAGGTTCTCTGATTTTCTTCCTGTCTTTTATGGAGAGGAACTGCAAGGCAACCAAGCCATTATCTTACCACTGCTGTTCTAAAGACTCTTTAATAGTCAAAGTTATATGAGAGAATACGAATCTCTGTGTTTCAGCTGAAGCTCTATTCTTATACTTCAGAATTGTCCATTATTTTCAAGGATTATGAAATCCTTGAAAAATTATGAAATTTTCCTTATCACTTTATTATAACAATTTTTAAATACAAAGAAAAGTTGAGTGGGAAGTATGGAGTTAGTTTTGGGAAAAATTTACATTTATGAAAGTCATCTAGGCTAACATTAAAAATAAGTGCTGAATATAATGGATTTCACTGCTTATGCCCAGGTGAGCTAGGGAAAAATAAATTCTGTATTAAAAAAAAAGATATTTTTATCAAAAATGACCCTGAATCATGTAGATACGTATTTTTTTAAAAAATGCAAAATCAGGGCTCCTTGGTGGCTCATTTGATTAAGCGTCCAACTTCAGCTCGGGTCATGATCTTGTTGGTTTGTGGGTTTAAGCCATGCATCGGGCTTTGTGCTGACAGCTCAGAGCCTGGAGCCTGCTTCAGATTCTGTGTCTCCCCTCTCTCTGCCCCTTCCTGGCTTGTGCTCTTTCTCTGTCTCTCTCAAAAATAAATAAACATTTAAAAAATTTCCAAATCAGAACACAGACACCAAACCAGGTAAAACTCAGTTATAGAGTGATGAAGCAATGAATCTTGGAACTGAGGAAGTGCATGTTTTACCATGAGCATGGTAAAACAATAAAAACAAAAACAGCCTCTCAATGAGTTAGCATCTACTAATATCAATACTCTTGGCAAATCTGAAAACTGATTATTATCCTTATTTTACACTTAAATCTAAGGCTTGGGAAGCTAAATAAGTTGTTTAAGGTAACTTAGTTGAGTGTGTATTTATATTCAGATCCATTTGCTTTTAATACCCATTCTCCTCTAAATATTTGTCACCCACTCCACTGTGAGTTACTTACCCAAGCATAGAATGTACATGTTTACACTTGTGTAGTGAATAGTAAATGAGTAGTATAGTAGGTTATAAACATTTGGACTTCCAAAATAAGTAAGGTTTCTAGATAGGGATATATTTCTACATAAAAATATATAAGATACACAAGAATACTTATTTTCAATAGGAAAGTCAAAAAGAAAGTATATAGGCTCTAAACAAAAGACAGTGCTCCCTATGGAGAGTTAACCACTGCATTAAGAAACTTTATTCTATACACAATATCCAAATGGTAAATATAATTCACTTAGCATAATATTATTTTTCCACTTCACAATGTCTCTGAAGCAAGGAATAGGATAAGAGCTTTCAAAGCTTACAATGCTCTTAGAAACCATTCCTCTGGTCTTTTCTCTGTATACTCATTTGTCTTGGTGTCTCACCCAAACTCAGTGCTTCAACATCCTCCGTGTGCCAATCACTTCCAAATTTCTATCTTCAGATCAGACATCACTTCCACATTCCAGGCTCATATATCCACTGTCTCCTCAACAGCTTCTTTGGAATATCTAATTAAGTGGAAAATATCTAATTGAATATTTAACTAAAAGCCAGTTTAAAACTGAACTCCTGATCTGAAAACAAAACAAAACAAAACAAAACAAAACAAAAAGTGCGCTCCATTCCTAACCATCGTTAGCAAGGTAGAGGCTACTCATTTTTTCCCAGCTAATTGAGCTGGATCAAAAACATTAAATTTTACTGAGTTTTTTCTCTTATATGTCAAATTACATTTTCCAGTAAATCCTGTTGATTTTGACTCTATTCCTTCCCTTCTGCACTATTACTCACTGAAGCCACCACAATATCTTGCCTGGATCATTACAATAGACTCCTAGCTATTCTAACTTTTACTCTTATTCCTCCCTAGTCTGTTCTGCACACAGAAGACCAAATGACCCTTATACTATCAGGCCCTGTCACATCACTGCTCTGCTGAGAACCCTCTTGTGGTCAAAGCGCGTAAAACAGCTAAGACCCTTGCAGGACCTGGCCCTGGCCCTCCTGACTTTATCTGTTACTTGTCCTTCCTCCCTCACTCTGCTCCAGCCACACTGGACCCTTTCATGCCAGGTCTACTGTATCTGTAGGCCCCCTGCTCTAGCTGTTCATTCCAGATGGAAAGTATGCAAGAATATATGAAATGGCTAATGTGAAATTTCCTCACATCTGTCAAGTTGACCTCATCTCTCTCCTCCACAAAGCTTAACCCAACCATTTTATTTAATACTGAAACTTACTCCTGACTCTCTTCTATTTTTTTCCTCTTTTTTTCATAACACTTACTACCTTCTAATACATTATATAATTTACTTTTCGATTACACTTAATTTTATTATCTGCTCCCACTTCAAAATATAAGCTCCACAGTGAAGGTGTCTATTTCATTCATTGTTGCAATCCAATTATAAAGAATAGTGCCTGGTACATAGGAGGAACATACAAGTATTTTCTGAGTTAATACTGTGTTGCCTGAGGAGTCTAAAGATGTGATACTCCAGGGACTATTCAAGATATAACTAATACTTCAGTCTTTTTAAATAAAACTTATGCCTGGTTTAAAAAATTCTAAATTAGCATACTAATTAGCTGCTAATGAAAGTATATATTAAGAATGAACCAGTCCAGTGGCAAAACTAAAGTTAAAAGAAAAAAACATGCTATTTATTTTACCGTTATTCCTACCTGAGTGCAACTACCAGTATGTAAACTTATTTCAGGGTCTAGCCAATTTCCTTGACTTAAATCAAACATATTGCTTCAAATATTTCTTAAAATAGATAACTGGAGAAATAAATAACTGTAATAATACCTTTCTTTTAACAAGATTTATAACAATGTCACTTGATCTAATAGACTTTAAACACCATCTACAGCAGATACGCTGTTTTATTTGAGGTGTGTCTGATGGTCATATGCACTCACCTGTCTTCAGAGATTTAGTAACAGTTTTCTCTTACTATCATGTCTCATACATTGTCTATCATTTCCAGTTACATTGGTGAAGTCTGTCTTGACAAAAATAACAATCCATCCTGAATGTCTACAAAATCCAAAGACAAGAGAACTTACTCTTATTATGATGGTGCTGTATCACTTTAAGCAAATCAAACAACTTCCTCAACAAAAACAAAATATATTTTGCATGTTGCCACACCCTTGCATGAACCCATGCTCATCTGTGAGTCTAGATGTAATGTCAACACTGTTTCAAATGCAAGATCCTAGGCAACTCTACCTGTCATTGTCATGTAGGACAAAGCTCATTCAATACTTCTTGAAAAAATATCCATTAATACTACTAAATACTCAACACAATCAATTTTTTAATCACCTACCATGTGTCAGTCACATTTCCAGCTTCTATTCTATGTTTATATAGGAGCTGTTAGTTACATTTTTTTTAATTGGGTATTAAGAGATTATTAATTTTCCCAAGATGGTTAAACTGGTAAAAGATTTCAGGAGTCTGCCTTTGGCCTTTGAGTTCATTTTATACCTTCTTCCTAGCCCTTTGGTGAGTAACAGAAAAGTATTGTGTTATATCTTTTAAAAGGCTACTCATCCCCCTTTAAAGTCAATAACCAGGATTTCTTTTGTTTTACCAACCAACTTACATAGTAGAAGAGACAATAACAGTAGAATCTGTGGCCATTCTCCAGGAAGTTATAAATTTGAAAATTTAGAAAGTCTAGGAGTAATGTTTACTTCAGAGTACTACTTATCAATTTTTGTTCATCTCTAAGGATATACTGAGTCCTAACTATGTTGTAGGTATTATTTGCTAATCTTTAGAAAATAAAATAGTAAACACAATTTCAGACCAGTAGATAGAAGATTTAGAACACTACTGCCAGAGAAAATGTGAACATAAAATATCAGAAAATCCATTTGGTTCAATATCTGGTCCTAAATAATTAACCATTATCCAGAGGGATAGTACATGCTTTATATCCTTAAACATTTCAAGTCTTAGAGTAATCAAAGCTATATTGTTCATATATTTTTATTCATTTGACAAGTCAATACAACTTCATGATAAGAATTTTTTATATTTTCCTTAGGTAACAATCTTTCAGAGAAATTGTTCATCTTTATTGTCAGTGTACTTTGCATTTGCCATAAGCTGTTCATTTTAAATTCCTTCCCGCTTGCCTACTAATTAAGATGTAACTCCATCAATCATTATTATCTGACAACATGCCTTCTTGCCTTTTTCTAACTTGAAAAACAATGCTCATATTTGTTTTTATGACATTTAATCCATGTTCACATGATCTCAATATGGCTATTTCAGCCAAAACTAAACCAGTTTCATTTCATAGCATACTGAAAGCAATATGCCTAGATAATTGAACTTTTTTCACATTTAAATAGCTGCTTTTGGTTTTATGTATACAGGGTCAGTAAGTCATAACTTCAAGTGTATTTTTTATTTTGAAAGAGTGAGCAAGGAGGGGTCACTGAGCCCATTTTGGGGCTCAATCTCACTAAGTGTGAGATCATGATCTCAGCCAAAATCCAGAATTGCACCCTTAACCAACTGAGCCACCCAGGCACCCAAAGTCACAACTTCTTAATAGGAAGTTTTGTTTGTTTGTTTAATCTTTAATATTTCTAAGTGTTCATGTTCTCAAGATTATTGATTATCATCACAATCCTACTTACCTGTTCTTTAAAAAAAACATATATTGTCTATAGTAGGAGGATTTCTCAGCAGTCTCAAAAGTCTTTGCCAAGATGCAAATAAACTATCTACATTTTTAAAAAAAAAAACTTCATGGCAATTCTTCGTGTGTGTGTGTGTGCGTAACATCACTATTTGAACTAAATTCAACTTAGACTTTTTTCTGCTCAACTCTGTCAATGTGTTAATATTTTCCCTTGCCTCTCTATTAAGTAACTTGGAAATTAACTCATTTTTGGAGGCATGCTCCTTAGGACCAAACAGGCTTTGGCACTCTGAAAGAACTCGATGGCTTTTCTAAGCAGATTTCTTATTTTTCTTATGCTTTTTATAAATCATACCAATATTTTCCATATTCAAGAGAGGATTACTTGCCAAGAAATGAGATCTTTCCTTATCCAAATAGTTGTATTTAACTAGAGTGAAGTACTATTATTGCCAGGCACTATGCTATATTATACAGGGGGGTGGAGAAATCAGCAAGGTATCTCTCCTGCCCCTCAGGAGAATTTAGCACAAAGAAGGGAAACAAGAGGCACAAAATAGTTTGTTGATTGGGCACAGTGCATATAATTGAGAAAAAAATCATGACTGCTACTCATATCAAGTGTAACTTAGTTTAATTTCCTACATCCCAACAATCCTTTCGAGCACTGAAGTATATACAGAGATGAATAAGGTCCAGTGCTAGCCTTGATATTAACAAACAAAGATACTGATAGACAAAAGTGGGGAATTGGATATGGGAGATATGATCTTCTACATCTCAGATGTATGTTATGAGGAGGAGAGATAAAATTACTGTAGGGAGCAGTGGTACCTAATTTAATCCAGTGACAGGGAAGACTTCCTCCAGGAATTAACATTTAACTGGAGACCTGAGGCAGGAGCAGGAACTAGCCAAATAAAGGGGGATGTGTAAATATGGGAATTAGGGAAGAGTTAGACAGTGTTTTCTGCAACATTGCAGAGGGGAGGGACAGAGAGAGAAAGACAGAAAACAGCTGGTACTGGAGAACTGATGCATGTGAACAAAGATGATGGTTTGAGTTGAAGCAGAAGATGTAGCATGAGAATGTTTGTGTTCGCCTGTGTAGATGTTTGTATACATGCCACATCATTGAAAGCACCACTGATTTAGAAAACAACACTAATTTACTGAGTCATAACATTCAGAATCTAGGTACCTGAACATACAAATGAAACAAAATACCAAGAACAAATTATTAAAATGACTAAATGGATGGAGAGTCAGGAAGCAGTTGTTTCCTATTCAGCACCTCTGGGACGTCATTTGCGATAAATTGGAAGGATTTGAAGAAATGAGCTGTTGTTAACAAAGAAAGCTTATCTGACTCACTGAGAGTTTTGAAAAAACATAACTTAACAGGATTCTGCCCATGTCAGATTTATCTAATTCGGGAGAAAAAGATTAAGGCCTGAAAAATTGGATTTATATAAAGCTCTGCAGTTATATCGTGATATGTAACTACATCGACAACCACACAACTCATTGAGCTTCCAACTGTTTGGACTCTACCAAAAATTCAAGACCTGAGGTACCCTCAGTTATGGCATAGGGTTAAGTTGTATTTAATTCATGTTCATTCACACTCATGTCTATAGCTATAACATTTTGCAGAAAAATGACATTTATAAACATAAGCAGCACTGTAAGATCTTAAGAAAGCAACCAAATATTAAAGGTTTTCTGTTATACTTTATAAGACAGTAAGAGAAATGCACACATTTCTCAGATATTTTAGCCTCAGTTACAGCCAAAAAGACATTTTACACTAACTTTTTTTTTTAAAATTAAGGTTTATTTATTTATTTTGAGAGAGAGAGAGAGAGAGAGAGAGAGAGAGAGAGAAAGAGCTTGAGCAGGGGAGAGACAGAGAGAGAAGGATAAAAAGATTCCCCAACAGGATCCACACTGTCAGCACAGAGCCAAATGCAGGGCTCAAACTCATGAACTGTGAGATCATGACCTGAGCTGAAACCAAGAGTTAGACACTTAACTGAGTCACCCAGGAGCCCCTACGCTAACTTTAACCAGAAAATTCAGATTCTCAGAAACCCTATGTTCTCAGTGTGTGAGTTTCTCTGCTTGCACGGCCTGACATTGAGGCAGTTGACATTATTTTATCCTGGATTGCTTTCCTACGTCTTCTGCTTTGCATTTCTCTTCCATAGCCCTGTATCTATCTCCGTATGTTTGGCCAGCTACTTGGGAAGTTTAACTACCTACATTCTTTTTTTTTTTTTTTTTAATTTTTTTTTCGATGTTTATTTATTTTTGGGACAGAGAGAGACAGAGCATGAACGGGGGAGGGGCAGAGAGAGAGGGAGACACAGAATCGGAAACAGGCTCCAGGCTCTGAGCCATCAGCCCAGAGCCTGACGCGGGGCTCGAACTCACGGACTGCGAGATCGTGACCTGGCTGAAGTCGGACGCTTAACCGACTGTGCCACCCAGGCGCCCCTTAACTACCTACATTCTTAAGATAAGCCACAAAATTAGATAGAGAAAACCTTTAAGGATGTGGAATGTATGTATATATTGGTGTACGTGCACACACAAACACATGATATATACATTTGTACATTTTAAAAATACAATTAAAAAAACATTTTTTTATTTGAGCCTGGGTGGCTCAGTCGAGTAAGCGTCCAACTTTGGCTCAGGTCACGATCTCATGGTTCGTGAGTTTGAGCACCGCATCAGGCTCTGAGGGGACAGCTCAGAGCCTGGAGCCTGCTTCAGACTCTGTGTCTCTCTCTCTTTCTGCCCCTACCCTGCTCAAATTCTGCCTCTCTCTCCCTCAAGAATAAAATAAACATTAAAAAAATTTTTTAAATATAATCTAACACTACTTTTAACAGTTTTCTCTGGGAATTTCCTAGACAAAGATGCACATTCATTTTAATAATTGTATAAAATTCTATAATATACCATTAATTATCTATTTTCACATCAGCAGAAGTGTTTCAGATTTTTTCCAATCTAAATAATTATGTGTAGGTATTTATATCTAAGTGTTTTAAAATATAAGGTAGATTTAAAAATATAGGAATGCATGGCAAAGAATTTGTGTATTTTAAAAACTACCAGTTATTGCTACTTTCCTTTCCTTAAGGTACTTGCTCCCATCAACAATGTATGAAAGTCATTATATGCCCCAGAAGTGATCCTAATTTTTCTTTTAAAGCTTGTTTAAATGATGAGAAAAAACGGTAGCTAGTTGGATTAGTTTTCATTTTCCTGCGTATTAATAAGACTGAACAAATGTTGAAGTGCTTATTGCCGAATTATATTCACCCTTTTTTGACTTTATTGTTCACATATTTTATTAGTGTTTCTACTGAAAAATTTCTTTTAAATGTGTAGAAGAGGGGTGCCTGGGAGCTTCAGTCAGTTAAGTGTCAGACTTCGGTTCAGGTCATGATCTCATGGTTCATGAGTTCAGGCCTCATGTCTCCATTCTGCTCTAAGAACAGAGAGCCTGCTTTGGATCCTCTGTCTCCCTCTCTCTCTGCCCCCTTCCAGATCATGCTCTCTGTCTCTGTCTCTGTCTCTCCCTCTCTCTCTGCCCCCTTCCAGATCATGCTTTCTGTCTCTGTCTCTGTCCCTCCCTCTCTCTCTCTCTCTCTGTGAAAAATAAACATTTAAAAAAATAAATAACTAGATAAAAGATGTAGAAGAATTTATATACAGGGAAGATGTTTGCCATTTTATTTTTTTACTTGAAAGTAGTTTTTCAAGCCTATACTTTTTCTCATGTCCAGTACCTCCTTTGGCACTCAAAATATCAAATTACTGTTTTGTCAAATATGATTTTCTTTTACCTCATGAGGTCTGGTAAGGTATCTTACTTGAAAAAGTTTACCTGAACCCCAGTTTTTATTTTATTTTAGTTTTTTGAGCCACAATTTTTAAATAATTTTTCTTTTGTGTACTTTTATTTCTTTTGAATTAAAGATTTTATTCTGTCTGGAAAAGCAAAATAATTGACACTGAGTAGAGGATTAACATTGTTTCCTTTCAGTGACAGCTGGTCAAAGTAACACCTTGAGGAAAAACAGGTTTAGGAAGCAGACCACTTGGTTGTGACCTTTCACAATCCGTTTTGTCTGGTCTCACCTTGTGGTCATCATTTAAAAACTGGAATTATAATATCACCTAACACTTGGGTAGTTTCAAGGAATGAATAAGATTATTCTTGGGGCACCTGGGTGGCTCAGTCAGTTAAGCATCCTACTTCAACTCAGGTCATGATCTCATTCATGGTTTGTAGTTCTAGCCCTGTGACAGGCTCTGTGCTGACAGCTCAGAGCCTGGAGCCTGCTTGGGATTCTGTGTTTCCCTCTGTCTCTGCCCCTCCCGCACTCACGCTCTGTCTCTCTCTGTCTCTCAAAAATAAATAAAAACGTTAAAATTTTTTTAAGACTATTCCTTATAAATTACTTACACATTATAAATAATAAATATAAATTATTTTTAAGTACACCACATTTTTCTAAATTAGTCACACAATGCCGTATCTCAAGTTTTAATCTAAATTTATGTATTTTATGAAGGCTTTTTATCCTGCTTAATAATTTGTCTTCTCCCATGTAAATGTTACTCCATTTTGTTAATAATATTTTTATAATTATGTTTTCTGTAAGATATGTGCCCTACGAAATCATCATTTTCAAAACTTTCACAAATATTTTGATTAATTTATTTGTAAATTACAACAACAGGAATAATGAAAACAAAACCAGACAGAAAAATCAACTTGAGGCCAAATTTAATAACTAGTCTACACTTTTATACTTTAAAATAAATTGAAATAATATTCCCTAACTCTTCACAAATGTAATCATTTTGGTTATTTGCTTTTCTCTTGCAAATTTCTATATTTTTCTTATTTTATATGAGCAAATTCTGGATGTCTATTTACTTCACTGGCTTTTAAAAATTATTAATATTTGTTTAGATTTATTTATTTATTTATTTATTTATTTATTTATTATTTATTTAATGTTTGTTAATTTTTGAGAGACAGAGAGACAGAGTGAGAGCGGTGGAGGGGCAGAGAGAAAAGGAGACAGAATCCGAAGCAGGCTCCAGTCTCTGAGCTGTCAGCACAGAGCCTAATGCAGGGCCTGAACCCATGAACCATGAGATGATGACCTGAACTGAAGTCAGACACTTAATTGAGCCACACAGGTGTCCCAATATTTGTTTAATTTTAATATTTCTGTTATATGTATTCATTTAATGTGCATTAATGGTTTCTTAATTCCTCTATTTTTTATTAATTTTTAACTTCTTGAATATTAAACTACTTCACTTTTATTTTTCTAATTATTAAAGTACATAAAATTTATGCATTTTTTCTCTCATTGAAAAGCAGTTTTGTCGCATTCAAAAAAAGTTTTTTGAATGTTTATTTATTTTTGAAGGAGAAAGAACATGAGCAGGGAGGAGCAGAAAGAAAGGGAGACAGAATCCAAAGTGGGCTTCAGGCTCTGACCTGTCAGCACAGAGCGCGATGCGGGGCTCGAACCCACAAGCTGTGAGATCATGACCTAAGCCAAAGTCAGATACTTAAACAACTAAGCCACCCAGGCACCCCTGTTTTGTTGCATTTTTAAAGTATTGATATGAAGTTATTTTTTTCCTGTTATTCAACTTCTGAGTAACTTACAGTTCACATTTGTTCTCTGGGTTATTCAGAAAAAAACCACATTTTTAAAAATTTATCATGTTTTTAATTTCATGTTTTCTTATTTTTAAATCTGATCAATGAATGTGTGCTGTCATGTAGCTAATTTTATCATGTTAAACTTTTCTATGTGGAGATACACATACACATGTACATACACAAACACATATGAATGAAATATTTCATGGATAAAAGAGGTATTATATATATACTTATATATAATACATATATATGTATATATATATATGTATATATATATATATATATATATATTTGCCAAAATAAATAACTTTACATTGAAAATTAGATATTTCCTAATTTTGGATATTTGGTAGATTAAGATTAATGTGAAAGCCATCCTGCTACAAACATCTAGAAATAATGAATCCAATGTAGCAAATGTCATATAAATACATTGTTGAGCTTTCACCTAAGAAAGCTTTAAATGCTCAAGTTAGAAACACAGACACAAGGAAACCCTGGGGTACATGATACCTAACTTCATTCTGGAGCTGCTCTGGGTGGTGGAGAAAGAATCAGTCCTGGTAAGTAGGGAATTAAGACACTATCAATGACTTTGGGGTTCTATGAGATCTGAATACACAGTAAAAGGGTAGACTAAAAACAAATCTACACTGTTTGAAAGAAAGTCAGAGACTATTTCATTTCTTCCAGGTCTCAAAGTAAAAGAATAAAAATCTGTGAGAAATCTAAAAACAGGACAAAAGTTCTACATGGATCGAGATTAAGTTACACTGGCCAAAAGGTAAAGTTCTTTCCATCCTAAGATTATAACTTTTAAATGGCTTCTGGGATGGTAAAATTTCAGTGGCTCTGACAGAGGCAAAAGTCATGCTATTCTAGATAACTGTATCTCTCACTGAAGTCACAAAGGAATTAAGTGGAAATAAGAAGCCACACAAAAGATGTGGTCATAACTTAAAAATTCCAAATCCCTTTATTAAAGCAATCCATGTTGAGTAGGAGAAAGCAGACACAATTAGAAGAATTAGAACCCTTCAAGTTTGAACTGATTCTTGAATATATGAAAAAGAATATTAAATAGATGTGTTTAAATTATTTAAATTCATTAAGGCATCTAAACCACAAAGTGAGAACCAGCTTCTGTAAATACTGTGAAATACTAATAAGGCTTTCTGAAAAGTAATTACACATCATATGTATATTGATAACATACACATATAAATTGGTAACATCTGCATGTTATCAATGAGGTAGTAATTCAAAGAGAAAGTAAAGAGAATTGTGAACAGGATGATAAATCTGAGGAAATTACAAAAATGTTAAGGTGGGTGTTAGATAAAATGAAAAGTCCGAAAAATTCAACTAAGAAAGAGATTCATGTAGTTATAATAGAAGGAACCAAAAATGAAAGATGCGATATTTGAAAGAATAATGGCTTAGATTTTTTTTCAAGAATTGATAAAAGACATAAGACTTCAGAATCATAAAACACAGCGAGAGTCAAGGAAGACTTAGAAATTCCATTAGAAAAAAGGAATGTTTACTTACAAAATAAGGAATAGAAAGGCAACAAATGTTTCAAAAGAACAAGAGAATTCTGATACACCTTCAGCCTTGTATTTGAAATAGTGAGATGGGCACGTCAAAACTCAAAGATTAACATAACTAGAAGACATTCTTGCTGTGTCACAGCTACATCACACATTTTTGCATTGTATTTTTTGCTGAATCATCTGCCTAGATGAGAGGTAAGTACAGCAGGTCTAACCAGAGCCTACCTCCAAATCATTCCAGACATTCTTGTGACACGAGCATCAAGGCAATTGATAATTTGTGAAAAATATGCTTGGAATTATTGTTCTGTTTCATTTTATGGTTAAAATCACCTAGATTCATTACTTCTTATTTTCAATTTTGTCCTTTTTCTACTTTTGTCCTGATTATATTTTCTTACCAGGCCATGTTAATGTAGATGGCTTTCTAGTCTATGGATGATTCTCTTCTTATCACCAAAGTTTTACTGAATCTACATCTATGCATTAATGCACCAACATTAAATTATGATTTGTGCCATGCTCATTCTAAGAGCAAGACATTGTGCTTCTAGACCCATTTCCCTACAGAGTGAGAACTTAAGAAATCTGTACTTCCTTCCACCCCAAACCCCCGAGATTGTGTTGACATAGTTTAGAATTATTTGGTCCTAGCTATAAATATTCCAACTCTATTTTAAGAATATTAGTGAACACATACCTCAAGTTCTAGTCATATTTTCATCCTACATTTCTATTTGACTAGATTTATTGTATATATTGATTATATATTAGAATGCATTTTACTTGGAGTACAGACTGTGTCTCTTTCTTAGAACACACAGTGGTATATTCTTTTCTTCGAGGTTTTCTCCTCAAAGAGTAACACTTCGTACAGAACCATTTTAAAATTATATTTCTTTTCTTTAACAGTCATTCATCATTATTTTATCATTTTCTAGTTGCAGTACTGCAAATGAGAACTTTAATGTTGTTTTGGGTTCTTGTTTCTTTGCCAATAATGTGTTCTTTCTATAGGTAACTGGGTGAAATTTTCTCTTTATAATTGAAGTTCAAAGGTATGTCTAAGATATAGACTAGTAAATTTCACTTCTACAGACTCAGCAAACACTTTCTTTTTTTTTTTTTTAATGTTTTCTTAATGTTTATTTTTGAGAGAGAGAGACAGAGACAGAGTGCGAGCAGGGGAGGAGCAGAGAGAGAAAGGGAGACACACAATCCAAAACACTTTCCAGGCCCCACCTGGGCTGTCAGCACAGAGCCCGATGCTGTGCTGGAACTCACACACCACCAGATCATGATGTGAGGGGAAGTCAGGAGTCTTTGGCTTAACCACCTGAGCCACCCAGGCACCCCATCAGCAAGCACTTTCAACATATATTTAAGTCTCCTTGTTCTTCAGGTTAGGAAACATCATTTATAGTAATAAATACTAAAATATTCATAATTGCTTTCCTTCTATGTTCCCTGTGTTTCCCAGTTTGGAATTTTTATTATTTAAATGACTAGTTTCCTTGACTTGTCCTACCACTCTTCATTTGTGTTTTATTATTTCCTTTTTAATGTTGATTGATTCATTCATTCATTGCTCTTCAGAGGTGTTTATTAAAAAGCACACTTGCCCCTAGGCCCCTGGTTCTCATGGCTGGAAGCATCAGAGATGCCTCTGTAGGGTCAGAGGCACAGCTTTACTTTTATATTTACACTTTCTGACAAGGGCTAAAACAAAGACCAAAGGGGTTTCTCCTTCTAGGGACCGTGGAAGCAGGAGGCTGTAGAGGCAAGTAATGGGGGCAGAGGCTCCCGGCCAAGGAGTTCCTGCTGTCAGAAGAAGTGTCCAGTGTCCACTGTCCCCACAGCAGCAAGTGTTTCCCCTCTGAGATCGGTCATTTGAGTACTGGGGGACAGGCAGGTGCTGAGGTATTCTCTAGTCAGCACTGAGTGAAGAAAATGCACATGGAGGTCTGTGCAACTGCCAGACCTCCTTCCCCTTTCTGGACAGTAGCTGTCTCACCTTCCACTCTCACTGTGGGCAGATGTAAGCTGCATGAGGTCTTCCTCCCCCAATAGTCATACTTGAAGAGAGGCAGGGACTAGGCAGCGACCTGCGCCTCGCTGCCAATCCTTGACCTCATGGTGGGTGGGCTTGAGTCCAGGAGAAATTGGAGAGCGTGGCTGGTGGGAAAAGAGCTCTGCGCTTCTTCCCTTATCCCTGTCCCCACTGCTCTGACACACAGTGATCCCTGGGCCCCCTGCCCACCGGAAACCAGGCCACAGGGTGCCCCACAGTACTGGTGGACAGGGCTAGTCTGCCAGAAGCTCACAGCTTGGGACCCCTGCGCCTTTGCCCCCACCTGTGGCCCTTGGGCTCCTATTATTTCCTTTTTCAAGTCCTCTGCTATGATTTTTCCCCATTTGATATTATAGGATTTCAATTTGTTCTTAGCAGAGGTCCTCTTCTACAAATTAATTTTTGCACTCTAGTTGCATCATTTTGATGTTTCAATCTTTCTTATTAAAATTTTTGTTTTGTGCTTTTATTGTGTTAGCTCCATAGTTATTCATCTTGATCTTTGTCCTTTTCATGGCTCAAAATCCCTACAAGACTTTACATATATGTCTTTAAACCTCCTCTCGGATCTGTATTTCTTCAACATGCATACAAATCAGACTCTTCAGTCTAGTATCTTGTGGTGTAAAATAAAGGGCACTGCTGCGGTTTTGTTAGTTTTTGCTCTGCATTTATTTCATTGTGTTTATTCATTCTTTCAGTGCACTTGTGTACTTTTTGCTAAGATGTCAAAGACAGCCTTCTCTGTTCTGTGTTGTTTTGTTTTTGTGTGTTTTGTTTGTTTTTTCTGTGTGTGTGTTTTGTTTTTCCTAGATGTACAGGGAAAAGGCATTCAGGAAGACCCACATTTTAAAACTAGTTCATTTCACACAAGCAGTTCACTTCCAGATCTACCAGCATTAGCAAGTCAGGAACGTTCTCCAAGTTATTCCCGCAACAAACCAGCTGGTGGAGACTCCTGGACAGTTCAAAGGCCCCTGACAGCTGGACTCTTCTAGGGAGCTATGAATTTCCTGGTTTTTGTCCCAAAGGGCAGGCAGGAATTTTTCTCTGCTGCTGTTCCTTTTCCTCTCACCCAACACTCTGAAGTTAAACCTCACAGTAGATAAGTAGAAGGAAATGGTGCTCTGTTGGCCTGCCTCGTCTGAAAAGATATTGCACAGCTCCAGTTACATAGCATTTGGAGCACACCATCTGCTGGACTGTGATAATTAGCCCAGCTTGGATACTGAAATCTGAAGCTCTCTAAATTTTGGATAATGTCAAGAAAAGGGAGAGAAAAGAATAAACAAAACCAAGAAGCATATGTTACCAAAGCAATGGAAAGTTAAATGATGGAGGGCCAGGACTGTACTCAATATCATTCCAAAGAATACATGCCTTTTCTTGATCAATCTTATTTACAGATTGTAATAAGTTCCAATTTTTTACATCTACTGGGGAATATTAGTTTTTTTTTATTTTATTTGTCTTAATATCCTATCTTAGGAAATGAGAAGTTCAAAGGAATTTCAGTGATGATGAAATAAATTAATAGAAAAACTAATGATCAATCTCTTATACCTAGTCTTCTATTTTGTTCAGCTGTTAACACAAATAAAAAGAAAAACAAAATATATTTAATAAATATGAATCACATGTTTACACAGTCATAATTTGGCCTCTCTTGTGCACCTGTTTAAGAATTATTATAGGAAAGTTTATATGAGCAAATCATGCAAAATGGCCCTTTGCTCTAGCATAAGAAAGCTTCTAGCCTTCTGTCTAAAATATATCAAGTCTTAAACGCACCTTTGGATTACTATTTGAAAACACAGATAGAAACATTGTAAAACCATCAACTTCTACATTTTGAAATTCAGTACCAACACAGATATAGACATTGTGTTAAGGGCTAGCGTTGTATAATAAAACTTACATAGGCTTTGAATTTGGAGAGTCTTGGGCTGAAATACCAAATTCATTGTTTACATAAAGATTGATTACATTATTTGTTTAGACTGTAGTTCCCAAGCACCACACGTATTTTGTTTCAGTTGCTCTAGGATGGGATACAAATGGTTCACAGAGGAGTGACCATATAATTTACCGTTTGCGCTGGATCATTTTTGAAAGTGAATGAAGTGGCATTAACATTTAAGCCCAGGCAAATCTGACTGTGTGGTCAAACACAGAGTACAACTGAAAAGCCTTGCCTTACTAATTTTGAGATCTTAGGCAAGGTGTTCTAAAGTGGACATGTGAATACCTTTAGAACACATGTTCTAAAGTGGCTCATAAGGCCTTAGGGAAATCAAATTAAAAGACTGAATTAAAGGACACTATTGATAAAAACAAAGTAGTATTTTTAAATGTTCTTCTCTTCTTGTGCATTATGAAATAAGCAGAAGAAATTAGTATATGCTACCCATGTGCCTACACAGAACAAATCTACTCTAGCAGGACACTGCTGTTCTTCTTCCTGTTGTGTGCTGAACACTCACCTAATCCATAGCTGCTCCTTCTCTAGAAGGTTGTAAAAATGGTAAATTTGATGTAATACCCTCATTGTAACTCAGAAGATATGTTTTGGTCCATAGAGAAGTGGTGAGAATGCTCCTCACACTGTCTCTTGATCCAAAGGAGCCCTGTGTATGCTCTCAACATCATCACGTCTTCCATGGTAACAAAGTCCTTTATAGAGAGTCTCAAATATGGTCCATGATGGAAGAGCAGGTTCACTGCCCTCCTTTCTCACTCTTCTCTTTCATAGGACACATATACAGACCATCTCACTACTGCTTTGTTCAAATAAATAAAACAAAATGTATACATAAAAATTTGGGTAGGTAGAGATCTACAAGTTAATCACACCAGTTGCCCAATGTCCACATGTGATCATTCAGATCTGCACAGCTAAAATACAAGTTACATGACTTTGTTTCTGTTTTTGTTTCTGACCTCATTTTCAGGTCAAGAGACTTTCTTTCGTTAGCTTATGAAAGAAAGATCCTGGTATATTAAAAAAACTAAAGTGTAACCAGTCTGACTAGATTATTGTATGAAGGGCCTGACTTGTTTGCCAACCCCATTTGAGTTTCTGCCTTACCTAGCCCATTCAGTTAAAATCACGATGTGCTGGCTGTACCACAGGACAAACCCTGTCCTGACTGGGCATCAAGTGAGGATTTGTGATGCTGCTGAAAGTGTTGTGGTGGAGGTGTAATCGGTGACTTCAACCAGCTTATTGCTCCAGCGTTATCTAATCCTTAGCCTTCAGTCTTCAGTTAACTGTTCAAGTTAAAGTTCCTTTCTAGAACTGAATATATGCTGTCCCCAGCAGTCAAGTCATGGCCCCCAGAACAGCGCAAATCTGAACCACTCTAGTTCTCTAGGTTATTCCATCTCTAATCACTCAACCTATAACTAAATTTCTCTCCTTAAATGACTAATCCCCCAAATTCATTATGTCACTGCCTGGCCCAAATCCATTCTCATCCTAGAACCTCCTGCTTATCTGCTCAAAACATGGGATGAATTTCTTTGGATGGCATAGCTTTTGTGACCCATGGCTAAGTTCATGTTGAATCATTGGGTACTGTGTTTTGGAGCAAAGGCTGCTTCCTTGGAGAGAGAGCATCTGTGATACTGTGGCTACAGCATTGCCCCTAAGCCTTTTATCTGATTATAAGTGGTCCTTTTCTCCTCCTCTCAGCAACACAGCTAAGGGTAAAACAGGAAAGACCAGAAAAAGTGAGGCCAAACCCTTGACCAAAAGACTATTCAAACATATGCCCTTTCAAGTCACTTCATGAGCTCTGCCCATGATGTTATCTGATGAACAGTGAAGCAGTTATGTTTTGTGCAAGTAAACAAGTTTATAGCCTAATGTATGCCATGCCAGTCCAACTGGTATTCTCTGCTATGATGAAAACTTGAAAATGCATCTGACATTGGGGATGAAATGCCTTATCTAATCTGCAAGTAAGTCTAATGTGTCATCTACAAGTAAATCATCAGACATATGTCCAAACAACTACAGGAAGCAGTTACATGGCTCTTTCTAAAGAAGGGGGGAGAAATGAAAAGCGATGAATAATAAAATTCCAAATGTGGACACTTGTAGAATAGGAAAGATGTTAGTGTTAATCTTGGGTCACTATGGCAGTCCTCCTGTCTTTGAACTATTTTTCTAATTTTCATTTCTCAGAATTAGAACCCTCAAAATTCTATGAAAGAGAGCTCCTCCTAACCAAAATATGTAATTACATAAATAAATAATGTAAAAATTGGTGAAAACAAAAGAGAAATTAACTGAAAAGATAAGTTTGCATATGTATTATCTGTGGGGTCTTTTTAAGTTTATTTATTTATTTTGATAGAGGTAGAGACTGGAGAGGCAGAGAGAGAGGGGGAGAGACAATCCCAAGCAAGCTCCACACTCAGCGTGGAGTCCAATGTGGGTCTTGATTCCACAACTATGAGATCATGACCTGAGCCAGAAACTAAGAGTTGGATACTTAAACAGCTCAGCAACCCAGGTGCTCCTGTCTGTCTGTTTTTAAATCAGATGATTTCTCAAATCACACAATTAATGAATGGTCAGGTTGGGTATGAACTAGATTATATAACTGGCTTTCTTTATCAGTGAGGCTTTTGAATTTTATACTATTATTTCATGAAGTGTTAATATTGCTTCTTATGGCATTTTTAATTATTTCAATAGGAAGAAAAGATTACTATATATTTATCATTGCTAATATAACTATCTTAGTTGTGACTTTAATTTTGTCTAACTCCAGGAACTTGTCCATTTAGGTATCTTTATATCCATAATATAACTTATTATCAGAAAATACTTCTGAGAGGGGCGCCTGGGTGGCGCAGTCGGTTAAGCGTCCGACTTCAGCCAGGTCACGATCTCGCGGTCCGTGAGTTCGAGCCCCGCGTCAGGCTCTGGGCTGATGGCTCGGAGCCTGGAGCCTGTTTCCGATTCTGTGTCTCCCTCTCTCTCTGCCCCTCCCCTGTTCATGCTCTGTCTCTCTCTGTCCCAAAAATAAATAAACATTGAAAAAAAAATTAAAAAAAAAAAAAGATGGGTCTACAGTAGCCTTAGCTTTAAAAAAAAAAAAAAAAAGAAAAAAGAAAATACTTCTGAGAGAATTAGGTGACTGTGGGAAAAAAAAAGGATGAGAGTAGGAACAAATCAACTAGACTACAAAATGCAGAATGGTAGGCATATACTTTTGACACTTCCCTCTAATATAGCTAAAGATACTGGCTATAAATGTGTGTTTTGACAAAATATTTCTTCAAATGAGTCAGGCACTGTTTGAAGCAATGTTCTCATTTCTTCTCATTTAAAGGCACTTTGTTTCACTATCACATTATTCTCCTAAACATGTCATTATTCTATCATGTAACAAATCTGGATCCTATACATATTAAAATTAAATTTGACCCATATTTGCTGAGCATGTTCTGAGTTCAATTATTTATTATAAACCATGGAGATCATAAAGTTCAGTAGGGTTCAGTTATTTCCTTCAAGATCCTATAATACTAGAAAAAAAAAACCTAATAGGAAAAAATCTGTAAACTAATAAAAATACAAAATGAATTAGGAGAGAAATAACAAAGTTTAATAAGGTTTTTGTGGATGAATGAATCTCCAGCTGAGGAGGGGGGATTAAGGAAATTTTTATAAACACTAGGATATTTAATGTAGGACATGAAAGATGGTTAGATTCTGGGAGGAAAGTCATGCTGGACAGAGAAGCCAACAAGCAGTGGCATGATGAAGTAAAACAAGGTCTCTCTTCAAGTAATGACAATTAGTATTTATTTGTACTCCCAAGCATCGACTTTAGTAAACAGCTTATGAAAAAGTGCTTGAATGATTAAAGAAAGCCATGAATTTGTGTACTGGTTTATCATTTCTCAGAGTGACTTGGCTTTCTGCTTTTGCTTTCAGACAAAAATAGATTTTCAGGAAAACTATTTTGTGATTTGTTTTTTTTCTTTCTGTTTTCATTCCCACATTTGGAAGCAATAGAAAAACAATGTAGTGGGCAGATGGAGAGGCACATATCAACTCTATTACCCAATAAATCTGGCATTGGAATAAGATTCCTAAAGCTTCAGAGCCAGAATTAGACTGAACTGTCCTCCTCATGGAAATCAGACAAGTCAGAGAGAGACATTCTCCCCTAATATGTGAAATGGAGTTTTTATCTTTTTAAACGCACCAGATTAGTTCCTGTCTTGCACTACAGGCCTCTCTCTACTGACTTATGGTCTCAAGAGAAGTCAGGACTCCTCTGGCCTCATTTGGCTGAGGCATTTCATGTCTTCATCTATTATTATCCTCCATTCTCTCTTTTGTTATTTGTGCTCAAGCATCACTCAAAAATGCTGGATGTGTTTTAAATGTTAAGAACTGACCAAAAAAGGCACAAGAGCATCTTGTATGTAAAGCTAATTGAAAACCTCCCAGTTATCCTAAGGTCTATTTAGTACTATTTATCTGCTGGTACTATAACTACATTTCATTATGCAGCTATCCTTTAAATTTTAGTAAAATACCATTAATGCAGAGAAAAAATAATTTTCCTAAGATTAAGATTGAAAATCTATCTGCTGTGAATGCATGACTTTTGTGACAATATGTGTACAGTCATAGAATAAGTTGGCTGAGAAGAGTGGGGATGAACAGGCAATCCCATCGCATTCAGCTCCCAGTACCAGCATTCCCCAGACTGTTTTCACACATGGTCGTTATAAGGATTATCTCAGAAGAACAAGGGATAAGACCACACACTGAAAAGAAATCTTGTTTTTTTCCCCAAGTATAAGCTTCTCTCCTACCCAGAACCTGATTGAGCATTGGAGTTACCTAAGGAGTTAGTCATAAAATATTTATGTTGAAGCCTTATCCCTGACCTAGTGAATGATTTTTTTCCCCCTGATGGTAGGAGTTTTCAGGTGGAGAAATGATGGGGATTTGGCTATTTAGCTGAGTATAAGAACCTCAACCTGTGTGCTCAGCCTCAATACACATTAGAAAATACTAAACTGCTTCTCGTATTCCCTGTGCCTCCATTAACTCCCTGCCCTGTTCCCTACAACCACATTCAAACCTTCCTAGGCCCTTAATAAGCTCATCTTACTGGTATATATGACCTTTTCCTGTCTTTTTTTAGGAGTCATTAATTAACATCATGACTTTACTGATGAAAAAACACATCATTCTCGTTATATTTTTCATGAACAGATTACTTCTATTTCCAAAATTTTCTATTGTTCTCCCCTCTAATCTGGAGATGGAGAAAAATGAAGCTACTGTGTCACATTAAAGCTATGATAGTTGATGTTTAATCTCCATTTCTTTTGTTAGATGAGCAGCCTGAGGACTATCCAGTCATGGTGAGCCCGTTAAATCCTTCATGGGCATTTCAAAATGCTTTTTAATTTAATTTAATTTTTATTTTATTAGAGGGTGAGAGTGTATGAGTGTAGAAGAGGACCAGGGGAAGAGAGAGAGAATCTTAAGCAGGCTCCAACTCAGTGCAGAGCCCCTGCTGCAGGGCTCGATCCCAAGACCCTGGGATCACGACCTGAGCTGAAATCAAGAGTTGGACACTCAACTGACTGAGCCACCCATGCACCCCTCCAAATGCTTTTTGAAGAGAATCGTTGGCTTGGGGATTTTGGAGGAACACAACAGATGGATACATTGTTCGAGATTCATTTGAAGTTGTCCTTTAGGTATCAATGACTTTGAGCCATCAGTTTTACCAGTCACACTCTTTAGACCAATGTTGTGAGGTGAGGCCGGTGTTTTATGGGCCAAATTATATCTTTCAACACCTAAAACCTATAATTTTATAGGTTACCTCTCTCCTCCTATTCTCAGAGAAGAATTATGAAATTATCTCATGTAAGAATTTTCCATATTATTGATATCAGACTAGAAAATCTTCTGCCCCCCACTTGGAGGTTCTATACAGATCACACACACAAATACATTCTATACTATTGTTCATTTTAAAATTTTGGTTTTTAATGTGCAGTGTTTTTCTTAGCCTGATCAATATAAATCAGAAACAATATAATTATCTTTCAACCCTCAGAAAATGTGTGCAGGAATATCTCTAGATAATTTGGATAGTCAGAGTACTGGCTGATGATGGAAAGTACCGAAAACATAATTACAAAGAGTACATCAATTTGACTATTCCCTTGCTTCTTTAATATGCTCCTGCAAGTTCACAATATCTATGGTTCTTGTTTTTCTTTCACCAGGACATTTATCAGCTTTTAATAAAGCAGCTCTCATGCTGAGAGAGCTGTGTGTGTGTGTCTCTTTGTGTGTGTGTATGTGTGTGTGAGAGAGAAGGGGGGGAGAGACAGAAAGAGACACCAGGTGATGATCTGTAGAATCCCCAGATCACTTGGCACTGAGGATGCTACCCATCTGTTTCTATTTTGTTTGCTGTAGTCTCTTAGTGCAAACCTCAGGACATCTTTCCTAAATATACTCCCTGGTGTTTTCCTGTTACCACCAAACTCTGAAACCACATGCAGTTCAACACAGCCCTTTCATGAAGCTAAATATATCTTACAATTTTGAGATCCTCTGTGACTCTATTCAACAGTGAAGTGGATCTTCAGTTGTAAAGGTTGAATACCCTCTCTGGAAGTCAGAACAGGAGCAATAGTGCACAAATATCTACTGTCATGATTTTTTTCTTTCATAGTTTCTACAGGCAGAATCCTGTTTAACATGCTTAAAATGCCAAATCAAAAGTTTTTCATTCTTTTGTTTTTCTTTGATCATATGAGTATACCTTCAAGGAGAAAGATTGTGTTTTAAGCCCTTTTGTATGTGAAATCTCTAAAATGTATTCTAAGGGAGAGAGAAATTCCTTTATTCCCTTTTATTATTAGAGTATATTCTCATGGAAATATATCGATTAATGTTCATTATCTTCCTGAAAATTTGCAAACACAAATTAAAAAGAAAACTGAACAAACATGAAACCCTCTATACTACCACAAGGTAGGAGTTAATGTGTCCAAAAGGCCTTATATGTAATAATTAAACCTATTATCCCAATTATCTATACATGCAATATACATTTAGTGAATTGTTCACTGATATTACTTAGTTCTTCCCCGACTACTTCACCATACAAAAGCATCTTCTTATCAAATTACAGTGAAATCTTACTAGTAAAGAATTCTTGGAGAATTATGTAGGTGAGAGAGACAAGGGATAGCAGAGATTTCTGAATAAGTAGATTTTATTTAAATTGCATTTAAATGCATTTGGGATGCAGAAGCCTTTAATGATTTCAAAATTAAATGTGTTACTGCATTCCTAAACAGAGCATATGGGCATCAATTAATCATTTCTTAATGAGTCAGGTCCACATTGTGTACTCAAATTCTGTACACGCTCTAAGAATTTGATGTTCATAGGGTTTAACAAAATGAGAACTGTTTATTTTTTTCTACACTAATTCAGAATTTTCAATAAATAGTGATGGGAAAACTGGACAGCAACATGCAGAAGAATGAAACTGGGACATTTTCTTAGACCATACACAAAAATAAACTTGAAGTGGATTAAACACTTAAATGTGAGACCTGAAATCATAAAACCCCTAAAAGAAAACAGGCAGTAATCTCTTAGACATCAGCCACAGCAAGATATTTATGGATCTGTTTCCTCAGGCAAGAGAAACAAAAGCAAAAATGAACTATTGGGAATATACCAAAATAAAAAGCTTTTGCACAGCAAAGGAAAACATCAGCAAAATGAAAAGGCAACCTACTGAATAGGAGAAGATATTTGCATAAGGTGTATCTGATAGGGGCTTAATATCCAAAGTATATAAAGAACTTATGTAACTCAACACCAAAAAAAGCAAATTATCTGATTTAAAAATGGGTAGAGGAGTTGAATAAACATTTTTCCAAAGAAGACATACAGATAGCCAACAGACAGACACATGAAAAGATGCTCAACATCACTAATTAGAGAAATGCAAGTCAAAACCACAATGATATCACTTCATACCAGTCAGTATAGCTAGATTCAAAAAGAGAAAAAATAGCAAGTGTTGGCAAGGATGTTGGAGAAAAGGGAATCCTTATGTACCGCCAGTGGGAATGTAAATTGGTGCAGCCACTATGGAAAACAGTATGGAAGTTCCTCTAAATTAAAAATAGAAAATTCTGTACAATCCAGTAATCCTGCTACTGAATATTCTCCCAGAGAAAACAAAACACTAACTCAAAAAGATATATGCACCCCTATGTTTATTGCAGCATCATTTACAATAACCAAGCAAGATATGGAAGCAACCTAATTGTGCATTGATAGCTCAATGTGTAAGGAAGATGTGGTATGTATATAATGGAATAATACTCAACCATATTAAAGGAATAAAATCTTGACATTTGTGACAATCTGGATGGACCTAGAGGGTATTATGCTAAGTGAAATAAGTCAGACAGTGAAAGACGAATACCATGTGATTTCACTTCTATGTGGAATCTAAAAAAACAAAAAACAAAATAAATGAACAAAAAAAAAAAAACAAGAAACAGACTTTCAAATACAGAGAACAAACTGGTTGCCAGAAGTGAGCAGGGTGGAGTGATGGATGAAATAGGTGAAGAGAATTAAGAGGTACAAATTTCCAATTATAAAATAAATAAGGAATGGAGATAAAAAGTATAGCATAGGGAATAAAGTCAATAATACTGTAATAATGTGGTATGGTGACAGATGTTAACTACACCTATCATAAGGAGCATTGAGTGATATGTTGAATTATCAAATCACTATGTTGTATACCTGAGACTATATAGGATATATTATATATATTTTGTATTATATATATAACATTGTATGATAATTATACTTCATTAATCTAACTGAAAAATTATATCTCAAAAAAGCTGAAAAAAATGGTGTAATACAGACTTTTCTGACCACTACAGAGAAGTTGAAAATAAATTAAACATTAGTATGAGAAGCCATTTACTCACAACTATTGCTTTATTAATGGTATGGAATGAACAGAAAAGTTAGAATATTCCCACTTCTGCCATTAGGTTCCCCCAAATTTCATGATAAAAGTACAATTGATTGATGGGCTCCTGGGTGGCTCAGTCGGTTAAGTGTCCAACTTTGGCTCAGGCCATGATGTAGTTTGTGAGTTTGAGCACTGCATTGGGCTCTGTACTGACAGCTCAGAGCCTAGAGCCTGCTTTAGATTCTGTGTCTCCCTCTCTGCCCCTGTCCTTCCCCTGCTTATTCTCTGTCTCTCTCAAAAATAAACATTAAAAAAGAATTTTTAAGTAAAAAAAAAAGTACAAGTGATTGAGGAATTTACCAAAAAAATAAGACATACAGGGAAGATCATGAGTGAACTTATAAAAGCCTCTATAAGCATCTTTCTCAATGCTTCCTGAAATAAAATAGCTGGCTATCAATAGGTTTTTTCAATGTTTTTACATGGAACAAT
Source organism: Lynx rufus (assembly GCF_022079265.1). Classification (NCBI taxonomy): domain Eukaryota; kingdom Metazoa; phylum Chordata; class Mammalia; order Carnivora; family Felidae; genus Lynx; species Lynx rufus. The sequence continues at coordinate 71,588,727 of NW_025814896.1, forward strand.
AATAATCCCAAATAACGAGTAATTTCCATCAGCTGATTCAGCTCTGTAATGAATGTGTGATGATGAGAGTGCACTCACTGCTGTTGACAGCAGGGATAAGTGGTGGTGACATGGAGGAAGGGAGGTTGAACTAGGCTTGGGGAAAGAAGCCCTCTGACATCACAGTTGCCATATCAACATCAAGATCATGGTCTTACTGGGGCGCCTGGGTGGCTCAGTTGGTTAAGCCTCTGACTAAAAGATCACTGCTTTACTATTTTCAAAAACACTAACAAAGTTTTCTGTATCTGCAAAACTGTTGAAATCAATGCAGCTTATATTTGAGCCTTCATTTTCTCATGAAAAATAGGCTACAATCTTTTGATTAACATTTACTAAATCTTTTGTTGTTATTATTCTGGCCTTTCATCTTAAGACTCAGTAGCCAGATAAGGGCAGGGTTTTTAGTGGTTGAACATTTGGGTAGGATGAATAAAATATATAGGGGCTGACCTCCCTTTAATTTTATTGTGTTGTTAAACAACAAAGACAAACTTCAGTGCCAACACTCTCTCTTCTTTCAGGCTGAGTCATTTCCTAAGAGGCTCGTAAATGCATTAAAGTAGATTCCTGGCAGAAATGCCCCAGTGGTATTTTAATTATGTCCAAGCAAGTTGGAGATAGTCATTTATATCACAGGGTGTGTAGAATATTTTCAACAACCTCATCAAGTCATTTACTGTGGGATAAAGTAAATTTTCAGCATTAAGTTTGATGTTAGGTATACCTTTTTCAAAGACACCTTTTATCATATTGAGGGAGTTAGCTTCTAATCCTACTTTGCTGAAATTCTTAGTAATTCATGAGTTTTAAGTCTTGTGAAATACTTCTTTTGCAACTATTATGACAGTGATATATTTTTTCTTTTCTTTTTTGCCTATTAATATAATGGAATGCATTTGTTGATTTTCAGATATCAACCATAGTGGATCATATTTTATTCTTATATGTTGCTAGATGCAATTTGCTATTATTTTGTTATTTTGCAGTTGTTGAGTTCGAAAGGGAAAATGGTTAACAGTGTTACTCAAATTGTCTTTATTCTTTTCACTACTTGTTTCATCCATTATGGAGAAAAAACTTGAACTATGTCCAACTATATTTGCATATTTCTCCTTTAATTATATCTCTTTGCCCCATGGATTTTGAAGCTTTTTCATTGTTGTTATTAGGTGCATTCACTTTTAAGGTTGCTATATCCTCTTGTTGATTTGACTCCTCTATCAGTATAAAATGTGTTTCTTTTCCCTGGTAATATTCTTAGCTCAGAATCTACTTTGTCTGATGTTAATATATTCTATCCAGTTTTCTTTGCTAAGTATTTTTCCGGTATATCTTTTAAAACCTCCTACTTTTAAGATACTGGTATATGTATATTAATATGGGTTTCTTATACATCAATATAGTTCGGTCTTATTTCTTATTCAATTTGATCTCTGCCAATAATGTGGAGTTTTAGATCACTTCAGTTAGGTTGAATATAATTATCAGTACGGTTGGCTTTGAACCTACCATTCTGCTATTTGTTTTCTATTTATTCTATTGTTCTCTGCTCCTTTTCCCCCCTTTTTTCTTACTTTTCTTTGGGTTAGTTGTGTACTTTTTACAATTATACTTTTTCTTTACTTTTGTCTTATCACTCATATCTCTTTGTTTGATAGGAAAATCTAGAGTTCACAGTATACATCTTCAATTTATTGTAATCTACCTTTAAATATAATGCCACTGCCTAGCTATATAAAGTAGATAACAAGACTAACATCCATTTCACCCTTCCTGTGTTTTTGATATTATTTTTATTTCCATGTTATAAACTATACATTTTATTTTTTTTTGTTCACATAATTAACTGCTTTTAATCAGTTGTTTCTAAAGAGTTTTTTTTTTTTAAATTTACATCCCAGTTAGTTAGCATATAGCACAAATAATGATTTCAGGAGTAGACTCCAGTGATTCATCCCCTGTGTATATTTAACACCCAGTGCTCATCCTAACAACTGTCTTCCTTAATGCTTAGCCCATCCCCCCATGTAAAACCCCTCCAGCAGTTGTCTATATTTAAGAGTCTCTTATGTTTTGTCCCTGCCCTGTTTTTATATTGTTTTTACTTCCCTTCCCTTATGTTCATCTGTTTTGTATCTTAAATTCCACATATGAGTGAAGTCATGATATTTGTCTTTCTCTGACTAAGTTCTCCTAGCATAATACACTCTAGTTCCATCTATGTTGTTGTAAATGGTAAGATTTCATGCTTTTTGATTGCCAAGTATATATATATATACACATACATATACACACGCACCATGTCTTCTTTATCCATTCATCTGTTGATGGACATTTGGGCTGTTTCCATACTTTGGCTACTGTCAATAGGGCTGCTATAAACATTGGGGTTAAAGAGATTTAAATAAATATATTCATTATGTAATTATAATTTCTTTCACTAGTCTTTAATTTGCATATATTTAAATTCTTACCTGATATCATTTGTCCCCTTTCTGAAGAACTTCCTTTCACATTTCTTATAGTTCCAATTTGCTAGTAATAAGATGTCTCACATTTTATTTCTCTGAATAAATTGTTATTTCACTTTTACTTTTGGAAGCATTTGGGTTTTTTTGTTTGTTTTTGCTTTTTGTTTTTTAAACAGCCAGGTTAGCAATTTTATATTTTTCCCCCCTCACAGGTACATCATTGATATCATTACAGTTTTTTCTAACTTGCATAAATTTTTAAAAGAAGGCTTTTTCACATTTAACTTTGACTCTTTGTCCTTAACAGTTTTGTTTTGTTTTGTTTTTAACCTAAGGCTGATTTTAAGATTTTTCTTATCATCACTAACTTTTTTTTCTCCCAAGTTTTTATTTAAATTCCATTTATTTAAATTCCAATTTTATTTAAATTTAGTTAACGTACAGCGTAATATTACTTTCACGTGTAAGATTTAGTGATTCATCACTTACCTACAGCACCCAGTGCTCATCACCCATTTAACCCATTTAAGCCTACCTCCCCTGCAGCAACCCTCAGTTTATTCTCTGTTAAGATTCTTCTTTATGGTTTGCCTTTGTCTTATTTTTACCTCATGTTGATTTTATTTCTTAAATTCCACATATGAATGAAATCATATATTTGTATTTGTCTGACTTACTTATTTTGCTTAGCATAATACCCTCTAACTCCATCCAAATCACTGCAAAGAGCAAGATTTCAATCTTTTTAATGGCTGAATAATATTCCAGTGTGTGTGTGTGTGTGTGTGTGTGTGTGTGTGTTTACATATATATAACCACTATATTATATAGCCCTAACTTGGCTATTGTTGATAATACTGTTATAAACATCATGGTGCATGTATCCCTTTGAATTAGTATTTTTGTATCTTGTGGGTAAATACCTAGCAGTGCAATTTCTGGATCATAGGGTAGTTCTATTTATCTTTTAGCAGAACCTCCATACTGTTTTCCAGAGTGGCTAAACCAGTTTGCATTCCCACCAACAGTGTAAGAGGGTTCCCTTTCCCTGCATCCTTACCAACATCTGTTGTTTCCTGTGTTTTTAATTTTAGCCTTTCTGACAGGTGTAAGGTGATATCTCATTATAGTTTAGATTTATATTTCTCTGATGATGAGGGATGCTGAGCATCTTTTCATGTGTCTGTTAGCTATCTGATGTCTTCTTTGGAAAAATGTCTATTCATGTCTTCTGCCCATTTGTTAACTAGATTATTTGTTTTTTGGGTGTTCAGTTTTATAAGTTCTTTCTATATTTTGGATACTAACCCTGTATCTGATATGTCACTTGCAAATATCTTCTCCCATTCTGAAGGTTGTCTTTTAGTTCTGTTAATTGTCTCCTTTGCTGTGCAGAAGCTTTTTAGCTTGATGAAGTCCCAATAGTTTACTTTTGCTTTTGTTTCCCTTGCCTCAGGAAACGTTTTGAGTAAGAAGTTACTATGGCCAATGTCAAAAAGGTTACTGCCTCTGTGCTTGTCTATGATTTTGATGGCTTCCTGTAACATTTTGATTTTCATGTGTTCTAGTGTTGTTTTCTTTATGTTTATTCTGATTGGGGTTTGTTTAGCTTCTTAGATGTGTGAGTTTAGTTTTAACAAATTTAGATAATTCTCTACTCTTTGTTTTCACAACTACCTTACAGTTTCCCCTTTTACTGGATCCATTTGCACATGTTAGAATATAATTATTGTCTCACAATCCACTGTGGCTCTTTTTATGTACAGTCTTTTTCTTTAATCTCTGTGCTTCATTTCTACTGCTGTGCTTTCCTGTTCACTGATTTCTTCTTCTGTAGTGTTTAATTTGCTACTAATTCCACTCAGTGTACTTTTTATTTTATATGTATTTTCTTCTTTATACATGCTAATTTTGTAATGTTTTATATCTCCTATTTCTCTCTTCACCATGCTTATATTCTTTTTTACCTTTTCTTGAATCTATGGAACATATTTATAATAGTTTTATATTTGTAAATGTCTTTATTGTGTCATCTCTTATTTATGAGCCTGTTACTATTAATTAAATTTTCTTATGGCTTTAAGGAATATTTTCCAATTTCATTAATTGGACACCTAATATTGTGAATTTTATCTTGTTGAATGCTAGATTGTGTTGCATTTCTTTAAGTAATATTGAACTCTTTTCTGTCACACCATTAAGTTACTCAGAATCAGTTGAACCCTTACTTTTAAGTTTCTTAAGGTACATTCAAGCAGCCAGTAGTTGAGAGTACATTTAATCCCTCTATTAAGGTACCTTCTGAGATTTCCCCATCTGTTAAAGATCTTTCAGCTTTGGCCAGTGGAAATAAAAAAACACCCCAGCTTTGTGTAGATTCTGCAAATTCTTCTACCTACTCATTTCCAGTGGTCCTTTCCCTGCTCAAGTAGTTTCCTCTTACATATGTACAGATCAGAGGTAGGAGACTCCTGGGTAGATTCTAGAGCTTTTATTTCCCTTTCTCTCTCTTACTCTCTTGCTCTCATTCTCTCCGAGCTTCCTCCTCTCTGGTAGACTGTTTTGCAAAATCTAGCTACCCACCCTGTTTGATGTTTAATCTCTCTCTTTAGAGACAAGTTTTCTTGGTTCTTCTACTTGGATTTACCTTCCCTATATTGCATTGTAGGGACTACCTTTGGCCAGTGTTTCCAATCTGAGATGATTTTGCCCCCTAATGGACATTATCTGGTAACATTTTAGTTTGTTACAATAGGGAGATGCCACTGTATGTAATAGATGGGCCAAGGCCAAAGATACTGCTAAACATCCTATAATGGACAAGACAGCCCCATGACAAAGAATCATCTGGTCTAAAATGTCAATAGTATCCAAAGTTGACAAATCTTGTTCTAGGCAGTTTCTAGGGAATATTATTCTCTCATGGATCATAATCATGCATTGCTCAAGTCCCAAAGCTATATTTTCTTCTGTTTTCTCCAGTTTTCTAGTTGTTCAGGGTAGAACTATAAATCCAGTCTCTCCTAATGCATCATAGCCCAAACTGGAAATCCTTCTTGCTTCTTGATAATAATTACATGTCCTTTATCCTCCTACTTTCTCGTATACTTACATTTATAAATAAAAATCTTCATAGATCCTTTGAACCTGAGATTCCAAGTTTAATTTTTCCTTCTGATCTTACTTGTACTCACAATACATCAAGGTGTGGGTCACAATTGACTTATATTTGAAGATGCTTACTTTGTATAATGGAAGTAAATGACAGCATGGGAAGTAAATTACACCTCATTTCAATATCTCAAGCTTCTCTCAAAGCCCACAGGCTATAAAATATCCTTCTGAAGTTTTCTGGAATGTGCCTGCCTCCTACCTCCAGACTCCATTCCCAGGAGCTCTTATCTTGGTTCCATTAGGCAGAGGCACATTTCTACCAAATTTATGGAGTTTCTGGACAAGCTTTAGGAAAGAGGAAAACATGTAGAGAAAAGCCCAGAGAGAAAGTCCTTGCTCCTGCACTTAGTCTATAGCACATCTTTCAAGGTCCTGATTTTAGTCCTTGAATTTGATTTCCTCTCAGGATGGTTGACATTCGGAATGATCATTTTTGTCAGTGGAAACCTCTAGCTGTGGATAAAACCTCATCCTATGAGACATTAGTACATGTCTCAGTATTGATTATTATGTAACCTTTACCAAACCCAAACCAGTCTGTTACCATGTTTTCCTCAAAGTATACTGAAGAGTATGAAAACTGTCTTTTAGTCTTTCTGATTTTCTGGAGGCAGCTATTCAAGCAAAAGTGAGAACATGGTTAATCTAGTGCAGCAGTTAATTGCCTGGAATGAAACAAAACAATTTCAGTTGGTATCTTAAACTTATCAGTTCTGTGACTTGAAAGAAACACATGTACCCATGTGGGTCTCAGGGCTTCCTTCTATAAAATTGAGAGAACATTATGTTAAATTACTATTATTATATTATAATAATAATGCGTATAGTAATAACAAAATAATATTATTACTATATTATTATAGTTCTATAGAGAACTATATACATAGTACTATAGATAATATTATAATATTGTAAATAATATATATAGTACTATAGTATTAAAATATGGAATGACAATAATAATACTATTGTGGCTATTTGAAAATATTTTTTTAAGTATATTTATTTATTTTGAGAGAAGGAGAGAAAGCACAAGCAGGGAAAGGGAAGAGAGAGAGGGAGAGAGAAAGAATCACAAGCAGGCTCTGCACCATCAGCATGGAGCCAGACATGGGGCTTGAACTCATGAACCATCAGATCATGACCTAAGCCAAAATCAAGAGTCGGGTGCTTAACCAGCTGAGGCACCCAGGTGCCCCACTATTTGAAAACATTTTGCACTTAATTCAACTTAATTAAAACAGTTAAGCAACATTAAAGAAAAATGTACAGGTCCTAACAAAGTTATAACTTAATTCAAGAAACTGTGGCTACAGTTTCTCTTTAAATGCACTGCAGAAGAAAATGGGCACATGGAATCTGATCACTACTGGCCTCTGTTGTAAAGACGAAACACTAAAAGAAAAGGACAAAGATACATCTGCAAAAAACAGAGTAGGAAAAGAAAAAAAGCAAAGAATCAGGGAAATACTACTTTTCTTGAGAATTGAGTAGCTCTTTCATAAATGTTAACCCACTCAGTTATTATAATAAAACTACAAAGCAGCTATGTTTATCATACTATTTTATAGGAATGTGAAGTTTGGAGAAGTTCAGAAATACATTTCAGAACACTCATAAGTTATTCTACCAACCATCTGAAAATAAGGTTTCTAACTGTACCATATTTTTCCTAAGGGTGACACATTAGTCAAATGCTTCTCTCAGAGAAAATAGGTGAGAGAATGCCCAATGAGCTTTTATTTTTCTTGAATCTCCACTCTGACATAGTAAAAATTCATCATAATGTGGCAGAAAAATTAAACGTTATTTTCTTATTAATTCAAATTCAATGCTCAGACATTCCAAGACTTCTTTAAATTATTCCTAAACAGGCTAACTACCCAGCTTTCAAACAGCCTACCAACCTCTCATTTATTTAACAAAGGCTGTCAAACTGATTTGGTATAACAAGCAGTAGCATGTTTTTTTACGATGCCTAATAGGAAAGAAGTATGAATATTTGAAGTTCAGAAACATTTAAGGTCTTGTTGAAGGATTTGACTTTCAAGAACATCCATTTATTCTCCTTTGAAGAAGAGATGTTTATTATAGAGTTTAGGAATCCCCCATTGGGTCTTAGCAAGACCCTGGGCAATCTCAGTCCGTTCACTGGCTTAAGCTACATCCCAAGGCAAAAAGAAAAAAAAAATGTTTACTATATATCTAGCTGCAAAGCTATAATGAAAACTGAGCTAATACCAAGAGTGCTTTGAAATTATGGAATGAAAGATGATATTTACATTGTGATCAGTCCTGCAACTGCCAGAAACCATGAACTACATGGTATAGTTGGGATCTAGCCTGTAAGTGAGAGAAATCAGCATATGATTCAAACCCATTTTGATTTTTGTTTTTGGCCATTATATCAACCAGAACAAAGGTCAAAGCAAGAATTAGTTACCAACTTACCAAAAATCAATCATCAAAACCAAATTGTGTACTTTTGTGGGTTTTTTTTTCAAATTGCATTAATACTCATTTTCACAATTTCTTTAAAGGCACCATCTTCACCCCTCTCTCCCTCCATCAGATGATATTAAAAGACTGTACTGGGACAGAAGCAAATAAGAAAGAATGAGCACATAGTTTTAGGTGTGTTTCCATTGATATTAAAAAACAAAACAAACTTCAACTCTAAATACATGAAAATGCATGAACGTCTAATAATCTCAGGCTCACATTATTTCCTCTTTTTCAGAAATTGGGGGGGGAGTGGTGGTTATTTGAGTGTACAAGTTATTTGGTTATTTGAGATATAAGTGAGACCTAGAGTGACTTAATCAGAGCCATAGAGCAAGAGAGCAGTCAAACTCAAGCAAGCTGACTATAGCATAACAGAATGTAATCTTTTTATCATAGCACCTGATGCTAATTGGCTAAGGAAAAGGAAATCATCTAAATCTTATACACTGAATAAATATTCTTATTGACAGCAGTTATCAAACTATGATCCAAATAAGTTTAGGAAGATGAAGAAGTAGAAGAAAAAGATGGAGGAAGACATTGGGGGAGGGCAGGAGGAGAAGGAGAAAGTTATTTGCCTTTTTTCACTATCATTCTTTCTATAGTGCACGACAGAGTTTTCTAGGGGGTCTGTCTCTGTGATGTGTGGTATCACAACAGAGTAAATGCCAGAGAAGATCTAAAAACCCAGCTGTCTCCTATGTAGGTAGACATTAAGAAGATTTGTAAAAGATAAAATAATGCCACTCATCTCACCAAACTGTCTCTGGTTTTCTTTTGAAAATTTCCATAGAATATGTCACTTATTTTAACATGTGTTTATTTCAAAATGAATAAGAAAAGATTAAAATCTCTAAGTATTAATTTCTAATGTGGTAACTATTAATCGGAAGCCCAATAATTGATAAGAATGTAAAGGGATTCTAAGACCAAAATGTTTGATATAGAACATTTCACCTAAACACCATTTCACATGCCTGGGTTAAGTGGCATTATTTAGAAAGGATAGATATCTTTAAATAATGTATTTGAGATACATGTATGGCCTAATCCATCACCTTCTATAAAGTCCTCCCCAAAATTCATTCTGAAAAATCTTGTTTCAAAGAACCTGTACAAAGCCTAATTTGGTCTGTCCAAGCTTTGAAAATGTCTCTAGTTCAAAATCAATGGAGTGGTTCATTCTTATTAATGCAGGATCAAGTTGGTTTTGACTTGATACTCAGTTCTTTATAATAACCCACTGAGTGCATGAAACTAAATGGGAAAAACCGTATTGAGCAAAGTAGTGCTCTTGAAGTTTTCATAACTTTGTGTTGCTAGGAAACAACTTTACCATCAGTGCAGAGTTTAAACTTGGAGCATCTGCTTCATTTAAAGTCTGGCTTCCAGGCAGTATAGATTGCATTGAGCATTGGGAGGGGGGGGAAAAGCAAAAGAAAAACCAATTACTTTCTAAAAACGACAATGTTAAAAGTCTGGAGAGCAGAGAGTCTTATGTTATATTTGTAATTATATCCTTTGGAAAGTGTTGCTTGAAGGGTTGCCTTTCTGCTAACTCATAAAACTGAAGTCCAGAGTAGAAATCGGCATCACTCAGCTTCAAAATATTAAGAAATAAAGTAAGAAAAAGTGATGGTATCTCAGCTTTTGAGGAGAGAGGGGTGGGGTGGGAAGGGGTGATACACTCTGTGCAGTTGACTTGAATTTTATTTCATTTTTCTCACGTAAAATTACTACGTTAGAGAAATATTTTATGATGTGTGGAGGCCATATATTAGAACCTTCCTCCTGGTTCTTTGCTCTTTCTTTCATAGTTCAGCACATGGTGATCAGTCTATGACAGGGTAGAGAAATATCATGTCACCCATTATTTGTACAGTTTATGCAGACTGATACAGTAACCTGGCACCAGTTTTTTCAAAGTGAATTTGCCTAAATAAATTAATACTAACATTTTCTAATGTTCCATAAGGGATAAAGGGATAAAGATATGTTCCCAAACCAGTGAATGGTGTCAATGTTACTGTGGTCCAACAAAAGCAAGGCATGTGACTATTTTTAAGTTAAAGAGTCCAAGTTCTAAAAAGCCAAATGACTTCTTCACTTTCACAGCATTTCACATTTACACTCCTGAGAATTTACACACACACACATACAAAAAAAAAAAAAAAGAAAGAAAAAAAGAAAAAAAATGTCAAAGGTAAGGGAAGACCAAATAAAGAAGGGCAGGTAGAGGATTTTATAGTTTTTCCAGAACCATTAACTCATTTGTCTGACTACCCTTTTTCAAGTGTCTCATTTTACAGTTGCTTTCTAAAGAGAGGAAGCAGTTTTTAGTATAACTTCAATCTGGGGAAGTACTGTGGATCGTCAGTGTTCCCAGACTTCCTGCTGAGGACTGCTGCTGGAGTCTGTTCTGATTTCACTGTGGGCAATCCATGGTGAGCAGATCTCAACACCACCTGCTGTTTATAGATGGCTTCACCTGCCTGGCTCCCTCCTGTCCCACTTGACTGAAGTACACAAGAGTGGTCCTCCATCACTGGAGACTTTATCCATCACCTCTTACCCATGACGCTGATCCACCTTAAGTCCAGTGGCTTTATTTTATTGTCTTTGGATTTTCACGTGAATTAGCAGTTTATAACTTTGCCTCCCCACTGACAGCAATATCTAATTTATATGGCTCTGGCCCTAGTTCCTACTTTCCACCCTCTCCTTGCTCCTCTCCCCAGTCACAATCCTAAATTCAGGCTGCTATTTGTTCTCTGGTTAAAACCCTTAGCTCTTTCAATTGAAAATAACATACCCTTTATTTCAGAGCCAACACTTACATTTGGTATCCCCTCTATTTCAACAAATTAGATACTTGTGTCCATATCTTTATAAATATGTTTTTCATTTAAGAAATTTATTCTAGGGGCACCTGGTGGCTCTGTGGGTTAAGCGTCCGACTTTGGCTCAGGTCATGATCTTGCGGTTTCGGAGTTCAAGCCCCCTATCGGGCTCTGTGCTGAAAGCTCCAGATCCTGGGTCTCCATGTCTCTCTGCCCCTCCCCTGCTCTCTCCTCTCTCTCTCTCTCTCTCTCTCTCTCTCTTTCTCTTTCTCTCCCCCTCCCTCCCTCCCCCCCCCGAAAATAAATAAAAATTAAAAAATTAAAGAAAAGGAGTTTATTCTGTTTGTATTACCTACCTGTTGAAAGATCATATGACATTAATTTCTTTTGGATTTTTCTCTTAGATTTTATAATTTATAAATTTCGTTTTTTAGATAAATTTTATTTTAACTAAAATTTGAATTTAGTTGAATGAAATTCCCCTAGGGTAATGTGATAATATATATTGATTAACTTTCATAGTTCTGTTGTTAAAATGAAGCAAAGTTGAAGTAAGGCTTAATACATTCTCATAAAAATTATATAGTTTTCTTATCTCATTTCATACTGGCTGCCAAAATATTCAAAGACAGTTAATTTTATGAATAAGAATTTAATTTTTATTACTAAAATCTGCCATTAGTTGTATTAATAGGGCAAGATTTTAAAAATCTGACTTCAAATATTAGAGATAGGCTTGTAGAACAATTGTTCTGCTAATGACTGGAAATGTACAAGGTGAGCCACATATGAACAAATTTATTGTTACATTTGAGTCTTGGAAGATGACTGAAGTTAATGTGGCTGAGGTATTCTTGTTCCTAAAATAAAATAACTCTTTAGAACTGTTTGAAAAAGGTTTTGATAATTTAAAAAGGCTGGCTTAAAACTTACCTCCTGAAGGAAGCCTTCCCAGATAAATCTATTATTACAGATGTCTATTTTTATATTTTGCCTTTCACTTCCACTGTGTCAGCCTTTGCCTTCTTATCAATCATTTTGGTAATCTTTTGTACTTGATGTTATGTTTACAAGCCCTCAGAGATTTTCCCTTCCTGTATTATGAAGATAAGCATCTTTCTCATTGGTACCATTCTTGAACCTGGACAAAGCATTCTACACCCATTTGGCGTTCAATTAGGGCCCCTGATAGATTGTTTCTGTTAGTTTAAAAGTGAGCTAAGGGCTTAATTTTAGTGAGCTGGGTGCCTTAGTTGGTTAAGCGTCCAACTTCAGTTCAGGTCATGATCTCATGGTTGGTGAGTTTGAGCTCTATGTTGGACTCCGTGCTGACAGCTCAGAGCCTGGAGCCTGCCTCAGAGTCTGTGTTGTCCCCTCTCTCTCTGCCCCTGCCCTGCTCGCTCTCTCTCTCTCTCAAAAATAAACATTAAAAAAAGTTTGTTTTTATTTTTTATTTATTTTTTTAAAAAAAGTTTGTTTTTAAATAATAACATTTTAAAAAGTGAGCTATTACCTGGGAAAGAGTTTCTGTGGAAAATTGTACAAAAATATTTTAAAACTTTAATTATTTATAAATAACATTAAGAGAGGAGGACAGGGAAAGGGTAATTAGGTAAATCTCAAATATATTTCCTGTCTGCTGACTTAAATATTTTAGTTTCATTTAAAGCATTAGTTTAGTTGGGAGGAGAAAGGGATACTAGTCACCAACTATCTTTCTGTAGCCCTAGAATTTAAATTGCTTATTGAAGGTATGAAACAAGATTTTCATATTAACCCTTAAGTCTCATGAATTAAGGTTACCTGCTTTTTAACTTTGCCTTGAATAACTAAGGCTCTTTGCTTTTCTTTATTACTTTGTTGAATCTCATTGTTTTTCCTCAGCTAACTCTTCCTTCCTTTTCGTATCATTTCTCCATTTATGGTAATATGCTGTTTAGTTCATTGTATTAGAATGTTACGCTGCGTTACATAGCTTACCATTAGTTACCTTTTCTAAATTCTTGTGGCTCACGTTTGAAGACAATTAGAAATCTGAGACCATGTTTTCTCTTATTTACAGTGATATTACTGACTCTTACTCCAAATATTAATTGTTTTTTTAGTCTGGCATGATTGTTATATATAGATCTTGTTTATTTTACCTAAGCAATGTGTGACTATCAAGAAAGCTTACTGACACTTTTTTTTAAAAAATTAGGATATTGAACAAAATTCTTTTGCATACATACTCAAGTACGGGCATTATGTGAAGCTCTTTACATGCTCTAGGTCACTCAATCCTAATGAAAATAGTTCTCACTCCAAAGTCTAGTACTTTTGAATACTGAATTGAAGTTATTTGGTGGCATTTAATAAGACAAATTATTTTCACATAGTAGTTATCATATGGCTTGATTTATTCCTTCAATACTCTTTAAAAAAATAAATGTAGAGGGTTGTGGGAGCAAGTCCCATGTCAGGCTCTGTGCTGGGCATGGATCCTGCTTGGGATTCTCTCTCTCTCCCTCCACCCCTCCTCCCCCTCAAAAAAATAAATAAATGTAGATCCACTTTATGATCAGTATCATTTTCTTACTTTCTGAAGAAAATCTTTTAATATTTCTTATAAAGGAAATCAGCTGGCAATGAATTCCCTAAATTTTCGTTTGTATTAGACAGTCTCTCCTTTCTTTTAGAGGATAATTTCATTGAATGTAGAATTCTAGGTTGGTGGGATTTTTTTCCTTCAATCCTTTAAATTTTTCACTCCAGTCACTTCTTTTTTTTTTTTTTTGCTTTTTTTTTTAAGTTTTTATTTAAATTCCAGTTAATTAACATACAGTATAATATTATATTCAGGTATACAATTTGTTGTTTCAACACTTACATATGATAACCTGTGCTTTTCACAACAAGAGTCCTCCTTAATCTCCATCACCTCGTTAACCCAGCTCCCCACCCTCCCCTCTGGTAACCATCAGTTTGTTCTTTATAGTTAAGAGTCTGTTTCTTGGTTTGTCTCTTTTTCTTCCTGTGATTCTTTGTTCTGTTTTTTACATTTCACATATGAGTGAAATCATATGATATTTATCTTTCTCTGACTGACTTGTTGGCATAATACACTCTAGTTCCATCCTTGTTTTTGCAAATGGCCAGATTTCATTCTTTCTTATGGAAGAGTAATATTCCATCATAGATAGATACATACATACATAGATAGACAAATAGATAATCTCGCTTCCTTTTTTTTATGTTTGAAGTTTTAATTTAAATTCTAGTTAGTTAACATATAGTGCAATATTAGTTTTAGGAGTAGAATTTAGTGATTCATCACTTACATATAATACCCAGTACTCCATCCACATGTTGATTGTATGATTTCTAATGAGAAGTAATTCTTATCCTTGATTCTCCATATATAACAAGACTTTTTTTCTCTGGTTTCTTTCAAGATATCCTCTTTGCCTTTGGTTTCTTGTCACTGAAATATGATTTGCTTCAGGGTAGCTTTTGTATTTATTCTTGGTGTTCTCTGTTTCCTGGATTTGTGGTTTGGTGTCTGTCATTAATTTGGAAATTTCTTGGCCATTATTTCTTCTATTGGCCATCATACTTTATTAATGCTAGTATTATCTCTTCCTTTTTTTTCCATTCCTTTCTTTTTTTCTCTTTAAGCATTCCATTTATACATACACCACATCTTTAAAAAAATGTCCCATAGTTCTTGATTGTCCTCTCTGTGTGTGTGTTTTTTTTTCCCCATTCATTTTTACAGTTTGGGGATCTTCTAGTTACCAATTTTTATGCTCACTGATCCTTTTATAATCTGTGTCCTGTTAGCTGATGGGCCCCTGAAAGAAACACATTCTGTTATAGTTCATTTTTTTCTAGCTTTCCTTTTAACTTTTTTTCTTAGTGTCTTCATCTCTCTGCCTATATTACCCAACTTTTTATTCAATTAGAATACTTACATTAGTCACTGTCATTTAAAATTTCATGTCTGAAAATTCCACATCTATGTCATATCTCTTCTAGTTTTGATACTTGATTTATCTCTTCAAAGTGTGTTTTTCCCCCTTACCCTTTGGTGTACCCAGTAATTTTTTGTGGAAAGCCAGACATGGTTTATCAGGTAATAGGAACTGAGGTTAATGGGTCTAATCGTGAGGCTGTATTTTTAGTGCTTTTAAGAGTGAGACTTTGTTGAATGTTTACTGTAGGTATAGGTGTCAGAGATTTCAAATTCCTCTAGTGTTCCCATTTTTGTCTCTTCTCCTGACTTTGGGTTTTTCTTTCAGAGATAATCTGTGTCATGCAGAGGTCTCAGTTGTGATTCATTACTATTACCCTGAAGCCCTCTTGATATGGTGGTAATGTGTGGGGAAGAGGGACTATTCCATAATCTCTCAACTAAATCTCTTTTATTGAGCCTGTGCTTCTGGCCTGTGAGTGGCCTATGACCTTTACAAGCTTTTGTTCTTGTATAAGTTTTCAGCCCCTAGCCCATCAGACAAGACAGGAAGGCTAGAGGAAACTGGACTAGAAGAATGTTCTTCTCCATGGCTCTGGACAAGGATCTGGTAAGAACTCTTCCCCCCAGAGAGTAGCCCTTTGCTACAGAGAAAGCTCTGGGAATATCTTGCAGGGATTACTCTTCCCCTCCTCTGTCAGAGTCACAAGGGGATCTTCCTCAGATATTCACAGTATGAACCTGGTGAGGTTCCTGGCAGAAGTGTGGGGTTTCCTCTAAGCCTGCAGCCCCCAGGAGTCCTTCATTCTGACTCTGATCCACATTCAGCCTCTAGCAGTTTGTGAAAATTACCTTTTAAGTGTTCTTCCCAGTTTATGGCTCTAGAAGTTTCTACTCCAGGTAACCAAATCTCAGCTGTGACTCTCTGTAGTCTTGTGTCTCGTGTGTCAAGGTGGCTGTTTGCCCTGTAACCTCAGTTTTCTGATGAAAGCAATAAAATGCTTTGGTTTTTCATTTCTCTAGCTTTTTGTTGTTATAAGAATGGGAATGATGACCTCCAAAATCTTTACATGGAGTTGTTGCTGATTTTTAACAATATATATTTATCCAAACAATATTATTCTGCAAACTATTATTGAGCATCTCATCTATGTCAGGCACTGTAATAAATGTAGTGGCCATAAGAGAAGCCGATCAGACAGCGTCTTCAAAATCCCTTTCCACTCATAAGGTAGCTGCTGATTTCTTGCTGTCCCAATTAATAGAAAGAGTGCCAGGATTCTCTAAATAAAAGCTGTCTTCCCATTTCTGTATGGGTGACACACTGTCAGATGTGTAAATTCTATGCAGAGGTATTTGTTTCCTCCTCCTGATGTCAAGCTGTTGAGTGTGATTTGTACTTCCTGCTGCTTTGCTTCAGGCAAGGGAGGAGGTGACAGCTCCCATTTGAAGAATTAGACTAATTGCAGTAAACACCCGAGGTTCTCAAGGAATGTGCAAATATAGAAAATCAATTTTATAGTATTATTATCCAATTTTACAGGGTATAATAATATATTTATGAAGCCTTAGCTTCAAATATAGAAATAGAGATGATGAACATAAACAAAAATAAGACCAAAGTAGGCTCTATGCCCAGAAATCCAAAGCAGTAAACTAAGTGCAGCAGAAAAATATGGCCAAAAAGGAAGAGTTTTCAAACGCACATAAAGTGCTTTGAAAATACTTTCTACCAAATTGAAAGAGGATTGAACATTGCAAGAGTTTTCCACAGTGAAAGACCTTTTAGAATGTCTATATGAATCCTTTAATTTAGCAATTAGGAAATTGATGATCAGAAATGATATCATACTTGCCAGAGCTTGAGATTTGAACTAGAGTTCAAGTCTCCTCAGTGCCAGTTGTGGTTTCATCTACACAGCTAAAAACTTTATCTGTGGCTTCCTTTCCTTTATAGATAGGTCTAATGCAGTTCCATAGCAGGATTTAGATAGACAAAATAAATCATAAACAATGGACACATCAATATAAGCAACTAAGATACATTCATAAGAGTGATAAATATGGTGCAGAAATCTACTGATGAAGTACTTTGTTTTATTATTATATTTTGTCATATCTAAAATAAAAATTTTGGTAAATTCCCTACAGACATGTATCTCTATTAGATAAAAAAAAATTACGTATATTGAAATAGAAACAATTCACAAATCAATAAAAACTCTTCTCCCCAGCAAGCAAGTTAATTTTTAAATTGAATTAATTGTTATTTGGTGTATAGATTATTAGTAGCTATTGATAAATACCTTTGAATCAGTATGTGTGTTGGCTTCACTCTAGAAAGTACTGCTCAAGTTTTCAAAATGCCAGAGACAGAAGATAAAGCATGCCTGACCAATTAACACTGGCTTTTGGAATTGAAGTATACCAACATCACTATTAAATTCTATAATTGTTCATCTTTGTTTTAAACTTTATTTGGCATTTTATTTAAAAAAATTTTTTTTAACGTTTATTTATTTTTGAGACAGAGAGACAGAGCATGAACGGGGGAGGGGCAGAGAGAGAGAGGGAGACACAGAATCGGAAGCAGGCTCCAGGCTCTGAGCCATCAGCCCAGAGCCCAATGCGGGGCTCGAACTCACGGACCGTGAGATCGTGACCTGAGCTGAAGTCGGAGGCTTAACCGACTGAGCCACCCAGGCGCCCCTGGCATTTTATTTTAAAGACATATTTGTATTTGTGCTTCCAAAGTGGCAATTTAAAGTCTTCATTGCAGCAAAGAATTCTCATCTTGGTTTTTCTTCAAATTGTTAGGTATGCATGAAAACATATGGTGTTTCTTTTTAATCTCTCACATGTGTTTTTCTTATTCTAATTAGAAAGTTAATACTTCAATATATTTGAAGACAATCAAAAAGTATTATCTTGGGGTGTATCACTTGGGTGACTCAGTCGGTTAAATATTGCACTTTGGCTCAGGTCATGATCTAATAGTTCATAGTATGGAGCCCTGCGTCGGGTTCTGTGCTGACAGCTCAGAGCCTGGAGCCTGCTCCAGATTCTTTGTCTCCCTCTTTCTCTGCCCCTTCCCCACTCACACTCTGTCTCTGTCACTCTCTCTCTCTCTCAAAAATAAATAAACATTAAAAAAAATATATTGTCTTTTGTAGGCCGGAAAGGCAAATCAGAGTAAGAATGCATGTGTGTGCTAGAGGTGGGTAAGCCAGGGAGAGGCAGAGGATGGGGAAGGTAAAACAACAGAAACCAAGAAAGCATGAGAAGAATAGAGACTGGTTATGAACTCAGAGAATGGATAGGATAAATCATCAATGAACCCAGACAGTCAACTGAAAGAGAGGAGAACTACAAGTAAATGGACCCAGGGAATTTTTGTAAACAGGAGATTGATGTGATAAACCAGGGGCTGTGGGAGTGGAAATGGAGACCTATCAGAGATTTGCAGTAGAGGAAATTGACAGGAGCAGAATCTGTATTTATTCATATCTCCTAGGATGTTGCTTCTCAACTTTGAAGTATCTACAAATCACCTGGGGATCTTGTTAAAATGCATATTTGGAATCTCGAAGTCTGAATTGAAGCCTGAGATCTCTTAACAAGCTCCCAGATGATGTTCATGATCTGGGTACATGGACCACACTTTGTATTAGCAACTTTCTAGGGCATTTATTTTATTTTATCGCTGGCAATATTCACCAAAATAGGAAAAAACTCCCAAAGTTACTGGGCTGTGTTAGTTATTATAATTGGCCTAATAAAATGTAAATGGTATGAAGCCAAAATGTGAGCTAATTCCATTCATGGAATATTTAAGACTTCTGTTATTTTAACAAGTGATATGAAGAATCTAAGACACAAAGATTTTTTTCCTGTTGGCATTCAGTAGTTTTTGCTTCTGAGATGGCATTTAGTTTGTTCATATATAGTCACAGATTATGTCGAAAAGGCAATGTCTAAAAGATGAGTGGTCAGCTAATGTTCTATATCTTTCTATACCCATTTGGCTAGATCATAGTGTCTGGGACTTGTTGTCTTAGGTATAAAGGGAAAATGGATTGGGTTACATAGTTTCATTTCATGTAGACAGCAATATTTTTTAAACTCATCTAAAAATGTGCTAGTGTTCTGATATTAGTTGTTTAATTGTTTTTAATTTTTTAATGTTTTATTTATTTTTGAGACAGAGAGAGACAGAGCATGAGCAGGGGAGGGGTAGAGAGAGAGGGAGACAGAATCTGAAGCAGGCTCCAGGCTCTGAGCTGTCAGCACAGAGCCTGACGCGGGCCTCGAACTCACAGACTGTGAGATCATGACCTGAGCCGAAGTCCGATGCTTAACCAACTGAGCCACCCAGGCGCCCCTATTAGTCATTTATTTAAATTAAATGGCATTTTGGGGGCACCTGGGTGGCTCTTTTAGTTGAGCATCGGACTTCGGCTCAGGTCGTGATCACACTCACAATTTGTGGTTTCAAGGCCAGCATCAGTCTCTGTGCTGACAGCTCAGAGCCTGAAGCCTGCTTCAGATTCTGAGTCTCCCTCTCTCTCTGTCCCTCCCCTGTTCACGGTCTGTCTCTCTCTCACTGACTCTAAAATAAACAAACATAAAAAATTTAAAAAAATAAACTAATTAAATGATAATTTGGAATAGGGCCTTTTGAAACAGAAGAAGCACACTCAGCATCTTCACTGAAGGTAACAAAGTTAAGGTTTAAAAAAGGTGATTTGAATTGATCAAAAGCATAAGAATATTCTTTTCTCTGATGAGGAAAACACGTTTAATATCTTTATGAATTTAGAGTCAAAAGAATTTGACATGTGTAAAGGCTGACACATTATTAACATCCATATTTCTGTTTATCTATCATCCATCGGATTACTCAAAGCCCATTGTTATACATTGATTCTAACTCTCTGTTATTGAAAGCAGAGTATCATTATTTACCAAAGAAGGGCTAAATTACCTATCCCTACTGATT
The DNA here is from genome assembly GCF_022079265.1 of Lynx rufus. Taxonomy (NCBI): domain Eukaryota; kingdom Metazoa; phylum Chordata; class Mammalia; order Carnivora; family Felidae; genus Lynx; species Lynx rufus. Next base: position 71,608,710 of record NW_025814896.1, read on the forward strand.
CCGTGAATTCCCCTTGGATGGGAATATAGACCTCAGTTTGTAAAAACTGTTCACGAAAAGTGCGTTGTAACTTCCCACTTGCCCACTGACCCCATGTGAGTCACTCACCCCTTGGGGCTATTCTCTCAAGAAAATAAATCGGGGCTAGAGTTTGGGGAAGGGGATTTAGGACTGAACGATGTCATCTGTCTCTGGTTTCCTAATGCTATTACAATCTTAATAACGATACTATAAAGAACAAGTATCGTTTGAAAGGTTAGTATAAGCTAACATGTATTGAAGGAAATAGGTCTACAATGACTGAAACAATTGCATGAGACACTAATTTTAGTTACTAAATTATGGGCAGAAATATCATGTAACTACTCATTAATTACATAGCGTTGTTGATTGTTTGCTGAATTATTGAATGATTACCACGGATGCCAAGATAATTACTCAGGGCCTGATTCAGTCTCAAAGTGTCTCTGCAGCTGCAGAGGCTGCTAAAGCCTGGGGATTTTTCCCTCTGGTTGACAGCTTTGCAGACTCTCCTTCCGTTTGAAGTCATAAGCCAGACTCTCCTTTGACTCTGTCACCTATATCCCCATATAGTGACTGGTGCATAAGGGCAATTAAATGATTTCATGTCAAATCTTGGCTTCACTGAAGGAGCCTAGAAATATAATTCTTGCTGCTAACCAAAAGCCCAAGAGAGGAGTTACCTAACACCCTCTTATCTGCTCTAAAGTACCCTCTCTTCTCAGTATTATCCTTCTGTTTTGTTAACTCTTTTTCAACTACCTGTGGAATGTTCTCTGTTTACTGATGATTGATCTCTTGGTTTTATTGAGGTAGAGTTAACAAATAAAATTGTATGTATGTAAAGAGTACAATGTCATGATTTTATCTATCCATCTATCTAACAAAATGATTACCATGATCAAGTTAATTAACACTTTCATTACCTCACAGTTACTTTTTGTGTGTGTGAGAAACTTAGATCTACTTTCTTAGCAAATTTTGAGTATTCAATATATATTATTAACTACAGTCACCATGATGTACATTAGATGCTCAGAACTTACTCATCGTATGACTAGTAGTTTGTAGCCTTTGACCAACACCCCTACTTCTACACTAAGGCCCTGAAAACTACCATTTTATTCTCTGCTTCTCTGAGTTTGATTTTTTTTTTTTTAATTCCACACAAAAGTGATACCAGCATTTGCCTTTCTCTGTTTGGCCTATTTCACCTCCAAGTTTACCCATAATGACCTCCAAGTTCACCCATGTTGTCACAAATGGTATGACTTCTTCCTTTTTTATGGATGGATATAATTTTATGTGTGTGTTTGTGCATGTATCACACTTTCTTTATCCACATATCTGTCAACAGACACATAGGTTGTTTTCGTGTCTTGGCAGTTATAAATAATACTGCCATGAACATGGTGGGGTAGAAATATCTTTCTCATTTAGTATTCTTCTTTTCTTTGAATTCATATCCAAAGTGGAATTGCTGAATTATATGGTAGTTTTATTTTTAAACTTCTTAGGAATCACCATATTGTTTTCCATACTGCTTTATGAGTTTACATTCCCACCAATAGTGTACAATTGTTCCCTTTTCTCCATCCTTACCAACAGTTATTATCACTTGTCTTTTAAATAATAGCTAACAGGGGTGAGGTGATATTATGGTTTTGATTTACATTTCCCAATGATTAGTGATTTTTAGCATCTTTTCATATAACTGTTGGCCATTTGTATATCATCTTTGGAAAAATGTCTATTTAGGTTCTTTGCCCATTTGTGTAATCAGATTTTTTTTTACTATTGAGTTGTATGAGCTCCTTATATATTTTAGATATTAACCCCCTATCAGATATATTTTGCACATATTTTAGCCCTTTCTGTAGCTTACCGTTTCTTTTTGTTGATTGGTTTCTTTGCTGTGCGAAACTTTTTAGTTTCATATTATACCATTGTTTATTTTTTCGTTTGGTTACCTGTGTTTTTAGTATCATATTTAAAAACTCAATGCTGAGACCAATGTCAAGGAGCTTTCTTCCTATGTTTTCTTCTAGTACGTTTATAGTTTCAGATCTTACATTAAGTCTTTAATCTATGTGAAGTTAATGTTTCTGAATTGTGTAGATAGGGATCCAATTTCATTGTTTTGAATGTTTTCCTAACATTGCTTATTGAAGAGACTATCTTATCCACATTGTGTATTCTTGGTGCCCTTGTTAAAATTTAGTTGACTGCAAATCCATGGTTTATTTCCGAGAACTCTATCCTGTTCTGTTGTTTTATGTGACTGTTTTTATGCTATACCATACTGTTTTGATTATTCTAATTTTAATTTTTTTTTAACGTTTATTTATTTTTGAGACAGAGAGAGACAGAGCATGAACAGGGGAGGGGCAGAGAGAGAGGGAGACACAGAATATGAAACAGGCTCCAGGCTCTGAGCTGTCAGCACAGAGCCCGACACGGGGCTCGAACTCACGGACTGTGAGATCATGACCTGAGCCGAAGTCAGACACTCAACCAACCAAGCCACCCAGGCGCCCCTCTAATTTTATAATATCATTTGAAATCAGGAAGTGTAATATCTTCAGTTTTCTTCTTTCTCAAGATTGCTTTGGTTATTTGGAGTCGTGGGTCTATAAGAATTTTACTATATGTGTTCTTAAAAAGATTAGGATTTTTATTTTATTATTTTTTTGAATGTTTATTTAGTTATTTTGAGAGAGAGAGTGTAAGTGGGGGAGGGTCAGAGGAAGAGGAGAGAGGGAGAATCCCAAGCAGACTCCATACTGTCACGACATTGTCAGTGCAGAGCCCAAAGCAGGGCTTGATCCCACCAACCATGAGTTCATGACCTGAGCTGAAATCAAGAGTCAGATGCTAAACCGATTGAACCACCCAGATGCCCCAAGAATAGGATTTTTCAATAATAATCTGTAGTAGGGTGAAGTCTCCATAATAAAGCAAAACAAAAACAAAAACACTAAATCAAACAAAAACAGTAATCAAAAAACAAAACCAAAGTTAGAAAATGAGGAAAAAAATGTTTGGTTATATGGAAACTTAAAATTTGTTTATTTCAATAGTTACTATAAGGTTTACATCAATTGACAATGAAGTAATGTTTACAAACCATTTAAGAAAAGAGGTTAATATCAATAATATATTCATTTTCTGTAAATTAATAACATCAATAAATAGTCCCTAACATAGGTTAAAAAAAAAAAGAAAGGCAATTTGAAAATAATAGATGCCAATAACCACACAAAATATGTCCAATCCCTATAATATTTATGAAAATACTAATTTTATTTTAATGTATATTTATTTATTTTGAGAGAGAGAAGGAGGGAGAGTGCTTGGGGGAGGGGCAGAGAAAGAGGAAGAGAGAGAATCGCAAGCAGGCTCCATGCTGTCAGCGCAGAGCCCAATGCAGGGCTCCATCTCACAAACTGTGAAATCATGACCTGAGCGGAAATCAGGAGTTAGACACTTAACCAACTGAGTCACCCAGGTGCCCCCAAAATACCAATTTTAAAATAATGCTTTTTTCTGCCGTTAGATTGGCAAAAGTTGGAAATATTGACAAATCCAATACTAATGGGGTGAAGTTAAGTGACTTCTTTGGTCCACTGTTGATGAGTACATAAATAAAAAAATTTTGCTAAATAATTAGGCATTATTTAAAATTTAAAATATGCATAATTTGAAGTTTTCCTCCTCACTTTCTCTCACACTTTATACTTGATTCATAAGAAAATTCTAACTCTATCTTTAAAATATATTCTGAGCACACTAATACTTACTAATGCTTAGTACCAGTCTAACTTCACAGCCTTTAGCTTGGACTCATACAGTAGCTTTCCAAGAGTCCCCTGTATCTAATGACTTTCCTTGTGATAAGTTCTCGGAGCAGCCATGTCAGGTCATGTCACCTCCTCCCACACCCACCATGATCCTGCATCTAACTTCCCTTTAAAACTCCCATGTATCTTCCCTTCACACTTAACTGCAAGACCTCATTGCCTTTGACATGGAACTTACATGATCCAGGCCTTTGTAATTCTTTGACTTCATGTGTTAACTGCTCTTGCCCTTGCTCTCTGTAGTCCACACATACTCACCTGTTTGCTATACCTCAAACCAGCATCCTCTTTCTGGCCTTCACACTTACTGTCATTTTGTCTGGAGTTCTTTTCCTCTGTTCATAGTGGCTGTCTGCTTCAAGTAACTCAGGACCCTGAGTATTATTTCCTCAGACTTTCCTTATCTATCTAACAGAGCAATCCTATACCCTATCATCATCTACTTGCTTTATTTGCCTTTCTTTTTAAAATTTTCACAATACTACTACCGCATGCCATTATATTCTCTATCTATGTGCATACATATTTACTGTCTTCCCCCTCTAATAGTAGGTAGGGTCCAAAAGAGCATTTCTTAATTGCTGTATCTTCAGCAACTATAGTAGTACCTGGTTCATACTGCACACTCAGTAAATATTTGTTAAATGAGTGAAAAGATACATGAATGGATAACTTCTGAATATACAAACCCACTACTAGGACTCTATCCTATTTAAGGAAGGGAGGCTGCTCATATATTCATGTTCTTGGCTATTTCTAATAGAAAACGTTGGAAACAATTCATTGATATAAACGTTGAATAATTTGTAGTTCACACACGCTAAGAAATACTGGAAAACCAATTAAGAAAGAATAAGCTAGTTCTGTATGTATAGATCTGAAAATGTATCAATGATGCTTTGTTAACCCAAAAAAGTAAACTACATACCTGACTAAATTTTATTGCATAGATATTATTTATGCTATCATCATGCATATAGGTTTTAAAAATTGGGGGAGTAGCCACAATAATTTTTTTAATTTTCCTTAACATATCCCAAAGATAATTTTGCAATTAAATCCATCTTGTTTGAATGTTATATTAACTTTGTAAGGGACATGATAGTAAAGAAAATAATGGCTGCATGATTTTATACTTTATGCAACATGATTCTCTATCTTCAGAAATTCAAATATAGAAGTACCAGAAAGAAAAACAATGAGATACATATGTTGATATACTTTGTAATTCTTCTGTCTTACCTTTCTATTGTGGAATGCATACAAACATGCATTAGTTTATCCAAAGTTTGGAAAATTCCAATGTTAGTGCATGTTGTTTTAAGAAAAAACAAAGCAACAAGAAAAAAGTAGAATTAAAGTTGACTGCTTAGGTGATCAGCATTTGATAGCTTCTGTTTATTTGATCCCATTACTTTTCTTATTACCTATTTTTCTTAGCTTTTGGTCAGCATTTAGAGGTTAGCTCATCCACTGAAGACAGTAATTAATAAAATATGCATGGTGTTCTTGTTTTTCTGAACTAATTCAAAGGAGCTGGATTTCAAAGCTAAAAAGATATTTCTCTACCAGAAAGTTTTTACTTTCTTTAGATAAATTCATTTACCAAGAGGTTACATTAGACTAAATTAAATGCATGTGATGTAAAGATGAAATTCTATCATGAAAGATGATTGATGACAGTTATGTTAAAAGAGTGTGAGGTATCCTTTCTCTTGCCAAGTCAGTACTATTATCTTTTTTTAAATTAAAGCTAAATAAAGTGATATTAGATTTTAGATTCTACAAAATCAACCATATCAGAATCACTCTCTTCTCCATTAGTAAAATTATTTGCCTTAGTTCAAAATGACATGCTATTACTTCTAAAACTGTGTTTAATTTTTAACACATCTTTTATAAAACTTTCTTGCTCTGCTTTATTGCTACCCAATAATTCTGGAATATTTTGTTGAAATTGATCTCTGGTATTCACAGATTAAGACATTTAGAAACCCCTGATTGATATAAGTCAGATGTTCAGAACATGGGGACAAGTGGTATTTACTAGTGGTAGAATTCGTAATTTTAGGGCAACAGAAAAGAACTTACACGCAAGTAGTATTTTTATGCCTCAGATCTTGTGTTCACTAGAGGGTAGTTCTGCCGTAACAAGACCACTGCCCCACACCCGTAGTAACTTTGGTTACTTCTTTATTCCCTGGAGATAAAGATGTATTTGTAAGTTTTCCAGGCAAGGAGAATACTAACTGATGCTCAGGAAGTGAGGATAAGACAGTAGGTCTCATCCTGTAGCTGCCTTATATACCTGCATCCTTAACTAGACCATGAATCCCTAAGGATAAAGACCCTATTCATTCATCTCTATACTTAATCAGCAATGTTTTTGACTTAGAATATGAAATGATGAACGAATTAATTGCTACTTAGGATGATCTGAATTATTGCATTGCCTTGGAAATAAAGACTATGGTTAAGGATGAAACCATAGTAATGTGTTGTGGCCTAAAATCAATGTTAATCATTCCTTATTAAATCTGCATGGCCCCTTTAGTCCCATTCAAGTTTCATTGAGGTAAATATTCCTATTATTCATAATAAGTGAAGTCTATTTCTAGATGTCTATGAATAGGAGAGCTTATAGCTAAATAAAGCTAGGAAGAAAAAAAATATCCTGCTCATTTGATTTGCCAAAGGAGCTTAAGGACCAGTCTTTATCTTTTGAGTGTAACCTTTCTGTATCTTTGGCTCATACTCTGATTCAGCTTTTTGAGCAGCTTTTTCAGCTTCCTCAGAGAGCTCATCTGTTGAAACTCTGTATTATCATCCTAACATTCAAGGCCTGCCACCCTCCCACTTGTTAACTTGTCCACCTTAGCTTCTAATAATCAGCATAACTTACTTTCTCTAGAGGAGTTTGCACATCTCCATACATAGTATGTAGGACATCTGGGTGAGGGAATAGGGGCAACAGATGAGCATTTGGGTCCTCACAGACTCTGTAAATGATATACACATTGTATTTTTACCCTGGAAAGTAAGTCCGTAGCTCTTTAGTAGCTTTACAGTGGAACCTGCGACCTGTGCCAAACAATTTAGAACCATTTTTTACTCTATTGCCTGTGTTTCTGCTATTACTTACTCCTAAAGTGCCCATTTTTTTTAAAAAAAAATCACCATCTAACCAAATTCCACGTTCAAATGTAATCTGTCACCTATGAAAATTTACCCAGAGTTGTTTTATCAATCTCTGAACATGTAAAAGACCTATTATTTACTTATATGGTCCTACATTATTAGTAAATTGTTACATGGCTATCTTAGCCTAAAGAGCCTAAGTGTCCATCAACTGATGAATGGATAAAGAAAATGTGGTAGGATGTCACATTTTAAGAAAAAACTGAACTCTTTCTGTACCATAAAAAGAGCTAAAATGAAACAAAACCAAACCAAAAGAAAGTTATTGTGAAAGCTATTTATAACTGTGAACAGGTAAACAGTAATTTCTTTACTGATAAGGCATGTTATCAATTTATATTCTTAGGTATATGGAAACTAGTACTTAAGCCTATTAAAAAGTTGATTGGGTTGGGGCACCTGGGTGGCTCAGTTGGTTAAGCGGCCGACTTCGTCTCAGGTCATGATCTCACAGTCCCTGAGTTTGAGCCCCGTGTCGGGCTCTGTGCTGACAGCTCAGAGCCTGGAGCCTGTTTCAGATTCTGTGTCTCCCTCTCTCTGACCCTCCCCCGTTCATGCTCTGTCTTTCTCTGTCTAAAAAATAAATAAACGTTAAAAAAAAAATTTAAAAAGTTGATTGGGTTCACAGAAGGAAGTGTGATTTGTAAAAACCAAAAAAAAAAAAAAAAAAGAAAACACATATCTGCAAATATTTATGGGAAAACTGAATAGCCTAACAAACAAATCTATGTTTGAACTCAAAGAGGTTAAGGATCTCACGTTTTCATTCAAGGTTTAGGAAACAGAGTCAAAACTGAGCATATTCTCACTTCTAAAATTTAAGCAAGGTCCACTTCAAAAAATGTTTAACGGAAACCATCTTGCACGCTGGTGGGAATGCAAACTGGTGCAGCCGCTCTGGAAAACAGTGTGGAAAATTTAATTTAATAAAAAATTAAAAATAGAGCTATTCTATGACCCAGCAATAGCACTACGAGGAATTTACCCAAGGTATACAGAAGTGCTAATGCATAGGGGCACATGCATCCCAATGTTTATAGCAACGCTTTCAACAATAGCCCAATTATAGAAAGAGCCTAAGTGTCCATCAACTGATGAATGGATAAAGAAAATGTGGTTTATAGTCAATGGAATACTACTTGGCAATGAGAAAGAATGAAATCATGCCATTTGCAGCAATGTGGATGGAACTAGAAGGTATTATGCTGAGTGAGGTCAGTCAGAGAAGGACAGATATCATGTGTTTTCACACATGTGGATTTTGAGAAACTGAACAGAAGACTATGGGGGAAGGGAAGGGAAAAAAATAGATCCAAATAGAGAGGGAAGGAGGCAAACCACAAGAGACTATTAAATACAGAGAACAAACTAAGGGTGGATGGGGTGATGGGAGAGAGGGAAAATGGGTGATGAGCATTGAGGAGGTCACTTATTGGGATGAGCACTGGGTGTTGTATGTAAGCCAATTTGACAATACATTATATTCATTAAAAAAAAGAAAAATGTTTAAAAGTGCTTTAAACTATGTTTTCTTGAAACAATCCCATCACTAACCCACTGAAAAGTATATTCAGCTTTATGCCATCCAGAGGTAATTACTCTGAGAGGACCAGAAAAACTACACATTAGGTATCTAAGAATGTGTAGGATATTAGGGGAATAGCAAATATATGACAGTATGTCAATGAAATAATAAAATGAATAAGTATCTCAAAAAATCAAAACTCTTTGTTATGGTTATATCCTAATCCTTTATGCTCTTGATTTCATAAGAAGAAGGGACATTATGAATAATAAAGACAGATACATGCAGATATAAGATGATACACTTATCATGCTTCTACTTATTTTGTACAGTAAATATTCATTGATTGAATAGTCAGAACTCTTGCATGCAAAATCTATAGGCCAAAACAGAGCAAGTGTTCATACGTAAGAATTTTTCAACAGTTTGTCATAGCAAACAGAAATAGAAATGTACTAATTAGATGTTCTTCCTTGACAGTATGCATCAAAATGGATTCTGCAAACTAAAAAGTTCAGATCGATTATCTACATTGATGAACTTAATACCTCACCAAAGTGGAAATTGAATTTTCACAACCGTTGAAGTCTAGGGCTGCACGAAACAGTAACCATTTGCCTAAAATTAACATCTGGTATATGTTTATATAAGGAATGTGACTATCAAATCTTGCAATGCATATCTCAGATAAAAAGGGTCACTGAGTGGCATTGGATGAATGTAAATAGCCCTTAAATTTCTCTTTATTTCATGAAATATGTGGCAATATGTTTGTTTCATTTTTATTTTAAAACTGTCACAAACTTTGCATAAAACATACAAAAACTTTTTTCTCCACCTTTTGAGCGTAAATTACTGACATGATGTTCCATCATCTTCAAATATTTTAGTGTATTTCCTATAAACATGTATTCTTCTATCTAGTCATATTGCAATCACCAAAATCAGAAAATTAATATTGATACATTGGTACCATCTACCCTGCAGCCATCATCAGTTTTTGCCAAGTGTCCCAATGATGTCTTTTGGAGAAAAAATAACCAGCCCAGGATCAAATATTGCATTTAGTTGCCATGTCATTTTAGTTTTGTTTAGTCTTTCCTTGGTTTTGATGACCTTGTAGTTTTGAAGATTACAGGAAAATGATTTTGTAGAATGCCTCTCAATTTGGCTTTCTGTGATCTTTCCTCATGAAGACATTACAATTATGCATCTAAGGCAAGAGTATTACTGAAATAACGTTGGTTTTCATTTTCTCCTATCATTTAGCAGATAACTTCAATTTGTAAAATTACTGATAAAGTTAACTTTGATCATTTGGTTAAGGTAGGGTCTGTAGGTTTTTTCACTGTGAAGTTACTCCTTCCTTCATCCTTTTTAATACGTAATTTGAAGGGTAAACTTAATGAAAAAATGTAAATATTCTATTCTTCGTTCTTTTAAACATTTATTTATATGAATATGGACTCAGGGCTTAAATTGTAGTCAATGAATTGTTATCTTTTATTATTTTATTTTATTATAACTAATTACTTTGATATTCAAATTGCCTAAGATTTGGCTCCTGGGAGGTTTTTCAAGCTAGATTCTGTATCATTTTGATATGTCTGCAGCATTTTGGGGCAGTCTTTATGCAAAAAAAAAAAAAAAAGTTCCAGGATCACCTTTTATTATCCCTGTTGTATCCCTGCCAGAAAACAAACAAACAACAAAACAAAAATTTCTCCAGAAGCCCTAATAATTCCTTAAGTTGAGAATGACATATAGACACCAAGATCTGGAAGATAGTTATCCCGATTTCTATTATCTGAGCTCCTAGGCTCAGAGGACAGAATTAGTGAATATACATATACTTGTGTGTTCTCATGTGTGCATGTTGTGTGTGTACTCATGCTCATATTATTATATGCATATCACTTAGCATGGACTGCTGTAACAAAATGCTGTAGTCAGGGTGACTTAAAAAACAGACACTTAGGTCTCACAGTTCTAGAGAGCGGGAAGCACAAGACCAATGTTCCGGGAGAGTCAGTTCCTAGTGAGAATCCACTTCCTGGTTTATAGATGGCTACCTCCTCTCTGTGTGTTCACTTGAACTTTCTTCACGTATGCTCATGGAGAGAGAGAGAGAGAGAGTGCATGTGCTTGTGTCTCTTTTTGTAAAAGGGCATTAATCCTACCATGAGGGTCCCACTTTTATGACCTAATCTAAACCTAATTACCTCCCAACAGCCTCACCTCCAGTACCATCACATTGAGATTAGGACTTCATCATACAAATTTGGAGAAGATACTGTCAACCCATACCAAAATACATTTAGACGTACCCTATAATGTATATACACTCACATTTACATCTTTATTTCTGTATCTGCTTCTCTCTATTGATCTCTCTGTTTACTCTATGAACAGTCTAAATCCAATATTACAGGTGTCATTCCAGTTTTCTTCCTTCCATATTTGTAACTATTCTTTGACAACATCTGGAACCCATTATCCTCAATATTTACTTATTTGATTGACACTCTCCTACATGTAACCAGTCTCCTTTTGCTACTTCTGCTCTACCCCCCATCAAGATTTCTTTATCATCCTATTCTGAATCCAACACCCAATGCCAGGCCACCACCACCACTGCCTTCTTGCGTGGATGCCCTCCTCACCCTGCTTGGACACGAACATCCTGCACCAGACTTTTGTCATTGCTACCCCATCAGTGACACTCTCTACACCTTGCTCTATCTGCCCTCCTAAGGTGACACTCTCTTTACCCTACTCAGTCTCCAGTGCCCCAGGCTGGAGCCCTACATTGCTATCTTCATCCTGTTTAGTCTCAAACCTTGTGGCAGATTGTGGAGGTTCCTGTCCCTGCTCTCACATCATGGATGCTTAATTTGCTTAGCCAAACTATTGGCTTTTGAAAGGGAGGTGAGGGGCAAACAAAAGAAAAAAAAAAACACAAAAGAAGGGAAGAGGTAGAGGAAGAGAAAAAAGAATGGCAATAGTTTTTTAAAATGCATATCAATGTATACTTAAGAACAAAACAAAAGAAATATGCCTGGAGATAGATCTTTACACTTTTTTTAGGGTTTTTTTTAGCTCTTACCACTTTAAAGTTCCCAAAATCTTATACATTGTTGGAGTCAGCATGTTCTATTACATTGAGTAATAGGGCCAGTGAACATTTCTAAATAGATTTAGAGGTTCAAAAGCCACCCACAGAAAGTGCACACAAAGGTTTTCAACACAATGTTTATCTTTAGGTTCTGCCTAGGTTCAATTCGAGAAGCCCTAAATGATCATTTGTAACACAAGACCAACATTCAGCAAGCATCTATTGAAAACATTTCATGGGAAAAATTTTGTGGATGAAAACACAGATATCATCAGGGTTATCAGAGTTATTTACAATATTTACTATATTTGTGAGAATTATGTTACCAGAGTTATTGGGTTTAAAGCAAGTTAGGACAGTAGTTAATAATATGTACTCTGTAGCCAAATGTCCCAGTTCAAATCCTGGTTTAGTCACTTATTAACTGTATGATGTTTGACAAATTGATTAACATTTCTGTCTTTCCATTTCCTCTCCTATTAAATGGGAATCATAGAAGTAACTGTATCATTGACTTGTTGTGAGGTTTAAATATCATAGTTTTCTAACTGGCACAAGAGTTTCTGGCACATATTATTGACTATGTAAATGTTTACTGTTATTTTGGGGATAGGGTGAAGATAGTAGCTGCTTGCTAAGTCTGCTAGTATTACACAGGGAAGGAAGCCTGTCAACCTGAAGTGAAAACGAGTTAAAATAGAAAAAGAAATTTCTTAGAAGGCTAGATCTGTGAATGTGTATAAACAAAAATGTGGAAGCTAGGTCAGAAGGAAAACTGTGTTTTATGGAAAGTTTTAATGGCATTACGATTTTGAGAGGAATTATATTGCTGACTGCTTATGGGGGTAAACAACTGAAAAGACAAGAAGGAATTTTACACACCATTTGCTAGGGTAGGCATGTTTTAGGCAATTAGAGTGATATTTTCTAACATTGGTTAAACTGTAATTATCAGCACTTAGGATCCAATCAAGTAGCTTTGTGATACTTCTCTGGCACAAAATTACTGTTATTTTTACTTTCCAATCTCAAAGTTACATATAAATTAGTGTTACAGATTTAAAGTAAAACAACAACAACAACAACAACAACAACAACAAAACCAGGGAAGTAATTATCCTGAGGTCTCAGTCTCATACCTGAGATTCAAAGGAGAAAAATAAAGCATCATTATTTATGACATCTGCATTCTTCCTGCCCAGCCCAACATACTTTAGCGGAATCCAAAAAGATGTGTAGAGAGATTACAACATTTACACAGAATCTGGTTTCACTATTTTTTCTATGTGTTTGTGACTTTTAGGAAATCAGGTCTGAGTTTTATTTTGGCATTTACACCTACTGTCTAGAGTTTTCTAAGTGTAAACGAGATAAAATATCACCAGTCTTGCATAATACTTGGCCCATATTAGGCAATAAAGCATAACATTAAGCAGTAATGCCACCCCCCTTCTAAAAAGGGCAAATAATGATTTTAAGAGCCTCAAACCTATACAAACAATAATCAGATGCAGATTCAGTACTTCAGTACTTTTGTGTTACTTGCCTATGGAAAAAGAGGGAAGGGGAACAGAGTTTGCCATCCCAAATATGTCTCTTGGCATAAGGATATTTTGAGCTGATTACTTTTTTAAGAAACTGAGGACACAGGCAGGGGCAGGTAGATAGCATAAATGTATGATGGGTATTAAGGAGGGCACTTGATGTGATGAGCACTGGATGTTATATGTAAGTAATGAATCACTAAGGTCTCCTGAAATTAATATTACACTATATGTGTAGGAGATCATGGAGAATAATTTCCAAAGCTGTGACTCCCAGAGCAAGGGTGAAAAGGTTCCTTTTATTTCGGGTTAGGATGGATATTTAGATGGGAGAGCCTTGTCATCGTATGTGGAGGTGGATATAAGATCACACATGTGCCTTAAGGAAACATGCCTGTATATACATTGTATATTATGTAGATAAGGCTGTGCTCCTCCTTGAGTGGGAATGTCAGTATTATAATGAGGTAGTTAATTGTTGGTCATTTCAGAGGTCACCCATGATCCATCTGCACAGGTGCAAGTTGGGACTTTAGCTCAAACTGGTCTGGGTGGGCTGGGCCACGGAGTTCTTCCTCCAGGCATTCGTTATTGCTTGGGGGGTAGTTTTGGTTTCCATTACGGAGTACTATGCTCATAGGATCTTTTGCCTGAGTTAAGGAATAAGCTGAAACAAAGAACATAAGGAAAATGTGGGACAAATGTCAGTGGGTACAGGCAGGTGAGCAGTAAAGGTTAGGTGTTAAGGTCCAGCTGGTGACACTAAGAATTTCCATGACCTCATAGAATTTATTACAAAATTTGATTTTTTGCTATTTTGGATAGATAGATCAATAGTATACTACATCTGTTTAATCAAAGGTATATACTGTGTTTGTTAGTTTTGCTGTTATGACAAAGAATCCCCAAATGTCAGACATTTATGTATATTCTTATCAAAAGGTAGGGGCTATGACTCAGTTGCTATAGCACTGCCCTATGTGTCTTTTAATTCTGGAATTCAGGAGCATTCTCTAATTAGAACATAATATTCTTATAGCAAAGAGAAATGAGTAAGTGGCCTGGTAGAAAACACAATGACTTTAAAAGCCCGTGCTCAGATGTGGCACATGTCATACCCACTCACATTTCATTGTCTAAAATCAGTCACTTGGACAAGCCTAACAATGTCATGGAGATATAGATTCCTCCAGCAAACATATGGCAAGTCACAAGGCAAAAGATAGGATTGTATATGCCTCTAACAATACAAAAAAAGTGGGGAATAATAATATAATTTATGATATATATTCAACATGTATTCTTTTTTAAAAAATTTTATTTAAATCCAAGTTAGTTAACATATAGTGTGATAATGGTTTCAGGAGTAGAATTTAGTGACACATCACATATAACACCCAGGGCTCATCCCAAGTACCCTCCTTAATGCCCATCACCCCACCTAATCCACCTTTAGCGTTCATTAAGTATCCTTGGTGTTAGCCTAGCCAAATGTCTTCATTTCTCAAAATTCAAAAACTGTTAAACAGTTCGGATCAGTTTTTATATTATAATCAGACTGTTAGAACATAAAAGAATTGGTTAAATTAACCAAATAGATTTACAGTTAGATTTTTTATACAGTTAAAAAAAAAAAGAAAAATAGATCTACCTTATAGGATTTTTAAAAGGGTTGAAATAAGATAAGTGAAACTTCAAAATATTTGATATAGAATACCATATATACCAATAAATGTTATTTTACATCCGGTTTCTTATATGGAGTCAATAAATGATGATTTCTAGTTCCCAAAATATTCAATATAAATCGGATATGTAGTATGTGGCAATGAGTGTAATTTATTGGGCTATAACAGTGAAGATGAAGTATGTAATTGTACGTACGTTTTAAAAAATCATATAGGCATTATATTTCTTCCACAGAGAATAATGAAACAAAAGGAGGTGGTAGAACACTCTAGGGCTACGTTGGGTACATTTCATGCCATATTATATAATCTAAACCTTTTTAGAAAACATTTGTTTATTTATTTCTGAGAGAGACAGAGAGAGTGGGAGACAGAGAATCTGAAGCAGGCTCCACACTGTCAGCACAGAACCTGAGGTGGGGCTCAAACTCATGAAACGTGAAATCATGACCTGAGAGGAACTAAGATGCTTACCTGACTGAACCACCCAGGTTACTAATCTAAATACATTTTTTTAGGGGTGCCTGGGTGGCTCAGTTGGTTAACCGTCCAACTTCACCATGGGTTATGATCTCATGGTCTGTAAGTTTGAGCCCCGCATTGGACTCTGTGCTGACAGCTCAGAGCCTGGAGCCTGCTTCAGATTCTGTGTCTCCCTCTCTCTCTCTCTGCTTCTCCTGCTTGTACTCTGTCTCTCTCTCTCTCTCTCAAAAAATTAAACATTAAAAAAATTTAGATAAATACTTTTTTAATTGAAGGATGTAAATTGTTGGGGAATAATTTTTTTAAATTGTATTTGGCATATTGTTACTGTTGAAGGACTGAGTAAATAAATATTGAACAATACTGAATTTAAACATATATATTTTATTTACATCTCTAGGACCACACACAAAAAATGTCCTCTCTAAACTATATCCTCAAAAGGAATTCCTAGCAAAATTTACTTAAGACAGCATTTTTAGACACTAAGAATCTGATCAAAATGTGAAGATTTGTTCAATTGTACACATTATTAACTGGTGCACCTATTTTACCCCAAATATTTTACGCACTCCATTTTTCCAAATTTTTGTGGGAAAAATCAATACAAAGTGGAAGAAAAAAAAAAATCTGGTCTTGGAAGTGATAGGTAAAGTCACTATACAAAGAACTACGTAGTATTTATAAAGGACAATGACCAAGACTGCCTTAAGACTCCCTTAGCTTGACTAAAGTTTAAAGGGTTTTCTTCTTGACTATAGACCCCTGACTTCATTTGTCCTAAACTATTTACTTTAGAAAACTTGGCATTGTAAATTCTTTCTCTGTTCCTTTGAAGTGTAGATTTTCTCTCCAAGATCTTGCCAGTTTTAGTAAAACAGGATTAACTTTCTGTGGACCTGGGGGCTTCTCCCTCTGAAATGTAATCATCAAGAAAGTTATCACCCTGTCTCCCAGTCTCTGTGGGAGGGTAGGAGCCTAACTTAGATAAGTGCCTATTAGCAAACATAGATGACCCAAACACATTGACCAAACTCTCCACCTAATGTCCTCCAGTACTTTTCCACTAGCTAATCTCAGTGCTGAAAAATTTTCTATGTTTTGTCTCAGGGCTTTTGAATTCAACCTCTCTACCTTATTGCAATAGTCTTAACTCCTATTACAATAGCTTAAATAAAGTCTTCCTTGCCTATTTGACTCTAACTGGGGTAGTTTTTTTAGAAATGACTGTGTCCTATGTTGGTTTAAATACTTTCCTGACTGAAGGCAGGGAAATATACTAGAATATACTCTTGATGTTTTTAAACTCCTCAAATGGGAGTCACACAGTGAAATGACTTTTAAGATCTTTGAAAATGTCATGTGATACCTGCTCCCTTGTTTAAAAAAAAAAGTTTTGGGACACTTACATCACATCCCAAAAAAACCCCACACTTTCTAAGTGCCATCATTTGTGTGAGAGTGACTCACGCTTCATGAAGCAGCCAAAGAAAATTAAATTTACTTCAAGTCACCCAAATGCTGTTTCACTGATCAGTGTGTGGCAGAAATAATACGAGAGACGTAAATCCATTTTCCATTTTATAAAGACAAGGCTTCTGTAATGAGATGGACTGCAGAGAGCAGCATTATCATATATTGTCATTGAAATATATTTCCCTGGTGGTTTTAGCCAAAAAAGTATGAAATTGAGATAGAAAATAAAACAGGTGATACTGTAGACAGAAGGTTGGTGAGCACGTATCATTTGAATTTTGTGACTTGCTTAACAAACAGTTGGTTTTCTCATTGATGGGAATTCAGATTAGATCTTTGGATGTCCTGAATTTGAGGTGATGGAGGTCTATGTGTGTCAGAGATTCATATCAGCTTCACTGTACCCATCTACAGGCAAGATAGGAAGCAGTAAGTACCTGGAGATAAAGAGTCCTGCTGTTGATTGAAGGCAAAAAAGAACTAAATAAGGTTTTATAGTGAGGGGTGGGGGAGTGGGAGGTGGGCAAACCTTTCTCATTTCTGGAAGAAAATTGCAAACTCCGTGATGCTATCTAAATTGCTTTGAGATTATTGAGGAACGTATTAGTGCTAGAGAACATGATCAGTACCTACTTTATCTTTTGCTCTATTTTCTAAGGACATCAAAGAAATATATATTTTACCCAAAGCAAAAATTAGTAAAAAAAAATAATTTGTTTCCAAGTGCTTTAAGAAGGTACATTACCTTTTATTGTTTTTAGTCTTTCCACAGTTAAAGATAGCAAGTTTAGGATCCTAGTGGAGGGCTATTTGTAATGAGAAGATGAACTAAAGAAATAGAATTACTTTGTTTCAGTTTTCTAGTGCTGATTAATTAAAAAAGGAATTTTTAAAATCTGTTATCTATGTATCTATTCACCCATTTATTCATCTATTACATATTTGTTAAATATCCATCATATTCATATAGAATATGCATATTTAGTAGCGAGTGTAGTGTCTGGTACTTAACAGATACATATTCATATAAATAGAAATTATAGTTCAACCTAAAATTTATTTTAACTTTGTCATTTGTGATGGCCATTTATAAAGATGTATTATATTTCAAAGAATGTTGTGCTCATTTTCTCAAAAATCACAGGAGAAAATTGAGTGTAATATGTCAAGGGAACCATGAACCATCCTATAGAAGCAAAGCAGGGGTATTTCTTGTCGTCTGCAGATTAGAAAGCGATTTCCTCAGCTTTGAACACCTGGAGTGGGTAGACTCTCTCTTAGAAAATATCAACACCAAGTCTTAGGTCATCACACTTTCAAAAGAAAAATTACATTATTTCAACATCATCGAGGGAAAGAATATAGACTTTAGTTTTTATAGCTTTGATTAGCTTGTAAGTTTTAAATTATTGTATGATGGCTACCTTGTAATATATCTTTTTAGGGAACATAGGATGAATACCATTTTAGTACTCTAAATAATAAAAGAAAGTTGTATTTAGTCATTTTTATCATTAAAAAAGAAAGTCTGTTATCTCAAGACAATGAAAAAATAATCAGATTGTTTTTATAAAACATGACCATAAACAAATATCTCTTTTATATTAATGTTTACATATATCTCCTTGAACCTTACCCAAAAAAAGTTTAAGAAATTAGTGAGAAATAGTGTTAAGTAAAAAACAAATAGAAAATAACATAAATATGTTTTTAAAAATAAAACAAAACATACTAAAAACAAACATATAAAACTCAGGCTGTTGTTCCTCCAAAAAATAAAACAAAAAGCTGGATATTGTGTGCATTTCCTGATTAAGAGACACTCTTTATTAATTTAAGTCAGGATAAATCAGAAACCTCCCCTTATCTCAAAGTAAAATAAAACATTAAATTACCTATATATATAGCTCACATATACTCACATTGATAGGGCTTATCAAGATAGGCTCACAAAAAAAGATACACCATATTGCATGAACTCTTGTAATAAGCAATCTTCGCGAAGCACTGTTTCTAATAAAAGAAGCTATGGATAGGGGGAAATACCTTGTACCCATGTTGGCGTGTATACTTTATTTAGTCATTTGAGAAGTAATTGCTAATGGGCTGCTATGTATAAAACACAGTTCCAGTCACTAAATGATATAAAGACGAATCTAATCAATAAAGTCTATGACCACTTAGATAGCATGTAACTGCATTCCACTGTAGCACTGTATCAGAAACATTCAGTGGGATGAGTGCCTCCATCTAAGGCAAGTGGCTGTGGACTAGTATATTCAATGGATGATATCGGGGCCCCGGATGGGAATTCTGCTTGGTGGGGGAGCTCTACCTAGGTTTCTAGCTCAGAGAATAAATTAGATACTGTTTATGAGGGTGAATGCCAGCTTGGCGGATCATCCTAGAATTGTGTCTGTGATAGGAGCCCCTGTGCTACCTCCATTGTTTATAGTCAGTGGATCTGTTGATCTAAATATTAGTTTATTCACTCAGCACACATTTGTTGAAAGGTTACAAGATGCCCGGCGCTATGCTAACAATGAGGGAAATAAATAAATGGAAAACACTCAAATCCTGCACTTGAGAATTTGTAGAAATTCCAAATTATCATAAATGTATAGAATATATATAGTACTATTATTCAATAGAAGGGGTAGAGGTATGTGGGAGCTCAGAAATGGATGTGAAGATCAGGAAAGGCTTCAAGTCTTTGTAGGATCTGACTGTGGAAATAAGGGCAGAGGCATTCCAGCCTTAAAGTAGCAGTGAGAAAACCCAAGTTTGTCAAGAGTGAATTTCATGACTAAAAAACCTGGGAAACAGAACTAGAAAGTTTAGATGGGGATAGATTCAAAAGAATTGCATTTGATTATTATAATCTTTTGTTTCGTTCTGTAACAGCTTCATTGAAATAAAATTCACAATATACAATTCATTCATTTAAAGTATACAAATCAGTGTATTTTAGTTTATTTGCAGAATTGTACAGCCATCACTACAGTTAAGTGTAGAACATTGTTTTTCATTCTTAAAAGAAACCCCATACTCATTAGCAGTGACTTCCCATTACCCCAACCCACCCCTGCCCCCACCTCTTTAGGTCTAGGCAACCACAAATCTACTCTCTGTCTGTATATGTTTATATCTTCTGGGCATTCTGAATAAATGGAATTATACAGTATGTGGCCTTTTGAGTCTAGCTTCTTCATCTTCGGCAAACTTTTTCAAGTTTCATCCATGTTGTAGCACTTTATTCTTTTTGTTTTGCTGAATAACATTTCATTTTATATGTATGCCATATTTTATTCATCTATTCACATGTTAATGGACATTTGAATCATTTTAGTTCTTTTGCTATTATGATAATGTTTCTCTGATATTCATATACAAGTGTTTTTATAGACATATGTTTTTATTTCTCATGGATATATACCTAGAACTGGAACTGGAGTCTATGTTGAATCAATTAAGGGCATGCCAGGCTGCACCTTTTACTGTCCTACCAGTGAAGTATAAGGTTGAAATTTCTCCACATCCTCACCACCACTCACTATTAAATGTGTTTATGGTTATAGTCATATTAGTGTGTGTGAAGTGGCATCTCATTGTGGATTTGACTTTCATTTTTCTAATGACTAATGATTTTGAGTATCTTTTCATGTGCTTAATGAACATTTGCTGATTTCCCCGGAGAAATGCCTCTTCATATCTTGTAACCATTTTGTAGATAGCTTATCTGTCTTTTTTTGCTGAGTTGTAAGAGATTTTTATATATTCTGGACACTGGTCTTTTATCAGGTATATTATTTGCAAATATTTTCTACTTTTCTGTGGGTAACCCTTTCATTTTCTTGATGATATTCTTTGAAATGAAAATTTATGTATTTTTTCTTTTGTTGCTTTGCTTTTGGTTACTTCTCATATCCAAGAAATTTTCTTATCAAAGTTCATGAAGATTTATCCATATCTTTCTTTTAAAATTGTATATTTGGCTTTTGCATTATGTCTATGAATTATTTCTAATAATTTGTAATTTATGGGTGAAGAATTACCGGCACAAATTTATTCTTTTGCATGTAGATAAACATATGTCCCTGCACCATTTATTGAAAATATTCTTTTCCTATTGAATTGCCTTGGCATTCTTATCAATTAACCACTAAATATGAGAGTTAATGTTTGGATTCCAAATTCTAGTTCATTAATTTATATTGTTATCCTTATGCTAGAATTACACTATCTTGATAATTATATATTTGTAGTAAGTTTTGAAATCAGGATCTCTGAGTCATCTAACTTTGTCTTTCTTTTTGAATATTATTTTGACTATTATTTGTCTATTATTCATAATTTTGTATGAATTTTAGGATCAACTTGTCAATTTCTTTAAGAAATTAGGTGAGATTTTGATAGGGCTTGAATTGAATCTGTAAATTTTTTTGACGAATATTATCATTTTAACAATATTAAGTTTCCCCATCAATATCTTTGAGACTATCATTGGGATATCTTTCCATTTATTTAGGTCATTTTGAGGTTTTTCAACAATATTGTTTAGGTTTCAGGGTAAAATTTTTGTACTTTTTTGTTAATGTTGTTTTTAGGCATTTTATTCCATTTTGTGTTACTTTGAATGAAATTATTTTTATTTAATTTATGGAAATTATTTTATTTTTTTATTTTATTTTTTAATTTTTTTCAACGTTTTTTATTTATTTTTGGGACAGAGAGAGACAGAGCATGAACGGGGGAGGGGCAGAGAGAGAGGGAGACACAGAATCAGAATCAGGCTCCAGGCTCTGAGCCATCAGCCCAGAGCCCGACGCGGGGCTCGAACCCACGGACCGCGAGATGGTGACCTGGCTGAAGTCAGACGCTCAACCGACTGCGCCACCCAGGCGCCCCTGGAAATTATTTTAATTGCCTTAGTTTCAAAATGGAATTATATTTGTATAATTTACAGTTTATTGCTAGCCTATAAAAATACCAGTTGATTTTTTACTTTGGTCTTGTACCCTGCAATATTGCTGAAGTTTTACTCTAAGTTTAGTAGTATTTAGCTACAGATCATACTTGGTATAATTTTAATCCTTTTACATTTATGGAGGTTTGTTTTATTGTCTAACTTATGGTTTATCTTAAAGAATGTTCCATATGCACATGAGAAGAAAATGTACCTTCTCTTATTGTGTGGAATGTTCTATAAGTGTCTTCCAGATCTAAATGGCTTATATCACTGTTGAAGTATTCTGTTTCCTTGTTGATCTTCAACCTAGTGGCTCTGTCCTTGCTTAAAAGCGTGGTATTGAAATCTCAACAATTAGTGTTAAATTATCTCTTTCTCCCTTCAGTTAAGTCAGCTTTTGTTCTATGTATTAAGGAGTTCTTCTTTTTTAGATCCATATGTTTATAATTATTTTCTCTTCATAATTGATTGACCATTTTATCATTGTTAAATGTCCCTTTTTACTGAGAGTAACATATGTTTTAATGTTTATTTTTGAGACAGAGAGAGAGACAGAGATGAGTTGGGGAGGGACAGAGAGAGACAGAGACACAGAATCTGAAGCAGGCTCCAGGCTCTGGGCTGTCAGCACAGAGCCCAACGTGGGGCTAAAACTCCTGAGCAGTGAGATCAAGACCTGAGCCAAAGTCAGACGCTTAACCAACTAAGCCACCCAGGGGCCCCTAGAGTATTATTATTATTTTTTTTTTATCTTAAACACCATTTTGTCTGATACTGGTTTAGCCATGTTAGTATCTTATGGTTGCTGTTAGCAGGTATATATTTTTTCATCCTTTTACTTTCAACTACTTCGTATGTTTGAATCTAAAATGTATCACCTATAGGGGCGCCTGGGTGGCGCAGTTGGTTAAGCGTCCGACTTCAGCCAGGTCACAATCTCGCGGTCTGTGAGTTCGAGCCCCGCGTCAGGCTCTGGGCTGATGGCTCGGAGCCTGGAGCCTGTTTCCGATTCTGTGTCTCCCTCTCTCTCTGCCCCTCACCCATTCATGCTCTGTTTCTCTCTGTCCCAAAAATAAAAACAAAAAACGTTGAAAAAAAAAATTTTAAATGTATCACCTATAAAGGGAATACAGATACACAGTTAGATCTAGTTTTTTTGTTTATTTTTCAATCCAGTCTTATAACCTCAGCCTGTTGATTATGTTATTTAATCCACTCACATTTAATTTTATCATTAATATGGTTGATTTCATCTGCCATTTTGATTTTGATTTTGATGTATCCTGTGGCTTTTATTTTTCTATCCTTCTTTTTATACTTTCTTATTCATTAAGTGAATCCAATATGATCTTCTGATGCCCATTCTAAACTTATTTGTGTTACATTCTGCCTAAACCTGTTGAATAGTCAGTTGTTGTTATATTAAAATTACTTGTTCAGACAAAAAGTTTGCTAATAAAAATTATGAGCAGAATACATTGATTGCATAAGAACATCCTTAAATCCATAAGAGTAGAGTCAAAATAATGTATAATTCACAAGTTCACTATTCCACTGTTACTGAAAATTTTACATACACCTCATTGTCATGTTTAGCAGTAGGATATTTATTGTGTCGACAATGTTTATTCAGTGACTTTCCTGTTTTCATAAAGTGAATCTATTATGAAAAGGAAAACATAAATAAATACATATATTATAGAAAGGTAGGCAAATAGATAAATACCAAAAAAACAAATATTTGGAGTAACATTGGTTATCATTTTTAAATGTTACAGTACTGAGAATCTATTATGCACAATAAGTAACATTTCCTGTGGATTGAATATGTTGTTTGATTACATCCTGCTTTTGGATTAATTCAGAATGATGTCTCAATTATAGTTAGATTCCGTGAATATTTACCTTGTCCCATTATACCACAGTTCAATTTACTTGGATTTCAAAAAGTCATAGTCTTATTTCATTCTGAAAAAAAGTGCAAACTTAGTTTATAAGCATAAAAAGAACTGAATTTTCAAGTGCTATATTTTTAGACAATAACAAAATGTGTAGAAACACTGCCCACACATAAAGACATGTAAACAGCCGATCATTTCTAAGAAGATTACACATTTTTCTTTCCTCAGTTGCAAATACTGAAGCTATTGGAAAATAAAATCTTTTAAATCACATTACCCCTATTTAGCACTGCCATAAGGTAATTAAGAATTCACCTGAAATGTAAATGGAATTGATGTAAATAAAAATATGTTACTTAATCAGATGCTATTTTATTTTATTTTTTAATGTTTATTTATTTTTGAGAGAGAGAGAATGAGCAGGAGAGGGGCAAAAAGAGAGGGAGACACAAAATCGAAAGCAGGCTCCAGGCTCTGAGTTGTCAGCACAGAGCCTGACATGGGGCTTGAACCCACAAGCCATGAAATCATGACCTGAGCTGAAGTCAGACAAATGACTGACTGAGCCACCCAGGCGCCCCAGAGGCTATTTTATTTAAAAAAATTTTTTTTCCAACGTTTGTTTATTTTTTAAGACAGAGAGAGACAGAGCATGAACGGGGGAGGAGCAGAGAGAGAGGGAGACACAGAATCGGAAACAGGCTCCAGGCTCTGAGCCATCAGCCCAGAGCCCGATGCGGGGCTCGAACTCACGGACCGCGAGATCGTGACCTGGCTGAAGTCGGACGCTTAACCGACTGCGCCACCCAGGCGCCCCCAGAGGCTATTTTAAAGTTAAATTCTACTCAAAGGCCACACAAGTAAACTGTCTTCTGAAATTTGATGAATAACAGATATTTATATAGACAGATAAAGTGTATTTCATTATTTGCTGTGGATTTCCAACTGAAGAAAGATATCTGTAAGATTTTACATTTTGTAATGTGGTTCTTGTTTCTGTTTTTGTTGTTGTTGTACCTATTTTTACTGCATACCTACTACTTGTAGATTTCCTACTCCAAAACCATAACTAACATGAAAATGCACAATATTCAAAGCAATTGATCAATATTTCCAATCAATTTTCAATCAGTATTAATCAACTTTAGGGCAAAATTTCTTTTTTTTTAATGTTCTATAGTATAGACATTTTCTTACATAGGTCTGATAATTTTCTTGCTAAACTGACTTTTTGATATTACTTTTGTAAAATAGAACTTTTACACCATTTACATTTGCACCATAAAAATGTTTTTGATTTTTTGTTCTGTGTTGGCAGTCACCTTATTGAATGTTCTTATTTGCAATAGCTTCTCTGTTGTTTTGATTGGATATTCTAGGCATGCAATAACATCAGTAGCAAATATAGATAAAGTTACTCTCTAAGAATACCTATCCCTTTTATTTGGATATCTTGTCTTTATACATTGTTTGAAACTTTTTGAAGAAAATGTTAATGGTAATGATAGAGACTCTTTTGCTTCTTCCTAATTCATGTGGGATAATTTGCCATTTTACCACAAACTGAGAATTTAGGCATTGTCTTTTATAATGAGCATAATAAAATACATTAAGTATTCTCATTTGGGGGCTTCATATTTAGCCAGCAATAATTTAGGTTTTCATCCACTGGCTCTTTCTTTTGGATACCTCTCAAGATACCTTTTTGTTTGTTAATTTATTCATATATTGAATTAAATTAATAAATTTCTTAATATTGTACTCTTAATTCCGAGAATGATAATGCTTGGTCATAATACTCCTGAAATTCAATTTATTTAGGCTTTTAAACATGGTATGTAAATACTACCTTAGCCATTTTTTTTTTTTTTGCAATTTTTGTGGAATCTTCTTTTTTCTGTTTGCTAGGGAATGTGTTAAGTAGTGCATGTGTATTTTTTTTAAATGTATGAAACAATTTACACATGAAACCACTGACTTCCATTTCCCCTTCTTGTGGTAAAAGTTAAAGATACGCACAGAGTAACAGAACAATATAACAATCACTTATTTCCAAAAGAACATTTTTGTGTTCATTTATATCTTGCAATTCTGCTTCTTTTTTGCCTTCAGTGTTTTTTTTAATAAGAAATTTTAAATAAGAGATTTCACATATGTCAGTTGCATGTCTTAGCTGCTTAAAATACGTGGGCAACCATTTTTACTGATAATTATGATTTCTTTTTTTTTAACCCATAAGCCTCTTATTCATTTTTCTTGGCTTCCTTCTTTCACTAAGACTTCCGATGCAATATTGATAAGTACTAATGATGGTATTCTTCTCTTGTTCCTAATGAAAATGCTAATAATATTTCACCATTTTTTTTTGGTTTGGTGCAAGATATTTACTTTGTTTTTGGTGGTAAAATATATATATACCATCAGACTTACCAGTGTAATCATTTTTAAATGTGCAATTCTGTAGCATGAAGTACATTCACAGTGTTGTGCCACCATCAGTACTATCTGTTGCCAGAACTATTTCATCTTCCCAATCAAAAATCCTGTTGATATTCTGAGGAGAGTCTGGACCCGAAGTAACATTTTTTCGAAGAGCAGCATGGATTGGCGTATAGTAGCCGTATAAACAGTGTTGGGGTAGCAAGAGCAAGGAACAAAAGCATTTGGTTGACAGGTTTGAGAAATTACCAGAGAAGACGTGAAATCAGCTCATGTCTTTGAAACATGAACTGATTAGCAACAGGTGAAGAAAGCAGTACCGAACATCCCAGGCTGTAGAGAGATTAAAAACAAAGACCAAGAGGAATTAAAGGGCATACTATGCTTATGAAATTGTAAGTAATCGAGTAAACAATGGGTGAGGACAGTGGATGAAATTGCAAGAAACAGGATTGTAGGGGCACCTGGGTGGCTCAGTTGGTTAAGTGTCTGACTTCTGCTCAGGTCATGATTTTACAGCTCTCTCTGCTTGTGAGTTGGAGCTCCATGTGGGGCTCTATGCTGAAGGCTCAGAGCCTGGAGCCTGCTTCAGATTCTGTGTCTGTCTCCCTCTCTCTGCCCCTCCCCTGCTCATGCTTGTCTCTCTGTCTCTCAAAAATAAAATAAAACGTTAAAAATTTTTAAAAAAAGAAACAAGATTGTAGAGGATTTTTAAAACTGCATGACAGTAGGACTTTATCCTGCTAGTCCCAGAAAGTTTACTATTTTTTACCTACTGCGTATTATGAAAATACCTCTACTTTTGGATTGCTTTTCTAGTGACACTGTGATTAGAGCAAGACCAAGTAAAGAGACAGATAGGAATGATGTTCCAGTTGTGAAGCTCTGATACAGGTCAAAGGGAAATGGAAATGAAAGGGTGACACAATAGGTATTTTAGAATTAGGTTAGGTAGCACCTGACTGTGTCTGTGACGCCACAGCATCCCTCAATCACTTTTCTTCCTTATCTGCCTTGCTGTCCCCTTTCAAACTGTCGCTTTCATCATTCCTCTTTAAGACATATCTTGTATTATGCAGTCTTCTACTCAAAGCTATCGATGTTCCTCCTCCATAACTGAAAGAAAAATAACCCAATCTTAACTTGGCTAAAGAGCCATCCTGATCTAGTTCCGTTACCTTTCTGGACTTGTTACATTTCTAAGTTTACCTTGTGTTGCAGTAAAAGTAGTCTCTCCTTTGTAAAATAATCACCACAGTCAAGTTATGCACCATAAATATATGCAGTTTTTAGGTCAATTTTACTTTGAAGAAACTGGAAAAAACATAAAACAACAAACAGTTGTTGCAAAAAAAAAATGTCTCATCCACTCTCTGAAATTGTGTATTTTCTACTTTCTTTTGTCTTTGTGCAGCTTAACAAAGTCCTACAAATACTAAAAACTCAATGCAAGTATCATCTCTTCAGTAAAGATGCATCAATGCTCAACTACATATATCTTTTCTAAATTTTCTGGGTATTCTGCTCACAGGTTTTTTTCATGTGAGGAGTTACTTTATATATCGTCTCCCATGTAGTATCTCTGTATGACATTTCCTATGTCTTCATTTCATATCTACATCCATATCTACATCTCCTTACAGCACCGGGCATAGTGTCTTTCATAGATTAGATGCTTTAAAATATTTATTGAATTAATAAATTGATATACCTGTTTGTGTTCCATTATACTTAGTATAAAATCCATTCTTTTACAATGGCCTCAAATTCTTTCCCTGACCTGGGCTCTTTTTCTCTACAATCTCATCAACCACCAATTACCTTTCTATTGGCCATCCACAGCAATCTTATGCCCACCTTAAGACCTTGATATTTACTGCTTCCTCTGTACAAATGTTCCCCTACCAGACAAATCCTCAACTGTTCCTTCTTATCATTCAGACCTTAGCTCTCCAGTAAGGTCTTCCCTGACTGCCCCAATATAAATTATCATCATCTCCCCAATGACTCTTAATCACATCATGTATTTTCTTTTCTTTCTATTTTTTTGTATTGTTGCTACCTACATATTTAGACTTTTCATGTTTTTAATGTTTTTAATGTTTTCCCTCTATATTTTCTGAAATATAAGCTTTAATAAAGCAGAGATCATGTCTGTCTTGACCATCCATGTATCCCATGAGCCTATAATTTTTATACTTGTACTCTATACATGTTTGTTAAATAAGTTATCCATATTATACCTTTCAAATTCTTCTTCTAACTAAATCTAAAGTGCATTGTAAACTGGAGATGGGGATACAAAAAAATGACTTAATAATTGTCTCCTGCCAAACTTAGTTACTCCCAAGCCTACCATAAGGGATCAGCTGATCAAATTATTTTAAGCGGGATAATCTGTTTTTAAGGGTTCATGAAATATCCAATGGACATAATCATCAAATCAGATCTTCCCACTTGTAATCCACAAATGGTCTAAAATTCCAAAATCATTTATCTTTCCATTTGAGAGGATATGCTAACATGACTTGAAAAACAATCCCAGGAACTGGTTTTCTTGGCAGGTTAAAAGAATGTACATTAACCGTAATATATTTATTTTTTTTAAATGTGTATTTATTTATTTTGAGACAGAGAGAGAGAGAGAGCATGCATGAGTGTGCACACATAAGTAGTAGGGAGGGCAGAGAGAGAGAGAATCTCAAGTAGGCTTGTGGCAGTCAGCTCATAGCCTGACATGAGGCTTGATCTCATGAACCATGAGATCATGTGACCTGAGCTGAAATCAAGAGTTGGATGATTAACCAACTGAGCCACTTAGGTGCCCAACCATAATATATTTCTATAATTGTGTGATTTCTTTCCCATTTCAACATGTAATATTATTATTTATTATTTTTGCTTGGCTTTAAATACAATTATTTTTAATGTTCTATAAATATTTTAAAATATTTGAATCCTATAATCTTTTACCTTTTCATGAGTCTTAATCAGATTATAGAGTTACAAATCATATATGCAAAAATTTGGTTGGACTTAGATGATGACATCTGTGATTAATGAATCTTAGAAGAGAAGGTGAAGAAAATCACATCTTGTTAACCCCTCTGAAAGTTTCATCTGCAAGAGTAATAACAAATATACTCTTTATTCTTCTCTGTTTTATTTTTAAAATGTTAATTTATTTATTTTTAGAGAGAGAGGGAGAGAGAGCACAAGCAGGAGATGGGGAGCGGAAAGAAAGGGAGAAAGAAAATCCCAAGCAGCCTCCACACTCAGTGTGGAGCCGACACAGGGCTTGAGCTCACTACTCTGAAATTATGACCTGACCCCAAATCAAGAGTCAGACCCTAACCAACTGAGCCACCCAGGTGCCTTATCCTTCTTTGTTTTAAACCAACAAAAATGCAGTGTAAAATAAAGGGTGTCCAGATATCACATTAACAATCCAAAGGTTAATACTTAATAACAATAGGTTCTTTTAATGGGAACAAACAATACTAAGCATGTTGCATGTTTTCTTTCATTTAATTTTTACAATTATTTTTAGTAATTTGTAATATCAATATACTGTCTTTTTTTAAATTTTTAATGTTTATTCTCGAGAGAGAGAGACAGAGTATGAGCAGGGGAGGAGCAGAGTGAGAGGGAGACACAGAATCCAAAGCAGTCTTCATTCTCTGAGCTGTCAGCACAGAGCCTGACATGGGGCTTGAACCCACGAACCATGAGATCATGACCTTAGCTGAAGTTGGATGCTTAGCCAACTGAGACACCCAGACACCCCTAATATACTGTTTTTTTTAATTTTCATTAGTTTTTTTTAAATTTATTTATTTTGAGAGAGAGTGTGTGCACACCTATGAGTGGGGGATGGGTAGAGATTGAGGGAGAGCGAGAGAATGCCAAGCGGGCTCTGTGCTGTCAGTGTAGAGCCTGACATGGGGGTTGATCCTAAGAACCATGAGATCATGATCTGAGCTAAGATCAAGTGTCAGAGGCCTAACCAACTGAACTACCCATGTGCCCCAAATTTTTCATTAGTTTTCTTTTTAAATTTAAGTATAGTTGACATAAAATGTTGCATTAGTTTCCAGTGTACAATGCAGAATTGACAACTTTATACATTATGATATGTTAATCACAAGTGTAGCTACCATTTGTGCTGTTACATCACTATTACAATATCATTGTCTGTATTCCTTATGCTCTGCCTTTTATTCCCGTGACTAATTCATTCTATAACTAGAAGCCTTTATCTCCCACTTCCCTTCACCCGTTTTTCTCAGCCCCTTACCCACATCCCGTTTAGCAACCCTCAATATGTTCTCTGTATTTATATGCCTGATTCTGCTTTTTGTTTATTCATTTGTTAATTTGCTTAAGATTCTACATATAAGTGAAATCATATTGGTATTTGCCTTTCTCAGTTTGACTTATTTCACTTATCATAATACCCTTTAGATACATCCATATTGTCTCAAATGGCCTGACCTCATCTTTTTATGGCTGCATTATATTCCATTAGATAGATATTAGATACAGATATATAGATATGTCTCTCTCTATAGATAGATAGATAGATAGACAGACATACATAGACATACATACACACACACACACACACACACACACACCACATTTTCTTATCCATTCATCTACTGATGGACACTTTAGTTGCTTCCATATCATGGCTACTGCAAACAATGCTGCCTTGAACATGGGGGTGCATATATTTTTTCAGATTCGTGTTTTTGTTTTCTTTGAGTAAATACCCAGTAGTGGAATTACTGGGTCTTATGGTAAGTCTACTTTTTTTAAATGTTTATTTATTTTTTAGGGAGAGACAAAGTATGAGCAGAGGAGGGGCAGAGAGAGAGGGAGACACAGAATCTGAAACAGGCTCCAGGCTCTGAGGTGTCAGCACAGAGTCTGATGTGGGGCTTGAACTCAAGAACTATGAGATCATGGCCTGAACCAAAGTTGGATGCTTAACTGACTGAGCCACCCACACGACCCCAAGTCTATTTTTAATTTTTGAGAAATATCTATACTGTTTTCCACAGTGGCTGTACCAGTTTACATCCCCACCAATGATGCACAAGAGTTTCTATTTCTCCACATCTTCACCTATTTTTGTTATTTCTTGTCATTTTTATTTTAGCCATTCTAACTGATGTGATTATCTTGTGGTTTTGATTTGCACTTTCCTGATGAGGAGTGATGTTGAGTGTCTTCCCTGATGACACTAAGGCCTAGAGAGGTTGAAAAAACTGCTGAGATCATACGATAATATTGGACAATTTTGGCAGTCAAAGGGAAGTCTTTCTTCTTAACATCCATGCTCTTAACCATTTGGGCATACTGCAAATTTACTACACCGTGCCAGCAAAGAGGAGGAATGTTATAGCCTTCCAAATATCAAATAGTGCTTGCCCACACTTCTGGTTATTGGAGAATAGTCCAACATCCTACAACCAGCCTGTAAGGCCAGGCCATACCATCAAGGCTTAAATCTTTCATTATTCGAACACATACTTTTGTGAATACATAGTATGTGCCTATGTTATGTTTCACGTACAATTCTTTATAACTTTTGGTATAAGTCTGTGAAATGTGCATTAATTTCCAAAGCTTATTTGGTCAACCTCAATGCTAAATAACTACTAAGAAGTTTGTGATCAGAGGAGGTGAATTAGTGTATGCTCATTCATACCAAAGCAACATATATACTTGTGTCTCTGTGTGTATAAAATGCTTCTTAAAGTTGATGACAATAATAAAATTTAAGTGTTATCATTTCCATTTTACAAAGGTAAGCAACAAACAACTACAATGATGTAGGCCTTCAATGAAGGGTCAAATTAAAGAGAAGCAGATAATAAATGATTCAGTGAGAGAGAGAGTTCATATTCCACTGGGCTGAACAGAGAAGTCTCCTTCTGTGCAAAGTGTTTTAGCTGAGTCTCAAAAGGCCATTTCAGACCAGGTACAGGTGCAAAACAGAGGTGCAAAAGTGGGGGAAGTCATAATATATCATACAGTTATTGCTGAAGAGAAGGAAACAGTACCAACATGGGTAACAAAGACTCTGCTTTGTTCTTCAATTCCTTTGGATCTTTTCTTTTTAATAATTTTTTTTTAAACACAGAGATTTGGCATTTTCCTGATTTGATATGTGTAAACTGAAACATCAATCACTTTTTAATGTATTCAATACCAACTTTCCTCCAAAATGTATCTTCTTATAGATTTTAAAAAATGAAAATAAAACTTCCTAATAGTATTGACTCCTCAAGGTCTCCTACCTTAACTCCTGGATTGACCAGGCGGTTTGGAAAATAGCATTATGGAACAAGCAAAAAATGATTATAAAATTTCTCCTATTTTTAGGAAAATAATTGAGTTGATTCATGGTTTAATTATCTGTGTCATTTTGTACAGTGGACTGGAATAACGTTTCTCCTGAATTACTAATAAAAAAATACTGTAGGCTTAGTGAGTCAAATAAATGGTTAAATATAGAACAATCTGGGATACATTTAATATTAAATTGGATAAAAGTACTAATTGACAGTACTGGAGTAGAAAGTAAAATAAATGAAATTAGCTCTCATCACTTTAATTGGTGTTTGGTGAATTTAGAAACATAAACACTTAAAGTCAATCTTGAATAGTCATGTTTAGAAAAGGTAGAAGGAAGCAAAATAATGCAAAATGAACATTGACTAACAATCATATCTATCTGGCTACATAGTTAGACATATATGTGTTTATCAAGCCTATTTCTCATTGTGTATACAATGGTTCCACTGTTAAATGTCTTCCATAAGATAGTTGACAATGATAAAAGATAAAAGACAATGACAGATAGATTTCTGTTCACAAGAGAGAGCAAATTTTGGACCATAACCAGAAAGTTACTTCCCACACCAAACAGCCCCCACCCCCATTACTAAATAAAATAGATAGACAGAGGCAGATATTGGAGCATTAGATAAAGTGTATCACAGTACATTTAGGAAAATGAAGTAAGTAGCAGTAGACCTTTGCAGAACATATTTAAGAAAAGTGAAACTTCCTTATTAATAAGTAAATAAAGTCTACAGTATTAATCTACTATATTAATAATCCCCACTATTCATTCATCCACCAGAAGTACGGGCTGATGTATCCACATTGAGAACAATGGCAGAGCCGAGCAAGCAAACCCACTCCCCACACCACATCTTCTGAGAGCCTGTGCACGATGGCAAAGTGAACTTTCCTGGCCTACACCCATGACAGTGACAGCTCAGTCTGTCTCAGCAGCAGCAGCAGCAGCAGCAGCAGCAGCAGCAGCAGCATCCCTGCCTGGCAGGATGCATGCCTAGGATGACAGACCTGGTCTGTTGCAGTATCCACATCAGCAGGTTGACTGTCACATACCAGAGACAGCAGGTTAGCCAAGCCACAGTGGCAGCATCAGCAGGATTTGGGTGGAGTTTTATCCCCAGCTCATCCCTACTGGGAAACCCAACTGGCAACCGTAAGCAGCACAGAACAAAACACACAGAATAACCATTGCCAAGGCTCTAGAAACTAACCTCATTGGAATTACAGCTAACAAAAGTAGTCAAAGATCTACATACAGTGCCTAATAGTGTGAATACCTGCTAACCCAGGCATTTTAATTGGGATCACCTGTCTCCTATGATGTGAAAAATGTCAAAGATGACAAAAAAATCTCTTATAGTACAATGAACAAAAACACAGCTGGAAAGATAAAACCAATCAATGGGCATCAACACTGAGATTATTCACATGTTGGAAGTATGTAATTTTATAACAATCTTAAAAATGCTTTAAGCAGTTATAAATCTTCTTGAAACAAATTAAAAAAATTAGGAGAAAATCTTAGAAAAGAAATTTGTTAAAAGAAGAAACAAATGGAAATTTTAGAAGTGAAAAATATAATAGACAAGTAAAGACCTCACTGGATTATCTCAAAGCACAGTAAACACTACATAGGATAAAATTAGTAAACTTGAGGAAAAAGCAATAATTAACTTGACTGGTGCTGTTATCATTAAACAAATTTAATTTGTAGTTATAAAGCTCTTTCCTCACCAAAACAAAAACAAAAATTAATAACAACAACAAAAACAAAACCCCTGTAGGCTTACATGTTTTCACTGGAGAATTTAAAGAATTAACACAAATTTACACTAGCTCAGTAAATAGAAGAGGAGGGAACACTTCCTACTCACGTTGAGGCTGATATTACCTAATACCAAAACCACACAAATATGGTACAAAAAAAGGAAACTACAGACCAATATCTCCCGTGAATTTAAATGCCAGAATTCTGAACAAAATATCAGTAAATTGAATCCACCGATGTATAAAGAATTAAGTACCTGGACCCATGGCGGTTGATCTCAGGTATACAAGGACAGTTCCTTTTTTTTTTTTTTTTTTTTTTTTTTTTTGAAAATCAGTCAGCATGCTTCACCATAACAGCAGACTAAAGAAGAAAACTTATAGGGGCACCTGGGTGGCTCAGTCAGTTAAGAAGAAAACTTATGTGATGATATCATATAATGCAGAAAAATCATTTGGCAAAATCCAATACCTACTCATGTTTTAAATTTTCAGCAAACTATCAGTAAAGGAGAACTCACTCAACTGATAGAGATTACCTACCAAAAACCTACAGTTAGCTTCATCTTACCTAATGGTGATAGACTTCTTTATGTCCCAACTTGAGAAGAAGGCGTGGACTTCTGCTAGTACCATTCATACTTATCATAGCACTACAAGCTCTAGGCAGCACAGCAAGGCAAGAAAAGGCATATAATTGGAAAAGAAAAAATAAAACTGTCTATTTGCAGATTACAGAATTGTATACATAGTGATTGCTAGGATTTAGAGTGGGGAACATGTGGTAGTTATAGGAAGTTACACGTGTGTTAAATTTGCATAAAAGTGTATACATACACTCACATCAGTGCATTTATAACTGGTAAAATAAGATTAGGCTCTGTGGATACTACTAATGCCAATCACCTGGTTGTTGTATTATATTATATTGTATTATATTATATTATATTATATTTATTATATTATATTATATTAATCATATTAGATTTTAATACTGGGAGAGGCATGGAAAAGGATGCAAGGGACTACACTACATGTTTCTTTGAAACTTCCAATGAATCCATAAGTATTTCAAAATCAATTTTTTAAAAATATCTGATTGCATCATAAGCTGCAATTCAAATGAATTGCTTTGCTGTCTTTATTAAATCCTAATAGAATATCTTTATTATATTCTTATTATTTATGAGATACTTACAGTTTCTCAATTCTTCCAGCAAATATTACCCAATGTTGTGTGAGAAATTATTTTAACATCAAAATATTTTAATATAATGGAGTAACACTTTGTTCTCATTTTTAAATTCATGTTTTCAAAACTATAAACATGGTAATCTCTATGGATTGTTTCACTTCAAAAAAAATTCTCAATTTGGGACCTCTTTTCTTATCTGAAAAGGAGAGTAATCATATTTCTGAGGACCTATCTCAGTATGTTTGGGCTGTTATAACAAAATATCTGAGACTGGGTGCTTATAACACAATGTTGGAAGCTGAAAGTCCAAGATCAAGGTGCTGGAATGGTTAGGTTCTAGTAGAAGGCCCTCTTCTGACCTTCAAACTTCCCACTTCTCACTATGTTCTCAAATGGTGGAAGAAGTGATGATCTCTCTGGGATCTCCTTTATAAGGGCACTAATTATAATCATAAGGACTCTGTACTCATGACCTAATCACTTTCCAAAGGCCCCAGCTCCTAATACCATCATCTTGGGCATTAGGTTTTCAACTTATGAATTTTGAGGAAACACCAACTATCAACCTATAGCTAGACCATTCCAACCTTTACTGTTAGAAAAAGCATAAGGACACACAGGTGGTGAGAATTGAAAAAGAAAAAAGTTTGAGAGAGAGAAATGAATGGTTTGGAATACTTGACTCCCGGGGAAGCAACTTAAATTATCTAAGGCAAAGTTTCCATACTCCATCTTTTCAAATATGAACATATTTCTCTTTCCCTGAAATACGAGTAGCAGGTCAATCTGAAAACAAACAAGAAGTTTGCTGCTGATCTGTCACATTTTTCTTTGAGTGCATTTAAAGAACTGAGAGAGTGCTAGGGGCTTGGCAGCTGGGTTCTTGTCAGCAAGCCATCTCTTGCTTGGTTGGCAAGATTAAAAATGGTTATTGCCTTAGGAAGTAAAGGGTAGCCTGGAGGAAATGGCCTGAAGGAAACTAAAATGCAGCATTGCAAAATCAATAACATTGCAGAAAGGCTATTTAGTCAGCAGAGGACCTTCGGAAGATCTTTCTGTTCAGAAGGTATAGTAGCTGCAGTGACGAGTTGCAAAGTAAACAAGCTCACGAAAATTTCAGAAAATATTTTGAATGTCAGTGCTTATTTTCCACAATGATACTACAACATCCTAAAAGAGAAAGACACTGGTCTTTCTCGTCTTGCTCATAATATTATTCCTTATATATAATAATACATACACCTAATATTACAGTTGGTATACTAAGTTTCCACTCATGGGATTTCATTTTGTAAGAGGATGCATGTGTCATCTTGACTAGACTTATTCCAATCTGTCTAATTTAAACCCGAACTTGAGATATCAATTTTTTAAAAAGCAAAACCAGTAAACAAGGTCAAGGGTCAAAGATTTCTTGTCACTAGAGAAAGTGTACAAGCAAAGGAAGTTGTTTCCATAAGCATATGCAACCATGAGTACAGGTGGATGAAACACTGGGACTACCCAATAAGGTAAAGGGTGGTAATGTAGAGATGAGCAAGTGAGAGTTCCATGTGGACTAAGGAGAGTTACTTGTTGATTAACATGAGGCCTAGTTTGACCACATCTAAAAGACATAACGGGCCATTGAAACATATCCATGAAAGCTTCACGTAAGCTATGTAATGGTGGCAAAATAAAGCCTCATGAAGAATGACAAAAATATACTGAAACTTTCTAAACTATAATGGTTGAGGGATGCCTTCAGAATAATCATTAGCAAAGGATCTGTGATTAGGTTGAACCAACTGACCAGTATGAAAACAACAGACATGGTATCTGTTGATGCCAGAGAGGCAATGGGAGAAAAAGCAGTGTCACCCAAGCTCTACTGCTGTGTCATAGAGATAAGGGCTCCATTTCTATTCACTGAATCCTATGGAAATATAGGAAACAAAATAAAGACCTATGAATGGACTGATGTAAACTCATCAGCCTTCTTCAGAAACTATCTCCAGATCCAACTGCTGAACCCTCCCCCTTTTTATCTTACAAAGAAGAGATTTTAAGTAGAATATGTACTTGTGAATGAATATATTGAAGTAATATGTATATGTATAAATTCAGTTAGATGTGAGAAATAACTGCGAGGTCTACATGATTGCTATGAGATATGGAATATTTCTTTTTCTTGTAATATTTCAAGTCCCTACTTTGATGAGGGTCAGCAGGAGATCTCTCAAGAAACAGTAAAGAAGAAAATCCATTTTTGGAGACTGTAATTCTCCAAGTATTCTATTCTCTTCAGTGGATTATACAAAGTGCCAGGGACTTAATATTAGAGTTAGGACTTTTAAACTGCCATATATTAGGCTAAGAAGGACTGGCTGTTGTTTACAAATGTATTCTAAAATTTATTGCAGACACAAGAAATAAATGCCAGATGAAGACTGAATTCATTTAGTAACTGAGTTCAGAATATTTACTGAAGTGTCACTAGAGGACTGTAGCCATTTATCACAACTAATCCTGGCACTATCTGCTAGTTTTTGATGAATAAGAATAATCTATAGCCTTTCAGTTATTCGGAAATCATATATCTGCTGAGGGACTTGTATTTAAAATATATAAAATCCTTACAACTAAGTAATAAAAGGAGAATAAACAATTTAAAAATATACAAATGATCTGAATAGACATATTTACAAGGAAGATATACAAATAGCCAGTAAGCACATAAAAAACACCTGACACCATTAGTCACCAAGAAAATGCAGATCAGAAACATAATGAAATACCATTTCACACCCATTAGGATGACTATTATCAACAAGTTATATAGTAACAAATGTTAAAGATGTGGAAAGTTTGGAACCCTCATACCATGCTGGTGGGGATGTAAAATGAGTCAATCACTTTGGAAAACAGGCTGGCATTTCCTCAAAATGTTAAATATAGAGTTATCATATGATCCAACAATTATACTCCTATTCGTGTATCAAAGAGAAATGAAACACAAAAACTTGCATATAAATGTATATAATCAGCATTATTCACAATAGTCAAAAGATAGAAACAAACCAAATAAATGTCCATCAACTAACAAGTGAATAAAGAAAATATGGCATATCCATATAATGATAATGCTATAATATTTGGCCATAAAAAGGAATGAAGTACTAATGTATGTTACAGTATGGATGAACCTTGAAAACATTAGAAGTGAAAGAAGCTACTCATAAAAGATCACATATGATATGCTATTCCATTCATAGAAAATGTCCAGAATAGAGAAATCCATAGACAGAAAGTATACTAGTGGTTACTTAGGGCTGAAGAAGGGAGAGATAGGGGAAGTGATAGGTACAAGTATGGGTTGTTTGTTTGAAAATGAACTAAATCTGACTGTGGTGATGGTTGCACACATCTGTGAATACATTAGAAAGCGTTGAATAAAATAACTTAAATGAATGAATTGTAGGGTATGTGCATTATATCTCAATAAAGCTGCTGAGGAAGAATGAGAAGTAGAAGGAGGAAGAGGAGGAAGGGAAGGAGAAGATCATAATGACAAAAGAAAAAATCTGTAGCCACCCAGTTAATTCCTAACATCTTCCAGATTTTGGTGCTGAGATGGTGGGGTGCAGAGAAGGAAAGACATGCCCTGCCCAGCTAGGCAAATGCGTTAAAGCACAGCAACATGAAACAAGGAAAAGACCTCATCCTTTAGAAACTGAAAATGACTCACCGACAAGAGCTCATGTGATAACGCCTTCATATCTGATAACAAAAGACAGGAGAAAAATAATAGAATGTACAGTATTTGATAAAGCATTGAACTCTAAAATATGGAAAGACATTTAGTATCAGAGACATTCAATGCAGAAAAATGTTGGATGCTACAGATCCATCATGATTCTGTAAGCAGTTGCCTTCAATTACAATTCACTTGCAATGTGAAACTGTTTTTATTTTGTTTTGTTTTGACTCATTACAAGATATGTTTCCTGCACTCTCAATTAGGTTTTCAATGGATATATAACAAAGTAAGAATTCTGAGACCAGAAATAGTTTTTTTTTTAAAAAATTAAATGAGCTAATTCCCAGTTAATTACAATAGAGGTATGACAATTTATTGGGCGAGTAGATAATATAAATGTATTGAAACATAATGAATATTTCTCTGAACTTCATTAGGCTTTCATATACTCATTTCTATTTAATTATAACTAAATCACCAACATTTATTGCCGAGTTAGAAACACTTTCGAATAATAGCCTGGTTAATACTGAATTAAAGCACAATCCAATGGAAGTCCCTACATAAAAACAAATGAATTAACTAGAAATAAATTTGTCGTTGTAAGTACTAGAAGAGTTATTATAATTATGTCATTATTTCAATATGATACGCTGAAACATTTTAGAACCTGTAGGCTCAAAACAAAAAGGGCATATTTAAAAAGTTAATTTTGCTGTCTTATGTGGTTTCTCATATCAGTAAAGTATTTTGCTTTAGACCATTTATCATTTGAGCCATTTTGTACTCAATTCTCCTAGCCCCCTAACTGAATTGGCCTTAAGTTTCAAGAGTTACAGATGAAAATAAAACTAACAAATTTAAAGTGATTGGATTAGTGGGGTGCCTGGGCAGCTCAGTC
This sequence comes from Lynx rufus, assembly GCF_022079265.1. Lineage (NCBI taxonomy): Eukaryota > Metazoa > Chordata > Mammalia > Carnivora > Felidae > Lynx > Lynx rufus. Next base: position 71,648,906 of record NW_025814896.1, read on the forward strand.
AGTTAAGCATCCAACTTCAGCTCGGGTCATGATCTCATGGTCTTTGAGTTCGAGCCCTGTGTCAGGCTCTGTGGAGCCTGCTTCGCATTCTGTGTCTCCCCCTCTCTGCCCCTCCCCTGCTCATGTTGTCTCTCTCTCTCTCAAAAATAAACATTAAAAAAATAATTTAAAGTAATTGGACCAAAACACTCATTGTCATAACAAAAGTCATAACATGCTGTACAGGGCTGAAGAAAGTGAATTTAATTTTTCCCATTCTAAAAATATTACATTTAATAGAAATTTATTTTTCAAGATACTAAATTTCTTCAAGATACTCAGTTTACTTATACATGAATAAGAATGTGATTGCAAATTGATAAGTGTTCCATTCTGATGTTTGTTTTTTTCAAAATACAATATTTTTTGCAGTAAACTTACTGCACCACGGGGGCACCTGGATAGCTGAGTTGATTAAGTGTCTGACTCTGATTTTAGCTAAGGTCAGGACATCACGTTTGTGATTTGAGTCCCATATGGCGCTCTGTGCTGACAGTGTGGAGTCTCCCTGTTAATAAATGTTAAAAATAAACATTAAAAAATACTGCCACTTATTTAGTGGCAAACACACTACTGATCTCTAGGACTTACCTTTTCTATGATAATTTTCCTTCATTTGTATTTTGAGAAACATTTTGGCATGTTGATCAAAATTTGCAGCTAGTTCATATATTTGAACACAGAATTTAAAATGAACCTTTGCCCTTTCTTTTTAATCCTTTCTAACATATCACTGCCATGTTGGCACATTGTATGCCTAAAAAAGAGTATTGGGACTTAATTGATTAAGTCTCAGTTATTAATAGATGGGATTTGGAATTACAGTGGTGTAGCTTTAAACTCAGGGCTGCAATCTCTGAGAGGTGGCAAAGCCCTCATCATGCAAAGACTGTGAGGATCTGGGTGGCATATTTAATATTAGGATTTCTCTCTTCTCCGTAGACTCTAGCAACTAGATGCTCCTACTTGGACATCTCTGTCATCTGAGATGAATATTCTATTTTGTCCTTCTCAATTAACATCCAGCTTGCTGCCCTGGTTAACTGCCTGATTTGTATCCAAATGTGATTATTGTTGAGACTCAGACCTCCTGTCTATGGCCATACCACCCTGAACCCGCCTGATCTTGTCTGATCTCGGAAGCTAAGCGGGATCGGGCCTGGCTAGTACTTGGATGGGAGACTCAGACCTCCTAAGGTCTCTTCCTGCACCCTTGAATTGGAATCCTATTTAAAAGTTAACTGGGTCCCTCAGGATAGGAGTCCTTTCTCCTGGAATTCTCTTTCTCCATCCATCTCTTGAATGTCACTCAACATTAAGCCCAGACCCAAACATCATAGTCACAGCAGGGTTATTCCCTCTTCTCCAAACTTTATCACTACACTTCTAAATCAAAGCAAGCCCATTTAATATAATGTCATAATATATGTCTAGGTATGAACATTCCCAACTACATCAGGAGGTCTTCAGGATTCATTCTTTGCCTTTGATCATGAAATGCTGTCAGGCAACGTCAGGTGAACTTGAGTTGCAAATAGAGGAGGAAAACATTGTACAAAAGCATTTGGGAGGCTTAGAAAAATACAAAGAACCCTATAGGATAATTCTGAAAGTTTGTTTTTTCTCTGTGTTTTGATAGAACTTTCTCAAAGGAGAAAAGTAGATATGGTAAGCATTCAAAGCACAGTGAGTAAAGGAGTTAATAATGAATGAGTGAAGTGACTCTTAATGTCATTATAAGGTAATTTTGTAACAATAATTTTTTAAAAAATCCAAAATATGGTACAAGCACATATAATTGTCACTAACATATGTGGACACTGGCCTTCCCCTCTGACCTCTCATTCCTGATTAAATGGATCTTTCTGCCAATATATACAACTTTGTTTTTGTATTGTAGTTATGTTTCCAGCTGTTAGAATACTTTTCTAGATCTAAATAATGACCCTGTGTCCAGGTGTGGGATTACTTTACCCCGTAGCAGAACACAGGTCATAGGCGATGTAGCAGGAAAAATGGAAGACGCAAATTCTGACACATCTCATTTGTCCAGGGTTAAAAGGATAGTTTTCTAGGTACCTTGAGATACCTGGGTAAATTTGCATAGATACCTCCTTGAAACTTTGCCATTTGGATACCTTGGACGTAGGTAATCTGCTTTTCTTTCTTGACAAAGAATAAAAGTAAGTATTCAGAACATAACCATTAGTCTGCTACCATCTAAATATGTCTAGATCCTTAGGTTTTCCAGATTTCCTCAGCAGAATGCCAAGATAAACTATTAAAAAAATATATCTCACCTAATCACACCCCTTTATCTTTTTGATCTATACATTATTTTTGTTGTGTTCAAAGAAACAGATTCTACTCTAGAAAGAAAAATAAATCAATTCTAGAAAGAACAAAGGATGAAGCATTATAATTATGAACTAATTGGTCTTAGAATTAAAATCTTTCTGTCAATCTGGTTCAGTGACCTATGGAAAATTATTTAACTTCTTTTAAACCTGTTCTGTAATAGGAAGATACTATCTGTATCAAAAGATTGTTGTGGGAATTACACAATGCAAATAAAGAGAGAATTGTGACTGGTATGTAGTAAATGTTCAGTACATGTTTGTTATTATTTTTATTTTTAATGGCTCCCAGGAACAGACAACTACCACAGTATCACCTCATTTGTTACTAAACATATATACACACACACACACACACACACATGTACATGCATACATACATACTAGAAAACACAGGCTTTGGAATATTAACCACATTCCATTTATCACAACACAAATCTTGTAACTTTTCATTTTAATATAATTTCAAATGTATAGTTAATTGACAAGAGCAGTACCAAGGACTATCATATGTACTCTACTCAGATTGACCAGTTATGTGTATTTTGCTGTTATGATACTTTCACTTTTTTTTTAAAATTTTCTTTAAAGTGTATTTGTTTTGAGAGACAGAGCAGAGGAGAGGCAGAGACAGAGGGAGAGAGAGAATCCCAGGTAAGCTCCGTGCTGTCAGTGTTGAGCCCGATGCAGGGCTTGAACTCATAAACCATGAGATCATGACCTGAGCTGAAACCAAGAGTTGGACGCTTAACTGACTGACCCACCCAGGCACCCCATGATTCTTTCTCTTTCTGTCTTTGCATCTGTGAATATACATTTTTCAGAGAATGACATATAATACATTATTTTTATATAATTATTAGTTATATATATTTATTAATAATAATTTAGAAAATACTTATATAATATTTATACACACATTTCCTAAACCTTTTGAGAGTAATTTGTATACATTGTGGTGCATTACTTAAAAAGATATAATGTGTATTTCCTAGGAATCTGAATATTCTCTTACAGAACCAAAATATAATTAAAATCAAGTGGATTATTATTTATACAATTCTACTATCTAATCCATACTCAATATTCAAATTGTATCTATTGTCCTGGTATGTAATTGTAGTTTTTATTTTGATCCACCCCTCATGCCCCCGGTCTTCTTCTTTTTTGATTTTTTTAAATCTCACATCTAAGTTAGTTAGCATATAGTGCAACAATGATTTCAGGAGTAGATTCCTTAATGCCCCTTACCCATTTAGCCCATCCCCCCTCCCACAACCCCTCCTGTAACCCTCTGTTTGTTTTCCACATTAAAGAGTCTCTTATGTTTTGTCCCCCTCCCTGTTTTTATATTATTTTTGCTTCCCTTCCCTTATGTTCATCTGTTTTGTATCTTAAAGTCCTCATATGAGTGAAGTCATATGATATTTGTCTTTCTCTGACTAATTTCACTTAGCATAATACCCTCTAGTTCCATCCACGTAGTTGCAAATGGCAAGATTTCATTCTTTTTGATGGCTGAGGAATACTCCACTGTGTATATATATATATATATATATATATATATATATATATGTATGTGTTTGTGTGTATCTCTATCTCTATCTCTATCTATGATATGATATGATATAGATAGATATATATAGATAGAGATAGAGATAGAGATATAGATATAGATAGATATAGATACAGATATCTCACATCTTCTTTATCCATTCATTCATTGATGGACATTTGGGCTCTTTCCATACTTTGGCTATTGTTGATAGTGCTTCTATAAACATTGGGGTGCATGTGTCCCTTGGAAGCAGCACACCTGTATCCCTTGGATAAACACCTAGTAGTGTAATTGCTGGTTTGTAGGGTAGTTCATTTTTAATTTTTTGAGGCACCTGCATACTGTTTTCGAGAGCCTCAGACCCCAGTCTAAGAACCTCTATGGTCTCCATTAATTTGGAACTATACTTTAGCTCTTCTTTGTTTTTTCAATTTTTTTTTTAATGACATGGACATTTCGAAAAGTAAATATCATTTATTTTGTAGAATGGCATATATGATTAGACTGTTATACAATTTTGCCAGTAAAACCACAGAATTGATGCTATTCCCTCTTTAGTGTATCTTCTCAGAGGTGTGTGATAGTGGTCAGTATGTCCCATTATTGATTATGTTAACTTTGATCACTATGGTAATTTGTATGACAGTTTTTTTCACTTTACAGTTGCTAATTTTTTCCTGTACTTAATAAGAGATTTGTGGGAAAATAGTTTGAGAACTCTCATTCCTCACAAAGCCTTCCTGTATTAGTTTTCCCCATTAGCATCCATTGATTATTCTTGCCAGGATAAATAACTATTCTGATAATTGCCAAATTATGATTTTCTTATCACAATCTCAGTTATTCCTTCTATCTTTCCTGAAGAGATTTCCATTTTCTATGTATTTATCTGATCTTTCATTTATATATTTATATCAATATGGACATGTAGAATATTATTTTATTCAATGAGTTTAATCCATTACACTTGGTATTAATTTTGATTCTCATGTTATCTAAAATTTAGCCAGTGTGGATCTCTTCAAGTTGGCTTCTTGTTCTCACATTCTGTGAGCATTCCCTTTTGTTCTGAATCAAAAAAGATGTTCCTGCCTTATCCTGTATGTTCCCATTTCATCCCTGAGATAAGCAATTTTTCCAAGGAGACCAGACTCCTTTTAAGGCAAAATGATATTTTATAGTCAGGACCAGAGCTATAAGTCATTATTACTGGACCATTATTTCATCTAGGCCCTCTCAGTGGCAGAGCTAGGGAGGTGTGTGTTTATGAAGACAGATATAAGCATGTATCTATTCCTTTATATCTACCTTTATATACTAAAACCATGAGTTGATACTGATATCTCCAATTCCATCCAACACCATAGGGTGCATTTTAGCTTTTCGCCTTTTCATATTTTTAACTCATTTCCCAAATAGTGAGAAACTTGGTTCCCATTTTCCTTACTATATGTGATTATTCTCCCAGCAATACAAAACACAGAAAATAGTTTCAGAACTGCTCTTCCATACCACTGTGAAAAAAAAAACCTACTTAACCATAGCTCAGTATTTGTTTATAGCTCTTTTTGTCTTTAGACTGATAGTATATATTGTAAAGACAAAAATTTTAAAATAAGAGGCTTAATTCTCCATGATTAAAAAAAAAAATGGTCAGCAGCACCTGGGTAGCTCTGTCAGTTAAGCATGACTCTTGATTTCAGCTCAGGTCATGATCTCACAGTTCATGGCTTCCAGCCCCACATTGGGCTCGGTGCTGACAATGTAGAGACTGCTTGGGATTCTCTCTCTCCCTCTCTCTCTCTCTGCCCCTCCCTTGCTTGCGTGTTCCCTTTCTCTCTCTCTCTCTCTCAAAATAAATAAACTTAAAAAAGAAAGAAAAAAAGGACAGAAACAACCCACTTCTCCCTTTTCTTAGGATGTTTTCTTTTGTAAACTTGTTATAAATGTGTGTAAATCTGTTTTTTTTTTTTTTAAAGATTCTTGTCAGTTTCACAATCTAGGAACATTTTTCTTAAGTTCCTGGGACTATAAACAAATAGCAATTGAAAAAATGCTTTTATCCTCCATGGAAAGGCAGTTTCCATGGAAGGGCAGGATCCTAACTTCAGCTGGCACCTGGCTCTAAATGGCAAATTTATCTGCTTTCATAGAGATAGAAGAAATTTATTCTTCTTTTGTATGAGGTCACTTAACTAACAATGATGGTTATCCCAATTACCAGGTAAATGTAAGATGAACTATATGTGATAAACTGTGCAGTCAAGTACTCTTACTTGAGGACTAGTTACTTTTTATCTGGAGAACATGTATGGAATGGGTTGTGTCTGCTTGGTAATTTAAAAAGGTAAAATCTCTTTCTGTCTTGGTGATGGCTAGGGGATTGCCTATGGTACACCTTACACTCTGATTTAACGCTTATTCAATAATAAAACTGTTCTTTTTTCTCCACTACCTTCATGGAGGTTTTGGGGGGTGAGGAAAAGATTTTGTTTTCAGTTATATTTCCCCGACAATCATCAAAACTGTGTTCAAGTTAGTTAATTCTCACTTCCCCTTAGTGTGGTTGTATATTCACTTGAAATAGAATCAAGTTCATTTATTTCTGTTTAGGTTCTATTTTGTTCCCTTTTACTTGTTGATTGTCGAGTATATAAAACATCAGTGAATTCTAAAGTCAATGTTATGTACAAAGTTTTATGCAAAGAAATGTAACCCTACCCGCCTAAATCTTTCAACTTTATTCCTACTCATCCCTGTAGTTAAATAATTTTGTTAATATCTGCTTCATGCTTCTGGTGTTTCTGTTTACAAATATGAGCAAATACATATATATTTTCTTATTTCCTCTTCTTTCCTACACAAAAAGTAGCATACTATATATACTTTGCTTTTTGTACTTAATACATATTAAGAAATCGCTCCATATCACTTAAGATCTTCCCCCTCATCTTTCCTAATGAATGCATTATACTAACTGTGTGAACATGCTATATTTTGTTTAACCAATATTTTATATTCGGGCATGTAGGTCATCTACAATATTTTGCAATGACAAACAATGATAGGAAAAATAACCTTCTGCCTATGCATTTTTATATTGTTAGAGTTGTATCTTCATGGTAAATTCCTGGAAATAGGATTTCTGGCTCAAAAAGTAAATACACATGTAGCTTTACTTAGATACTTCAAACTCCTTTCCATAATGGTTGTACTGATTTGCATTCTCACCAACAATATCTGTTTTCCCACAGTCTCACCATTATAATGTATCGTTAAGCTTTTTAGTTTGTGTCAGTACAGTAGCTTAGAAATGATATCTTGCTACAATTTTAAATTGCATTTTTAAAATCATGAGTAATGAACATCTTGCAATAGTTGTTAAAGGCCACTTCTATATATTTTATGTGAATAGTCAATTTATATCTGTTTCCTATTTTGTTTTGTTTTTAAATTTGGGTTTGCTTTTGTCTCCAACATTTAAAAAGATTTCTTTAACATATTAGTCTTTTATCTGTGATAAATGTTATAAATATCATCTTCCAGATTGTTTTCTTTTGACATTGCTTAAGGTATTTTACAGATTGAGTTCCTCAGGAAGTACACAAAGATTGAGACAGAAATAGGTATATAGGAGGCTTATTAGGCAATACTCTTGAGTTTAGTAACTATGGAAGGGAAAAGAGAAGTTGAGCCATTGTGTGTTCTCCTCTCTTCTACACCTATATGTCTTTTGCTGTGGATCATTCAGGTATTTTAGAAAGTACTGACTTAATGACAGTCATAAATAACAACATCTAAATTAAAAACAATAAAAGGAAGCATAATATTTGCCTCCATTCTCTGTATCATGGCTATACTTAAAGAAGTGGCAAAAACAGGTGAAAAATCAAGGTAATTTTTAAAGTCGTCTTAGAAAAATTCACAATTTAATCAAAATATTTTAGATGGTCTTGCATCACAGGCAAAAAGGATCAAAGCATTTGGGAAACATAAGAAAATACAAGTAGAAAATTATGAAATTTTTTATGATATATTCTTAAAATTTTCCATATTTCAATTTTAAACTTTTTCTATTTGATCAGCTTAAATTAAATTGATGAGCTTAAGTCCCAAATTTCCTATCTCTTTTCTTTTGGTCACTGTATATTATTTTATCTCTCAAAAGATTTTAGAAGCAGTTAAAAGAATACCTTTTCAGATAATAAATTGCCCCATAACAACCATAGCTGTTCTTGCCTTTGACAATCTTATAGTCATTTTATTATAATGTAGTAGTAGAAGTCCTGACTCTCATGGACATACTCATTTATATTTATAGATGAAGTCTGTTCAGTTTGGAAACAACAGTAGGATTAACCAAACAGAAAGAAAGAGGCCATCACAAAAACATGCAAAGACCACCAAACAGAGAATTAAATGGCAATAATCAATTGCCTTTATCAACTCATTTGTCTATATATCTTCAAGCAGGACTGAATCACTGCTAGGACCTGGGATCTGAGGAAAAAAATGATGAAGGTGATCTCTTAACCCCACCATTAGTATTTCCTATGTGCACACCTCTGTGGAAGTACACTCTGGGATTATCCACCTACAGTCTGGGTACAAGTATGGCATATCAGAGTAAGACTGCCTTGGAACTATCTTTCATTTAATTTTTTTTCTCAAAATAACACCTAATTATTTTCTTCTATAATTAAAGAAATGGTAAAAATCCTTTAATTTCCTTCCTCAATTTTCATTCTCCTACTCTATAAAATTATCCAACTGGGTGTATCCTTCCACATATCCTTCTATGCTCAAAACACACTCTATATATCCACTCTAATATTCTTTCCATTATCCAGGTCACCTAAAGAAAGATCAGCCTGGAGCAATTCAAATTGTGCACTGAGCCACATTCCTTATTTTATCCAAGTTTATTTAAGTGAAACATAACACACAGTTCATTGAAGAAGAAAATAAGCTACAGAAGGTTGCTCTATAGTTTGCAGTGTGAGAGTAAGGTGTGTAATGTTTTATTTTCCCAATGGTAAGAGTGGTTGAAGTGGAAAGGAGGGAGGTCGACATATGCAATTCTTTCTTCCTTCTCCTTTTCCTGTTTTCCTGTTTTTACAAAATTTCTAGTAGGGTAGCTTTCAGAAAGTCAAGCGACTATCTCAATTTGGAACCTCCTTGGAAGAAAAAGCTTCCAAAATAGATCATGTATGGTAATGTTTGCTGTCTCTTTGGATATTTGGTATTACTACTATTACTACTGATGAAGTTTTGGGGGGTGATGGGGGGTTTGGGAGGTCTGGAGCCAACGGCCGACAAAGAATTCTTAAAGATGTCTTTGGTGCAAAAAAGGCGATTTTATTAAACCACAGGGATAGGACCCATGGGTCAAAAGAGCTGTCCTGGACCCTGTGGAGAGAATGGTTATATACTGTGGCTTTGGGGAGGTAAAGTCAAGGGGAAGTTTCCAATGGGATTTTCATATACTGAAGAAGACCCATAGGATAGTGGAGGCCTAGCTATTGTCAAGCTAAAGTTGTTTTTCCCCTCTAGCAAAGACAGTAAGGAGTTCCTGGAGAAATATTTTACTCTGTCAGCCTCAACTATTTGTCAATGGGCAGCAGGTTATAAGGAAATTTAATTTTATCTGCCATTTGCTTCTGCCTTTGTGTCCCACATCACTACTACTACTACAGGAGTACTATTCTCCAAAAATACAGCTCACAATCCTGTTACAATTTATTTTTAAAAGAACACTTTTTAGTAAAACACTTGAACCTGAAGCGACAGTATAAAATCACCAGTCCCTGCATATATAGCCAAACACATAGAGCTAGTGATCGAATTTCTCCTGGATGTTGTGGGTGCACTTACTTTAGATAATAATACAAAAGAATACCAGAAATGCCATGGAATTTGAGTTGGGATCATGGAACCTGACCCCAGTTCCTGGACACAGCATCCCCAGAGGTATATCTGCCATGTTTGAGCTTCAATTAGAGTCCTCCCCACTGGCTGTCTGAAGTGACAGTTGAGATCCTGGTAAAATGGTTTCCTAATCACTCTGGCTTCTTTTGTTCAGCTCTTCAACACTGGATGATTAAAACTACTTTGCATTTAATTCAGAAAAAAAAAAAAAAAAAAGGCAAATAAAGTCATTTCCAAAGGCCCAGGTGTTCAAGGGCAGAGGAAGGTGCCTGAATCCACAGAGGGCTTGGCATGGCTCTCTTCTGCTGAAGTTGGCCTGAAACCACACAGATGGGTTGTGTGCGAGGTGATAAAATGCTTGGGAAGGTGAAATGACTCCCGAGGAGAGGAGCCGGCAATGGCAAATAAGGCATTAAATTGGCAAAGGAAGTGAAAATTAAAACACACAAACTAACTGGAGCCTCTGAATATATACAACTCCCAGGTGCCCAACAATCTTAAATGACTTAAATGGTTTTCACAGTTTACAATAAGAGGCAAATGTACTTATATGGGTCAGTACTTAAATCGTTTTTTTACTTTATTATTTTTAGGTATATTTTATTAAAGATAATTTTATATTCAACCCCTCAATTTATGTAAAATAAAAGCAGGATATTGCCACAGCCAAAGGAAAAAAAAAAACAGCACACAACTGTAGTCAACTTGCAACATATTTTTAAATTAAACTTTATTTGGAGATAATTGTAGATTCACATAGAATTGTTAGAAATAATCCAAGAGATCCTGAATACCTTTTACCAGTTTTCTGCAATGGTATTATCTTACAAAATGATAGTACAATATCACAACCAGGATATTGTTATTGACACAGGCAAGATACAGAAATTTCCATCACCTCGAAGACCCCTGGCCATTCAATGCAGTTAAAATCTCCAGATCAGCAGGTCTTACAAGTATTGGCTTAACATATTAAATGAAAAGCACAGTACTAGGGACCAAAATGGGAACATACATATAGAAGAATATGTTGGCTGTTCATGGCACCGAGACTTGTGGGGAGAATTAACATTTAATAAGTATCTTTATGCATCAAGCATATTTATATTATAATTCAATCTTTACAACTTCTTTATTTTTATTTTTATTTTTTTTACAACTTCTTAAGATAGGTATGATTATCCCCATTTTATAGATGAGAAAAAATGCAATTCTTTTAGTTAGTAATACACGGAGTTAGAATTGAAATCTGTCTAGACAATATGTGTCAAATGAGATTTGAGAAGAGAGAGATCTCTGGGGGACCCTCAGGATGGATGCTCAGAAATTGTGAAATTTGGATTCCACTCCAAGTGTAAATAAAACCTAATTTGGTGAAAAGAATAGAGATGGGCCCAATTAAAGGAAGAAGAGGTAAAAATGCAAATCGAACCATCAGGTGATAATGACTAGAAGTTTGCCTAAAGGGGTTTGTGCAGATTGGTAGGGTGTGACAGAAAGAAATAAAGTAAATATTTGTATTGATTCCATGAAAATAGATTAGGGGAGCCATTATATGAAAATAATAGTGATATAATAAATGAATAAAATAATAATAACAGCTCCTCATGCTGTGGCAAACCACATTCTTGGTGCTTTACATGCATTACCTCAACTATATTGCACAATAACCCTTTTATTTTATTTTATTTTATTTTATTTTATTTTATTTTATTTTATTTTATTTTATTTGATGTTTTTATTTATTTTGAGACAGAGAGACAGAGCCTGAGCAGGGGAGGGGCAGAGAGACAGGGAGACACAGAATCCGAAGCAGGCTCCAGGCTCTGAGCTGTCAGCACAGAGCGCCATGCGGGTCTCCAACTCACGGACTGTGAGATCATGACCTGAGCCGAAATAGGAGGCTTAACTGGCTGAGCCACCCAGGCGCCCAATAACCCTTTTCTATAATCACCTCAAACTATGCGGTTACTAAAAATATTGTTACTACAGTTAGTTTAATTGAAATGGTCAGGAGTGCTGGAGCACAAGGAAAACAGTCAACTCTTAGTATACACTATCTCATTTTCCAGGGTTTTGGAATTCTTGGTCCCACACTTTAATTGTCTGCCTCCTATCCATTTTACTGCTCATCTGCTCTTTCCCCAAAGAAGTGGAAATTTTGAGAGAGGGACTAAGATTGAATCATTGTGTGAACATTGCTTGGATCAACATGTGGACATTTTATTTATTTTTTACTTGCCCCCTCTACACTATTGTATTTCTTGCAAGTAATCTAGCAATGTTCCATTTAATAATGCCGTGTGTGTGTGTGTGTGTGTGTGTGTGTGTGTGTGTGTGTGTTTTAAGTCATAGACATTTTGTTGTAATTTCTGATCTTACCAAAGTTGTCAACGGAGGGTTTTTACACCCCTAGGTCAGAACTACCACCTGGCAGCAGAAAATTTTAAGACTTTATAATTTTAAGTACACTTGAATTTAAAAAGATTTACTTGTGGAAAAACTCTACCTAGAAATCTATGAAAGGGAATAATAATGGCTAATAATTATTAAGCCTATATAAGCCTTTTAAGTCAGGAACTGGTCTAAGCAGGTTGTACACACTATCTCAATTAATGTTGCACACCAGATCCTTTGTTCCATTTGTCTTACTCATTTTGTTCATTTTGTCTTTCATCTAATTATTGGGTTTTAGGAATTAATCTCTCCCCAAACCACAGAAATGGTCTTGGTATGCACTTTCCTGAATGCATGACCTGTCCCTTCACCTCTTTCCCCCAGACATTTCTTTCTCTGTATAAATTATTTCTCTTAAAATTCACATTCATGCTCAGCTCCTCAGACCAACTTTTTAAGCTAGTTTCTAAAAGTTTGATTCCCTGGACTATTGCCTCTGTTCCAGTACAACTTTAAAGCTGTTCATCCATTCTAAACTTTGCTCTGTTCATGGAATATAGCCTTAGGGGCAAGTTGTGCTATTTCTGTGAGTCAAACTTTGCCCTTCAACAAAAGTCAATAGGTACTATCTGCAGACACCTCAGGACATACTTTAGCAAGCTAAATTCAGTCTACTACCATATCAGTAGTAGTTTGTAAACCATGATTTTTACAAAACACAAAAACTCTATTATTAGAAAAGAAGAACAGAAAGAAGTTAAGGAATCAAAATAATAAAGAGCTTTCTTCAATCACCCAAGACAGGACTAACAGAGCATACTTTGAGGGTTGCCAAAAGAATTCCCCAAGGAAAGAAAAATGTTACTCCAGACAAAAGCAAATGCCTACAAATGTCCCTTTGCTTAGTGCAAGCATACAGGGTACTCAGTTAAATTTGAATTTCAGATGAATGAGGACAATTTTTAGTGTAAGTCGATTACTGTTGTTTATGTAAAATTCAAATTCAACTGGATGTCCCTATGCCCATATGCTAAATCTGGCAACCCTACTCCGGATATAGGAGTGAGACACTCCCTAGCCCCAGAAACTAACAGGGCAGGTGGCTAGATCTGGGCAATTAAATGTGAATAGAAATAGAGTGTCACCTCCAGACAGACTCTAAAAAGCCTTTCCCAATTTTCCAGTCTCTTCCTCTTCCATGACCAACACAGCGGTTTTATAACATGTCCTATTCTGGAAAATGCAATAAGTAATATTATTTACTAATTGTTGTCCGTTACTTGCATGCCTTAAAATATTCATAGATTTTCAAAGGATTGAAAAAGCTCCAACTTATGTAATGTTTGCCTTCTATTTTTCTGACTTATATGTAGTATCTTGAATTTTCTTCTTTGAATCTTCCCTTACTGGCCTGGATCCACAGGCCCAATATTGATTCCTTAGGATAGACTATCACACGTGTCCTAGCTCCATCTCAGAATATCGGGGAAGGAGTAACATATTAAAGTCTAAGATCCTAATTATAACATCCATCAAGTCCAAGAAGCTCCTTCCTCGGACTCGTGTAAACTAAACTTCTTGATATTAGGTATGTTCAAAGTTATGATGTAAAATATCAGTTATCCAAAGGAAATGAGTACTTTAGGTATAGGACCAAAATAGTGCAAAATAAATACAACACAGAAGGTGAGTAATACTTGCATAGAATATATATTGAATTTTTTTTCACAAAATACCTGAATGAATGAGTCAATGAATGAAATAATGAAATAAAAAGGCACACTTCTTAGAATTAGCCTTTTCAGGCCTGATTTCTTATGTCCATTATAAGAAAACATATTAAGCAAATACTATATGTCATCCTTCACTTACCTGCTGCAGAGCGAAGGCTAGGATTTTGAAATAATAGTAATTAAAACATTAAAAATTAAAAATAACATCACATCCTTATCTCTGATGAGGGATGAATAGAAATTTGGTGAGTTTTGGAGATCGTAGCAGAGACGTAGCTTGTTTTAGAGTTACATCAGTCTGAAGGGACAATATTTTCCCTTATACTCAGGACTTGAAACATGACCCATTCCTGCAAAACCGATAGAGGTTTGCGTTCCAGCCCGAAGATCACATCTCTGAATTAAAAGTACAAATTTGGAGTGAAGCAAAGCCAGTAAATTAAAGAGAGGTAAAACAAACACAAAACCAAAACACAAAAACACCTCGGCATGGAAGAGCCAGACTACTGAACCCAGTTTAGGAACAGAAAGGAAGTGATAGAGCCTAGATGCCCAAACCAGAACAGGCTAGGATTAAGACGGCAGAGCCACAGCTGAGTCAGAGAGAAGAGGGTCTCTGGCTTCCTGTGCTGGTGGTTTTTGCTGATACGACCCTACCTCCAACTTGAATCCTTAGGCATGTGACTGCCTGCCTTAATGGGCTATAAAAGAGGAGAGGTACATTAAAACAAGATGACTCTTGGCTGTTTATATTCCAAACATAAAATATATTTTGAGTTCAGAGTCACATTATGATTTACATGGGCCCTAGACATGTTTGCCTTTGTGGGCTCCTTCCTCCATAAAAAATATAAAGTTTATATTTTATAATCACTTTGGTATAAAGAATATATTAATACTACATATTAAAACATTTCCTTTATCCTAAATATACTGTTCTTTCTGATTTTAAAAGAAGTTTAAACATTTTTTCCTGGGCTCCTAAAAGCGCTTTGTGGACTCTTGGTATAGTTTACCTTGCCTTGCCTAATGGATGTCATTCCTGATTATTATTACCTGACTACAATTCTTCTTCTGGATTTTTACCTAAAATAAGAGTTTTGTGTTTTTTTCCCCTTCCAGAGTCAATCAAATAGCACATTTTTTCAACCTATCTAGACTGTGAATGTGTGTCAAAAGTCCTAAGTGTTGGGGAGGGACAAGCAGCTTTGGCAGGAAAGTGCACTTAATGAGTTTGCTTTCTAGTTGGAGAGCAAGACTTGTGTATGGAAAGCAATTTAAGACAATTCTGAATAGCTAGCATTGTAGATAATATTTACATGTGGTCTCCCCCCATATGTGAGACTTTAAATACCTTTCATGTTGACCACAATCATGGATTATTACTACAATATGGAAATATTCTGAGTTATTGGAAGTCAGAATTTCTTATAAGACCTGTAATCCTTTAAATCTTGAAGTTGTTGGGTTCATACTCTACATGGCAAAGTTAATCTCCAGCACAGTACGGAAATGCTCACTAATTTCTTCCATGTGAGTTAAAAAGAGGCCCAAGGAACATAGCTGGCTTCAACTCTTCAGTATAAAAGTGGAGGTCCCCTGCCTGGGATTGTAATTAGGATTATCTTTGTCTTGGGTGCTTATCTCTCACCACAGACTCTTCTTAAATGGGAAACTCAGCTATCTGGAGGCCAACAGCAAGCTAAGTCATTACTCAAAATTCATTGTCCATCCCTGGGTAATTTCCTGATTAGACAATTGATTGAGTGCCAGCTGGTTTTGACCTGAATTTTCTTGAGAATTTATTCCTGCCTCCTAATCCTTCTGAGTATTATTTGACATCAGCTTGGTGGATTAGATTTGCTAATGCTTCTTAGATTTAGATTTTGAGACTGGTGGGCTTTTTTTTTTCTTTTTTTTTCTTTTGAGTTCTTCTCTAATCCTAACAAATAGGTATAACCAGTAAGTCAGGGAATGGAAGTGGAGTGGGAGGAGGTCTAATTCATTCACTAATTCATTTGTAAGGCATTTTGCAATAAAGTATTTCCCCTAATTCCTGTAATACTTCTATGAATGGGTTACCCTTCTATCTCTAGTGGGGGGTATTCATGAATCTTGGTCCAAATCATGTAGCTAGTAAGTGATGAAGTTGCATATTAATATAAGTTTAATGGTTAAGAGCACAGTCTCTGAGCCAGAGTGTATGGGTTTAAATTTAGGTTCTGTCACTTACCAGCTGTATGCATTTATTTTTTTATACTTTCCCCATCACTACCTCTTCCTAGCCACACGGCATCCTTGGTGCTTTTCACTCCCATCTTGACTCTTTGCACTTTCTGTTCCCCCTTCCGGAACAAGGTCTCTTCAGATATCTGCATAATTTAATCCCTTATCACATTTATGTCCTTGCTCAGATGTCAGTTTTCTATAGCCGATCAATAAATATTTATTGAGCACTACTACTAGAAACTTCAAATAAATCAGGGAATAAACAGACACGTTCCTGCTCTGTGAAGCTTGCATTCTAGCAGTGAGGGAGAAATAGTGATTGATTAAAAAACAAGTCAATTATGGTGTATTAGAAGGTAATACAGAGTTCTGATACTGTCTGATGGAAGGTCACATTCTAAAACCATGGGGAATAGAAATAAGCTCATGTGTGGTTGTTGCCTACCTCTCAGAAAAATTAAAGAAACATTGAAAAGATCTTGCTCTAAGAACTTGCATATGCTCAAAAACTAGCCACAATCCAGCAGTTAGATATTGTTGCCTTTACAGGCGAGTGGTAAGTGCCCTTCTCCATGATGATATGTCCATTTAATGTGAGCTGTCTAATGCCTCTATGAGGGTCTCATTTCATATGTAGGTGCACTTGTGTTTAAAGAAAGAACAAGCAAGCAAGAATTAAATAGGCTGTGGCACTACAGTTATGTCTGAAGTTGTATATTGGGAACAATTAAATTATAGTCATCTTTGCAAAAATGAGTTAATGCCTTTGTAGTAACTTGTCCCCGAATGAATGTGAAGACCTAACATCCAGTATCTGCAACTAATTTGGTCTAAAATTTTTTTTGAATGTTTAATCCAGTATACTTCTATTATGTTAAGTTCTGCTTGAAGAGTTTCATTCCACTGTGATATAGCCAGGGATACTATAAAAAAATGTATAAAGCAGGGGGAACGTGTGAAAATTACTCAGCATAGTTTGCTTATCTTTCATGTTAGTTTCCTGGAAAGGAATTTCTGATGTGAGTTACTGTACTATACTGTTACAGTAGCTATACTATTACAGAAACCCAAGTTCTACTGCCAGTTGCTGGAAAGGCCAGTACTCAGCAGACGAGGTTTGATTGGGAAGGAACATGAGTCTAGCAACCTAGGGAGAAGGTAGACTTTTCTCCATAGGCCAACTCTGAGCTTTCTTCCTGGCCTAGAGATTTTTGAAGGGATTTAATCAGTTAAGGCAGTAGCGTGGTCTGTGACATTTCTTGATTACGTGCAGACTCGATGATGACAGCTTACAGAGCTATCTCAGTGCTTGGAGGTTGTGCAAGAAGTTCTAGTTCCTTGGTGTCAGGATGGGGTGGGTGTGCAAGAAGGTTGGTTTCCTTGATACCCAGAGGTGAATTTGCAAGAAAGTCTGATACCCTGGGGTTTTGCAAGAGTACTGTATTCTTTCTTCAAAGGAGGGCAAGGTCTACAGGTACACAAAGGGAGGTCAGTAAAGTCACTTGTATGACCTTAAAAAAGGAAAACATTTTGCTAAAAAAAATGTGCTGGGCTGATGGAAAGCCTAGGCAGCTTCAAACAGACTTTCTGGCTTCTATGGCCTGGGGAAATTCTGATCCTTCATTCCCCAGGGCAGTCATCTGCAAATCTCAAAGAAAGTAAATTAGTTCTGTTGCAGATCTGGAGCCTTGTGTAAGCAAGCCAGGAGTGTGTTAACTTGAAGCAAGTTAACCTGTAAGACCCGCTGGAGTGCTCTTACAATACCACAGTAGAAATAGCGAAAGACTCACTACTTCCCACTAAAACACTGATATCTGAACCACTCTTCTGGACTAGTGTAATACAAATGTTGTTTTATTATGTTTCTCTCTCTTACATTCCTGTCCTCCTGAACCCCCACTCCTCTCCCTAATAACTCCTCCACTGGCCCACTCAAAGAATCTGTCCAGGGATATTTTCCATGATTCAAATATTGGAATATATTTTTTGTTGATTTGTTAGGCATCAGACAATTTGTAGACACCGAGTTTATCAGATATTTAAGCTTTGTCTATCACAAGCCAAAGAACAGACAGGAATGAACTTTTTTCATTAAATTAATCAAATATTTAAGCAGATTGTATAAGGAAACACCTGAAGCCTCCAATTGGTCCTTTTCTTTCCAGAGATTTACTTTGGACTTTCATTTCTTCTGTGTGTGTCACACTGAAGGTAGTAAAATATTCTCTCCTAGTTTCCAAAGGAAGTTTCTGAAGATATTTTGTGAGAAGAATAACCCCTTTCATTTGTGTTAACAGAACATTATATCCAGATATCGATTATAGTCTACCTGATACAATTTGAGATCCTGGAGGTCAGGACTGAATATTTTCTATTGATATCACTAATGCCTCTAGCAGTGTATGTCACATAGTAAGGATGCAAAAATGGCTGTTAAAATAGTTCAGTATCCTTAAAAATTATGTCTAAATATTTCATGAGTGTCACAGTGATCTGTCTCTAGTGTGTGTTTAAGAAAGAAAAACCTCAATGCAGTGCTTACTTATGAAATCGGGATTAAATGGTGAGACAAGACTGATCCCCTGTTAGTATTTTGGTGCTCTAATCCCCTCTCTTTGAAGATCACTATGTTTTCTCAGCTATAGAAAGCTCAGTACCATTTATTTCAGACAGTCATATATATCAGTTGGCATTTTTATTCCCATTTCAGGGACAATAAAAACTAAAAAAAAAGTGTTTTGTTTTTGTTTTTGTTTTTTAATGAGTGAAGCTTGGAAACCAAAGAAAAATAGTAAAGAGTAAAGAAATGCATCTGTTTTCTTCCCACTTCAGGTTTTTTGGTGACAGTACCTGAAAATTATTTATTATGATTTTGGGGGAATATTATGCAAAGCCAAACTTAGATTTAGAAGGCTGCTTTATGTATGTGTGTATAGATAGATAGATAGATAGATAGATAGATAGATAGATAGATATAGATAGATAGAAAGCGGTCAAATATAGGGAGGTCAAATATAAAATATTTGAGATCAAATGGAGAAACCAATCTTTGTTAAGTCATCCCATTTTTCAATGACTGTTCAGTATTGTAAACAAACAAACAAATATGTCAATAAATAAACAAGCTTGAATAAGGTCACTTCCATACTTTGGGGCATGAAATGTCACCATTTTTCACTGAGCTGTAATCAACAATAGATAAGTCACCCCAACTGCATACATCTGGCCCAGGTCATTTATTTTCAGAGTCTCATCACTCAGGTTCTGACAGATTCCTGAAGGTTGTGGGTAACCGAGACCTAGAAAATTGGGTAAGAAAGATAGGCTATTTGCATGTCCTTGTTGTTTTTTAATTGGCATAGTATGGTAAATCTTCAAATAAACTCACCCATAATTTTGGTTAAAAGCTTTTTAGCATATCTCTTCCTAACATAGATCTGCAAGTTTTTTTTACGTCCGCAAGTAAAATCACCCATAATTCTAGTTAAAACCTTTTTAATGTACCTCCTTCTAATATACGGCTATATAGTTTTCCTTAGTATAATTAAAATCTTATCCCTCTTAGGAATTTAGGAGTAGCTTTACAGACTTACTGTTCCACTGCCCATTCTGTTCCCCAAGGTGAAATAGTACTGAGAAGAATATTTCCAAACTCCCTCCCTCTTCCTCCGAAAAAGAAAAAAAAAAATGTTTTTCAGATTGTTGGAAAAACAAAACAAAACAAAACAACCTCTTTCCAAGTTCTTTGTGCGTAACAGTAGAATCTAGTTCACCCAACTTCTTCTCTATGGAAGGCACACTTGGGTAAGAGTTCAGTCTATTCTATATATCCCCATATAGTCAGGCAGCCCAAAGTTAGACCTAGAGAACAGGATTAAGAGGTATAGTGTAGACACAGATGTAAACCACATTATATATCTTTCAAAAAAAAAATGAAGCTGATATTTTTATCTATATCTACATGAAACTTGTGCCTGGTTCTTAATCATTTTGGAACTCAGAGGGCTAGAAAGGGATGTTTGCAATTATTACCCACAAACCACAACAATAGAAATTAGGAAAAGTAATGCCATTGGTCTGTGACATAAAATCTCAGTATAAGATTATATGTGTACCATCATCATAGAGAGCATGCATCTTATGAATTTGGATAGAAATATGCTGTCCAATATGGCAGCTGAGCACTTGAAATGTGAGTGGCCTGGATTGAGAGGTGTTGTAAATGTAACATGCACACTAGATTATAATGACTTCATTAAAAAAAGTAAAATATCTTAGCAATTTTTATATGATTATATGTTAACATGGCAATATTTAAGTATGTTGAATTAAATGTAAAATGTATTATTAAAATTAATGTTACATGCTTCTTTTTACTTTTTATATATAGCTACTAGAAAATTGAAATTCCACATGAAGTTTACATTTTATTTTAGTTGGATATCACTGGGTGATGCGGTGGATAATGATAAGACCTGGGAGATCTTTGGCAAATGTAATTTTAAAAAATTAAGAGGATGAAACATGGTGAGTGATAACCAGTGGCAAAGTTATACAATGTCTACAACAGATTCCTATGTGGAAGTTACTATTTAAGATTAAGTTATTTTTCTATTTGTACTTTACTCTTTGTAATTATACATACTGTTTCTACTAAAATCCCAGCCTCAAAACAGGAATCTATGTTATCCAGGTTTTATTTTTGTTTTTGTCTTTGTTGTTTTTTTAAGGCTCAAGTAATTAAACTCATGTAAGGTTCTTTAAAGAGTGATTAAAATAATTCTATCTGCTATAAAGGGCAAATAGATCAGTTTTCCCATTCCCTTTATTTAGTGTTTTCCTTAGAAACATAGTAAACTTGAGTCCTCATGATAATCTTTGAAACTGGGATAAATCTCTGTAGGGAGTAAGCCTACTGTCCAGATTTTACAATGTAGAGATATCTCTAAAGTTCTACACCAAATAACCTCTAGATATGTTAAAATAGACCTCCAGAGCTAGCTCAGGAGTTCATCATGGGATATGTAGAAGATAGACAGAGATGGTCAGGAGGTGCAGCCTCTAATCTCTCAAGGAGATAGCGATTCTTTTTTCTTTTTTTCCTCATGGCTGTATATCAAGTGTGACATTTTGTCTTAACTTCATAATCATTGTTGTGCTTTCTTACATGTACATAGGCCAGTTAATGCTTAGTAGTAATATGTTGTGTTCTTGCCTCTATATATATATGCGTGGAGGGATATTTTAGTTATCTCTCTAACATTGTTTAGGCTATGGTCTGAGTCTGAGTAGACACAAATCCCTACTGAATATAAATATGAAGTGGAGCATTAAGATGATGGTCTAATGAGCCAAAACTAAAATGGTGAAAGCTGCATCCATCACTGTGGTTGCTGGTGAGATACTAGGAGAAGGGCTATTCAGTACTAAAGAGCCAAAGCTGGAAGGTATTCTGAATTTCACTGGAATTGCTCACTTATTTTACACATAAGAGAATTAGTGCAGAGAGAGCTCAAGTGATTTACTTGAGGACATATTCCATGTAGAGTGGAATAGCTGGAATTAGAACCCAGGGTCAAATTGTGAAGAATGGTGTAGAGACTTTTTCTTTGGTTCGGTCCTATTTTGCTATAGATATTCTCATCTCCTTCAAAATTAATAAGTTAAAATTTGGGCTTTTCCCAGCACTGGTGCTCAGTAAAGATGGAACATGAAGTGAAAATAAATGTTGTTGATGAGGTATAGTGAGCAATCACCACCAGATATCGAAAGAACATTTTCATCTGCTGGTTCGTATTGCACTAACACTCTTACAAAAATAACATTCCTATGTTCTTTCTGTGCTCTTTCTGAATGGGTAAATTATTCTTTTTAATTGGCTTCCTTCATGACAGCTTTTAAAGATACTATCACTGGATGAATACAAATCCACAGTTGTTTCATTTTCTTCTGGGCTTTCCGTCTTATTATTCCAATGACTCTAGCTTGTCCCTTTCCCTGTTTTTTCTAACTACCTCATCTCAACAACACTTTTGGTTCAACTCAAGGAAAAACTTTCCTCAGTAAAATTTCTTGGAAGGCTGAGACATAGAGTTGACCACTCCTGTAGTCCAATCTTCGGAGACTCTAATCTATTTCCAGGGAATGTTCAAAGAAGTATTATCAAGTGGTTTAAACTGAAAATCTCATTACACTTTAACACAGAGCATATTATTTACAGAGATAGTTTTATAAATACTGTCAAGTGGCCCTTCATGAAAAGATACAAAGTAGGATATACTGTATTTATTTTAAAATATCGTATCCCTTAGGGTAAAGAAACTGTTTCACATTCTTTGATAGTTAAGATAAACCCTTCTTAGGACATTAACTTCATTGGGATTCACTACAAAATACTTGTATAGATGGAAATTATTTTTTAAAGGAAAATAAATATATTTTCAATATACCTGGAAACAAAAAAACTTGAACAGTTATGTCAGTATATTTCTCCCAGGACACAAGGTTCATTTCTTTGAAAGTATTGAAAGAAGAAAAGTACTCTGCGAACTAAAATTTCTTTACTGTATAATAAACCAGCTGGCCCTACGTTAGGGCTGTTTTAAGTATATCTATTTACATTCGTGTGAGCCTCTCTCTTCATGCGGTAAAAAAATGACCTAAAGGAATTGGTGTCCATATGCAAATGCTACTGACTTCTTAACTGACTTTTGTAACAAGAATTCATTTCATATAACCTTGATCTTCATGGCTCATTCAGAAACGTAGGCAAACATCTGTTCAAAGAAGTCATTAAGAAATAGAATTCTGTTGTTACTTACATATCTGAAATTTAGTACCAGACACTGATATAGAAATACTTTTTACTTATCCCCTGGCATTAGATTACTTTAGAACTGGTCCATATTTCTCCCATGACTTCATCCAAGCAAGAATTCATGGGCATTTTTAAACCAAGGAAGCATCAAAAAATCCCCTGATATATAAATGAATTTAATAAAGTCCTAGTATGTCTCTGAAATCATGCTTGACTTTTCCTACCTCCAACACCTCAGGCCACATGTTGTTATTCATCTATTTATTGCCTCTGCCAAGAGAACACTGTCAGTACCCTATTGCCAAAATAGGCTCTCAGAGCAGGGAGTGAGCATTTTTATTATTATTTTAATGACTTTTAAAAAGCTTCAGCCACTTTTTTGTGTACTAAACAAATTCATCTTTTTTGTGTACTGAACAAATGTTCATATTTAAAACAATGACAATTTTCAAAGCAGGATTTCAGTTCTTTCCTCATTGTGTTTTTGTTTGATTGTTTTTGTTGCAAGAAGAATTCACTGTCCTAAATAATTCTGTACATGCTCTTGGAAATCAGAAAAAGAATTTACCACACTGTGCATTTAGATTATTTTTAATCTACTTGGGATTAAATTGGTGTCAGTTCTCTCTACATGGACAGACTGGATAAGAGAGAAATGCTTTGAATATTCAGGTAATTGATCCATATAAAAAAGGATCATGTTCATCGTTTCCCTTCTGCATCATATTCTTCTCCAGCACATACTTTGTAGGGATACAGTGCTGTACTCCCTTCATTTTCATCCTAAATAAAGAGAGTGGATTTGTAAGAATGAAACTGAATTATTCACTTTTTAATCAGATTGACCATGTCATTTAAAAATTTTAAAAAGTAACTTTGATAAAGGATCATTATTTTTCCAGGAATGTCAGAAGGTCCACGTATCTAGTATTTCCTCATTACACAACTTATTTTCTTACTGTTTAAGAACAAAGTTGTATATTGTTCTCAATTATTGTTTTTAAATTTATTTAATAAATATTTACTGTATACCTACTGTGAGTCATGTACTATGCCAGAGTGCTAGACATAAAACCTTTCTTGTTTAATTTTTTTTAATGCTTATTTTTATTTTTGACGGAGAGAGAGCATAGGTGGGGGAGGGGCAGAGAGAGAGGGAGACACAGAATCTGAAGCAGGCTCCAGGCTCTGAGCTGTCAGCACAGAGCCTGACGCGGGGCTCGAACGCACAGACTGCAAGATCGTGTCCTGAGCCGAAGTTGGATGCTCAACCGACTGAGCCACCCAGGAGCCCCTGGACATAAAATCTTGAGTAGGGTAGATACAGTTTCTGATGTCCAGAAACTTACTGACCAGAGGAGGCAGACATTAAATGACCATGCAAATTAACATATTTTTAAAACTATGATTAATTATGCTGAATAAACTTATTGGGGTAATGAGAGTGAATGATAGAACAGCCTAAACTATTTACCACATCAAGAGAGAATGCATTATTTGAGCTGGAATTTAAAATGTAAGTAGTATTTAATTGGTAAAATGGAAAGCCTTCTCAGAAGGAAATATCATATGTAAAGATGTTTGGTAAGAAAAACTCAAAAAAAGTCAACTGGGTTAAGGTACTTAGAGTGAGGAAGAAAGGAATACTTCATGGCTAGGGAGGTAAGAAGTGGCTGATAAGAAAATCTTTGCAAGTATAAATAATAGGTTTGGGTCTATATTCTAAAAGCAAAAATTATTGAAATAATTTCTGTAGGTGAGGAACATAACATTTCTTGCATTTTCGATCTTTGTAGTTGGATAGGTTGGGGGTTGGAGGTGTCTATCATTAATGTAAGTAAGTCACTTAGAAGAAATAGATTGTGGTAGCTTGGCCTAAAACAGAGGTAGCAGAAAGAGAAAGAAACATACTATTTGAGAGATATTCCTGAGGTTGTCCACTGAAGATACGGTAGATATTGGTATGAGATTTCAAAGACACTTTAGCATCTTGGTTTACACAGTGGGAGAATTTTGGTGGCTTAAACTGAGATAGAGAATACAAGAAGCAGAACCCATTTGAAATGGAGTATACAATGTGTTCTTGACACACGAACTTTGCATTTATTTAAAACATCCCAGTAGACATCCTGCTCAGATAGTTAGATATCGGCTTAGAGAAAAGATGTTGGCTAAAAGTTAATTCAAGATTAATTATTTTATAGATTGTAAAATACTATGTAACTATGATTTTACTAAGGAGAGAGACTATAACAAGAAGTAAAGAGAACCTATAATGAAACTTTGAGAAACTCTTGAATAAAGGAGAACAGAGGAAACTTCAGAGACAGAGTAGAAGAGGAGACAATGCATCAGAGGAGGCAAAGCAGAGAGTGGATCAAGGACAAAATTGCCAAAAATCTCAAGGACTCCTGAGCATCAGCTAAAATGAACATTGAAAAATGTTGCCTGCACTGAGTGACGTGGTAGTCATTGGTCTACTTACCAGGAGTCATTTTGGGGGTGTAGTGGAGATAGAAGCCAGGCTATCTGGAATAAGGATTGAGGGGGAAGTGAGAAAATTGACACCCTGGATTAAGGCACACATTTAAAAATTTTGACCTTGCAAATAATAAGAAAGCTAAGTGATGGAGAAAGTGGGATCTGGGACTAAGAGGAGGTGTTATTGTTGCTGCTGTTATAGTTATTGCTATTTTGGGGTAGGATTTTGTTTTTAAAAGAAGAAAGATTTTTACCATACTTAAATGCTGATTAAAAAGGCATTTTAAAAGGGAGCTGTTGATTCTGGAAAGATAAATTTTACTTTATAGAACTGAATCTCAACCCTGGCTCCCTGAAATCACTAAATGTGGAACACTTTCAAAAGTTTCCAATACCTCAACTACACCCTGAGACATTCTGTTAAATCCGTCTGAGGTAGTAACAGAACATCTGTATTTTTAAAAGCTTCCCACCCAGGTAGAAACATAGCTCTGGAATAGCACTATCAAAATTTTTTTCATGACGTATAATGATGGAAATGTTCTATATCTTTGCTGTCGAATACAATGGCTCCTAATTTCTTATGACTATTGAGCATTTGATTCTGTGGCTTGTTCAAATGAGGAACTAAATGTTTAATTTAATTGTAATTTTAATTAATGAATATTTAAATTAAAATAGCCATTTGTGTGACCCAGTTCTATAGGACCCATTTCCTATAGCAGAGAGCAGGTCAACTGTCCATATCAAATGGAGTGATTGACATCATGTTGACATCATGACAACAAAAAATGATTTTAGGACCAGAATGTTGACTATGTGCAAAAGCTGGCTGCATCCTGATATTCATACTTTAGAAATGAAAAAAAAAAAATGGGGGCAGCTGGCTGGCTCATTCAGTAGAGCATGCAACTTTTGATCATGGGGTTGTAAGTTCGAGCTCCAAGATGGGTGTACAGGTTACTTAAAAATAAAATCTTAAAAAAAAATAAAAAATATTGCTGAATGCTTCCCTTTAGCCAGGAAGCACCACACAGTTTGCTTAAAAAACAAACAATGGGAATCTAAGGAATGACAACCTTGTTCCAAGATGCCCAGGTTCTAAGTTCAGTAGCCCCAAGAATGTATCAATTCTTAACAGAAATTTGTAATTTGAAAGAACAGAAGATGGTTGAGTATCTAAGGTCCTGTAGGGGCCAATAGCATGGTCCTGTAGGGAAGGAAAGATTTTCTCTCTATCCTACTAGGTTTAATTGCTGGACTTATCAAAAAACAAAAACAAAAACAAAAAACTGATAACAGGTACATTAACAGGAGAAGAGATATATGAGTTTATTAATTTTGGGGATTACATGCATGGGAGCATCACAAGAAAAAAAAGTGAATACCCAAAAAGCAGGGAGGTTTGAGAGCTTATAGCTACTAGGGCATATGCAGCCAAATTAGGGTAGGGTAAAAATTTTTTTTTTTGGAAAGATAAATGGGCCCTTAATAAAATAGATGGCAGATATGATAGTTTATGACCATGTTTGTCTGGGTGTGGTGTTGACTTCCAGTCTCCTCTTCTGTGATAAGAATCAATTTTCCCTGGTTAATGAGGCTCCTAAAGAGGGATTTATGGCAATTGAGTTCCTTTTGGAGCATCTGTCTTTAGGCAAATACAGGGAGTTCAGAAAAAGCCTTTCTCTGCATGTGCTGGTTTTCAAGTGCCTTCAGCTCAAAATAACCAATGTACCAAGCAGTGTATTTTGGGGTGGCATGTTCTGAACTCCTGCAGCCCTCAAACCAACTAAACCGTCATCTAAGGTGCATGTTTATTAAACAGAAATGAAAACCTAAAAAATGTCTCCATAAAAATTCTCCCTAATACTCTTTTTCTTTCTCCCCAAAATAAATATTAAATTCCTGTTTTACTTTCTCAACTTTCATCTTGCTATATCCTAAGGTGATTCTGTAAAACTTCTTTACTTCAGTGTTTTGTTTGTAGATTAGATCCATTTCCTGATGTGGAGTTGCAGGTAGAGTAGGTAATTGTCTGTGTGGCTTGGTTCCATGGGTATGGGAAAGGTTTTAATGTACTTATTGCATAGTACAGCACAGTAGCCAAGGGTTTTGGATCGAGATTTGGTGTTAGCAAGGTCAGATCCCATCTTTTCCTCTTACTACCTATAATGACCATGAGAAAAGTATTTAATATTTCTTGGACACCATACCTTTATATAAAATTAGAAAAAATAGTAACAATCTCACAGATAGTTTTGAGAAATACTTGTAACATGTAACTTGATACATATGAGATACTTTTAACTACAGCTAGCATGTAGCTATACACACATAGAGACAGAGAGAGACAGAGACAGCGAGAAATTGATCTGGATTTGACACTTGGGTAGGACTTGAAAGATTCAAGGGAAGTGGAAGGGGTTTTCTAAAGGAAAGTAAACAAGAAAGAAAAAACAAATAGCAAAGTAATACGTATGATGTTTGAATGGTGGGGGGATATCGGTGTGGCTATAACAGAAAAGGAATATTAAAAGTCACACAGAGAAGCTTAGACCTAATATGTGATGGATAAGGAATGAAATAAGAAACTTAAGTTTTTAAGAAAGAGTGGTTTAATAGAAGCATTCTTCAGAAAGATCCTAAGGCAAACAAATGCAGGATTGATTTCAAGATGAAAGGGATAGAGTTAGAAAGTACAATGAGGAGATTCACAACAGGAACCTAAGACAAGGCCAGGCCGGAGGTCCAGAGAAGAAGGGATAGTAAAAAGGATGCTGTTAAGGAGAAATGGGCAACCTCTGACAGTAAGACTTAGGTACCAGATATTCTTAAGACCTAGATCTATTGGGAACATGAAGGAATGGGGTCTAAGGACAGAGGCCCACAATTCCAGGGACCTGGGAGTGAGTGCCAAAAAATGTTTCAATACAGAAATTTTGCCAAGGGACATTGCAATCAATACCTACTCCTTCAGCGGTACTTCCTCCTGACTGAGGAATATTATCTTGGTTTCTAATGACAAACTAAGTCTGAGAACAAACAAAAATGTATTAAAGAAGTGGCTGACATTAAAAAATAGCTTCTTCGTTAATATTCAGGATTTAATTAGCCATAGAACAGTGAAAATGAAACTTAAGTTTTCTACTTTAAAAGAAGCAGTCAAATATTTCAAATTCTAAGGAAATTGAAATACAAATTTAACTCATTAAATCACCCAGTGAGAACATTATTGTAATATCATGAACTAGGTTACAACTAAAATTTAAAATAAAACATATGGCATTGATTTATTTGTGGCAAAATATTATTTCTTTTGTTTGAAAAGAAAATATTCTGGGAATATTCTGAATACCAAGCAGAATAGCTCTGCTACAGAAATGCTTTAATGAATTAAAACTTAATTATTGCATTTTCAAAAAAATACAGTTACAGCATCCCTACTCTTTGAAGCTTTAGGCACTTCACCACCTTTAGAATTAAGAGTTAATTAGAAATCTAAAATTAAAATTGCTGCATTCATGGAGGTTTCATTATTTTTCAAAGGAGAATTCTTGGATCTTTTATCAATACTATTGCGTTTGAATAACATGATCAGCACAAACTACTTTTACTCTGAGATATTTTCAAACTAACTAATGCCCTTAATTTGTCTTGGAGTTTTAACCGTTTGATGACAACATATGAAAAAATTACATTTAGAAATATATATAAAGATGGGGCGCCTGGGTGGCTAAGGTCATGATCTCATGATTGGTGGGTCCGAGCCCTGTGTCAGGCTCTGTGCTGACAGCTCAGAGCCTGGAGCCTGCTTTGGATTCTGTGTCTCCCTCTCTCTCTCTGCCCCTCCCCTGCTCACGCTCTGTCTCTGTCAGTCTCTCAAAAATAAATAAATGGTAAAAAAAAAATTAAAAATATTTAGATATATAAAGAAAGAAAGGGAAGGGGGAGGCAGGAAGAAAGAATAAAACACAATCAAGTTATTTGGGTAATTTTAAACCACTGAGGGTGGAATGGTGGTGGTGGTGAGGGGAGACAAAAGCCAGGTAAATAACTTACCAGAAAGAAAAACTCCAAGATATGAGACACAGTGAACAGCAAGGGTGAAAAAGGCAAGGCATTTTCCTGGAAACAGTTTGCATGAAAGTGCAAATGTTAAACTGTAAGCTTCTCAAGCACATCCCACCATTTGTGTCTTAAAACACCAACTGCCAAATTTTCTCAGAAGAAACTAGACCAAGAGGAAAAAAAAATCCGTAGAGATTAAAACTGGAGGGTGAGCCACAAGAGACCAGAGTTCTATTTAATCATTCTACAATAAAGTCTGGAATCCAACAGCCAACACCTTCATCTAGAACTCCTCATCAGCTCTTCATGCTTCACTCTTCAGTGTGAGTTGACATCCCAAGATCACCAGCAACAATAGCTCACAAAGACCCAAGGATACATTTAAGGCAAGCAGGAAGATTGGCGCAGAATTGAGGAAGTACCCAAGATGTGTAGTCGGCAAATAGTGTTAAGTCAGTTTGCCTTGCACCGGTAGAAAGGTACAGTCCACGCATGTTGGTTAATAAAATAATAAAATAGATGTGTTTACCTGTGTTGAGAGTGTAGGCACAACTCTGTCACAGAGTTTGGAGAAGAAATACTTGGACAGAAACTAAGTAAGTAAATAATTAAGGAAAAATAAGGTAACTTTGTAACTCTGGAAGAGAAAAAGAGTTTGTCAAAAAAAGAAAAAAAAGGAAAAGAAAAGGAAACACGATCATAGTTTATTTTACTATGTGGCCCTGCTCTGAACCACATCTACAAAATTACAAGAGACTAAAGATAATTAATTGGACCAAATTAGATTATGGAACTATATATTAACTCCTAAGGAGTGAGGGGAGGGTTTGAAAATTTGAGAGTGCTGGGGGAGTGAGAGCCAGATCTTTTTTTTTTTTTCCACAGCCAGTATCTTAAATCTTCCAAATTCAATAGAGATCACCTAAACTAAAAAACAAAACAAAACAAAACAAAACAAAACAAAAGCAAGGACACCTGGGTGGCTCAGTTGGTTAAGCATCCAACTTCAGATCCAGTCATGGTCTCAGTTCGAGGGTTCAAGGCGGTAACAGCCTCTGTGCTGACAGCTCAGCCTGGAGCCTGCTTCAGATTCTGTATCTCCCTCTCTCTGCCCCTCCCCCGACTTGTGCTCTGTCTTTTCTCAAAAATAAATAAACATTAAAAATAAATAAATAAAAAGGGGTGCCTGGCTGACCTAGTCAGTGGAGCATGCAACTCTTGATCCCAGGGTTGTGAGCCTGAGCCCCACTCTGGGCATAGAGTTTATTTCAAAAAAGAAAAAATAAGTTCAAGGAAATAACTCAGAAGAATGGAGGTAAATTCAAGAAGAAACACCTTCAAGAGTGGGAAGTTATCTTCTCAGGGAATTGAAGATCTGGTGGATTCAGATGCAGGTCAGGGAGAGGTGGCTGCTGGTTTGCATTTTAAGACTTAGAGCTTCATTTGACTCTGTAAACGTGTGTGTGTGTGTGTGTGTGTGTGTGTATACTTTGATTTTTTTTTTTAATTTTTTTTTCAACGTTTATTTATTTTTGGGACAGAGAGAGACAGAGCATGAATGGGGGAGGGGCAGAGAGAGAGGGAGACACAGAATCGGAAACAGGCTCCAGGCTCTGAGCCATCAGCCCAGAGCCCGACGCGGGGCTCGAACTCACGGACCGCGAGATCGTGACCTGGCTGAAGTCGGACGCTTAACCGACTGCGCCACCCAGGCGCCCCTACTTTGATTTTTAAAGAGTGGTGAGTATGGACTTCCAGCATCTGGTTTGGCATGTAGGGAGCTTGAAAGTCATCCTTCTGTCCTAACAAGAACGAAAAATCCTAAAAACCTGAAAAATCAAAACTCTTTTTACATCTGTCAGAGAAGTAAGATCACAAGGCAAAACACTGTCCCCAAATTGGAGAGACAGGTAGGCAATGAATATAGAGACCACAAGTAACTGGGGCGGAAACCCATGAACTGAAGCCTCTGCAGGAGCTAGAATGAGTTTAGGAACACCTACACCGTAACCAAAAAATTGCTGGAGGCTCAGTGTGGACAAGTCAGAGAGTGAAAAACTCCAGCGTGGGAACCAGTCGTAAGGGGAGGGGAGCCCACTCTTTTTTATTTTTACCTCCAGGAGCTCCAGCGGTTTCTCACAGGGAAGATCAAAGAAAATTCTCCTAGTGCTTTCAGCAGGGGGAGGTAATCATTTTGAAATATACCAGAACATTCTGTTCTTCTTAATAATACCTATCCCCAGGAGAATCTAGTTAGCCGGAGTCTGACCCATTAGAGTTTTATCAAAGCCTGACCAACATGAGGGAAGGAACATACCAACTCTAGCCCACTCTAGCCATCTTGTCCCACCTAAGGGTGGGGAGAGCAGGGAGAGGTCTGAGAATCATGTGTCAAGTTCACAGTCCAGAAGACAGACTCCCTAAAAGACAGAGACCTAGTTTTAGGACAATGAGAACGTTTCCCTCCCCTGCACAACCTTAGCACCATACCATTAAAGGTCTATTTACAGGAGTTCCTTTTACCTAATATATCATATCTGACATTCAACAAAAATCACAAGGCATATTAAAAGGCAAATAGTAATGAGTGGATTATTTTGATCAAAATAGCTGTACACAGTATTTTGTAGACACAGTTTAATAGTTCACAACATCTATGTAATCCACTGATGAGAAAATAAAGTGAAACAATACATCTGATCAATATGGTATCTGTTGAATCATAAAAAAAAAAGGATGAAAGCCATTTAATCAGAAATATAAAAGGAAATTATGATAGCAAATTACCACATCATTTTGACTTGTTCATGATATTTGACCCAATACCAGATAAATGTTTGTCTTTTTCCAATATTCTATGATAGTTACACAAAATAAGGAAATAAAAAAGAGCAATTTCATCTTCTTTAAAATCTTTAATCAAAGATATTTAAAAAAAATATGAGTTTTCTTCCCACAGTCCCACAAGGAATAAGCATCCAGCATGTAGGAACAATTTTACCTTCATAAAAAAAATAAGATTTAAAAATTGTTTATTAAATAAGGTCTTTATCAGAACTCTATTTAATTATTGGAATTGAAATCAGAACATAGCAATGGTAAAACTTTGGCATATGGCCTACCAGTAAGAATTAATCAATATTTTCTCCCCAGACATTTTGACTCACAAGATTTTAAATCACTCAGGCCTTGCCCAACTTCAGATGTGTGAGCATTAAAGCAATATGAATTATTCACAGCTCCAGAACTCAGGTTCTCCCTAACTTTTCCCTTTTCCTTCTTTCAGACATTGTGTCTTGCAAATGTGGGGTTTATTTCATAGAAGATTGTCAAGCTACCTCATGTTCTTTTAGGAATGTAATGAGTGTCTTATTTTTCTCTTTTTGAAACAAGTGGGAACCCTGAACAGCATCTTCACAGGGCATGTTACTCCTTATAAATATAACTTCCAGTCAGATGTTTCTTTTACAGTGACCAGTAAGAACCCATCATAAATATCACCCATTAAATCTAAGGCTCCAGTTATACTTTACACAGGAATGGAATTTCTGCATTCATTTGAACCCTTAGCCGTGTACTTGGATCTTAATCAATATTGAATGGCCTAATTTCCCATGATTTTTTTTTGAAAAAAATATTTATTTATTTTTGGGGGGTGGAGTGGGGAGAGAACCTCGAATAGGCTCCGTACTGTTAACATGGAGCCTAATGTAGGACTTGAACTCATGAACTGTGAGATCATGACCTGAGTCAAAACCCAGAGTAGGACACTTAGCTGACTGAGCCCCCCAGGTTCCCCTCCCACAAATTTAAGACAGAGTGATATGTTTTAGATTGAGCAATGTACATGTATTTGTTTATTCATTGGTGAAAAATACCACTTGAAAAATAGCTTTCTTATCAGCAGTTACAAGGAAATAGCTAACATTATTAAATTTACTGTGGGCTGGCATTGTAAGTGCTTTATATACATTGTTTCAGTTTCTCACAGGTATGCTCTTTCATTGTTACAAGTAACAGTGCCATTGGAAAAGTGAGGAAAATGTAACTTGCTTAGTGTTAGCCACCTAGTAAGAGTCAATTAGAATTCAAACACAGTCACTCTAACTCCAGAACCCAAGCTTTTAATCATTATACTGAAAGACCAGTTTGATGCAGGATATTTAGAAGATATAGATAATTAGAAAGAATGTAATTAAAATCACCAGTAAATCTGCCACCAAAATACTACAGTTGTAACATGCTGGTGGTTTTTCTTCTTGTCTTTATTTATGCCTGTGTATATCTCTCAAAATCAGACCCACAGTAATGGAGTTTTAACATAGCTTCTCTCCGTTTCAAAAAATATAGTGAATATTTCCTATATCATTAAATGGTCTTTAAAAACTTATCTATCTATCTATCTATCTATCCATCTATCATCTATCTGTCTGTCTATTTACTTATTTAAACAGAGACAACGTCCAATGGAGATAGGGGCAGAGACACATGGGGAGAGAGAGAGAATCCCATGCAGGGCTCATTCCCACAAATCATGAGATCATGACCTGAGCTGAAACCAAGAGTCAGACACTTACCTGACTGAACCACTGAGGTATCCCGAAAACATAGTTTTAATGGCTACAAGAGAAAAACATTTTTCATTTAAATGATCCAAAGCATTGTCAATATTGTTTATGTAGATTTGGCCAAAATGATCACTTTTTTTTCTTCATTTTTGTGTGCTTTTATTCCCTCCTTAGTAATAAAAATATATCAATGGAGCGACACATTCTCTTTGAATTCCACATGAAGCAAGTCTGAAACAGGATAAGAATACTGAGATTTATTCTCGAACATCTGCAGCTGAAATCCTCAAGTTCTTAGCCTAAAGGAATGTCCCTTGTTCTGTCAAAATGAGCCTCAGGAGAGTGACTAGGGCACTTAACTGGGTGCTCTCTCAGTGGACAGTGGGGTTTTCCTTCAACTGTAGTTACATCTTTAAAATTCTTCCAGTTTTAAAAGTATAAAGGAACTCATTTGGTTAACTTTGTCCATATCCTCACTGGGAAAGGTAGGAGACCACTGTGGTTATAGGACCAGAGAAGAGATGTTTGCTTCTTTTAAGACAAAGGAATCTTGGTTGCCCTGCTTCTATCCAGAGGAGTGGAGAATAAAGTCTTGCTCCCAATCTAGCAGTTCTTTTTGCTGCTCATTCATTTCCTTGCTCAGTATTTCCCCGCCCCAGGGGCTACTTATATCTCTATGGGAATGGTGCAAAGAATACAATCAAAATCAAGCATTTATTTTGCTTTCCTATTTTTCTTCCACTGTGCAGAAAAGACGGTGCCTCCATATATGGAGTTAAATAAAAATAATCCATTAACGGATTACTGGAGGAAAGAAAGCTAAATTATCCTCTCTGTATGTAGAATATTGTGGCAGTTGGTTAGGAGCATCCATAGGGCATTCTGAAAATGCACATGATACACGCTGGAGGTGGGAAGATTTAAGAGCCAAACTGTGAGATGGGGAAAAGGCAATCAGCTGTTCAAAAGTACACAACTGGGCAGCCTAATTTAATATATAGATTTAGTCAAAACCTACATCAGATCAGATTTTTGTGTACTGTGAAGTATGAGTAAACTTAAGTAAAAGCAATACATCTTCTCCATATGTGGCATATTTTTAGATATAATAAGTTAATCGTGCAGAAATGGAAAGACACTTGCTTTACGTTTTTAGAAACTATTATGGACTTAAGTGGATTGGTTTTCTGTTCCTCTGATCTTTCCGAAATTGTTGTGCTTTACTAAACTCTTTTTGGGGGCAACAATTTGCTTTCTTTTCCCTCACTAAATACATGTTCCAAATGAAGATGGCCTATCAAAGGGACCCACCTCCCTGGCTGTCTGTCACCATCGGACTGGATGAAGAATAGGTACTTGACCAGAGCCAAACAAACAATAGAAACCTTGCCTTGGCCACAGTGATTTGTGCAACTTGTGGGCACACAAACCACTATTGGCAAGTTGGTGTCCTTCTTTAGGATTTTCTAATTTGACCTGGAAGTAAAGGATCATTTCCTCTCTGGTGATATAAAACCTTAAGTATCGGGATGTTTGTAGTCTTACTTCTAGGTACTGAAATGCCAACTGGAAATAATGAGGTCAACATATAGAAAAAGTAGAAAGAGAAATGGAAAGGGTGGGAACTTCTGAAAAGCTAATAAGTATATTGTAAGTCATTTGAAATAATGTTTATGACTTTTGTGATGAAATAAAGCCCTGTCATGTATTAAAAACCAACATAACAGGTGCAGAGCCTAGTTGGTTTGACATTAGGGTGTTCTCTTTTTTTTTGGTTGCAAGGAATTAAAGGGAAAAGTAAAATCCTGCTTTTATCAGCTTTGCTTTCCATTTAGCCACTTGTTTCAAAATTTACACTAGAGGATTACATTTTTCACCCTATCAAGACCTTGCTCTTTTTACATTTCTGCTTGGTAAAATTCTGAAAAGCACAGATTTTATAGTAGGATATACACACCATAAAATGCCTTAGGTTTTTGTTTCTGTTTTTGTTTTGATATTTGAAGCACCAAGAACAAAAAAAATAATTATTTAAGATAATTAAAAACTTTTGGGGCACCTGGGTGGCTCAGTGGGTTAAGCATCCAACTTTGGCTCAGGTCATCATCTCACAGTTCCTGGTTTTGAGCCCTGCGTTTGGCTCTGTGCTGACAGCTCAGAGCCTGGAGCTTGCTTCAGATTCTGTCTCCCTCTTTCCCTGCCCCTCCCTGCTCATGCTCTGTATGTCTCTCTCTGAAAAATAAATAAACATTAAATATTTTTTTCAATAATTAAAAATTATTTAAAATTATTTCTTTTCATTGAAGGAAAAGAAAACTCAGAAAGGATTTAAAGCTAAGGGGATTAAAGTTATCTAATTCTCTTCTCTGAAAAAAGCTGGTGTTATTGATGTGTAGACAATTAGGATTCCTTTAATTTAAATTTCTACTGACATTTGCTTAGCAATGATTTGTTTAGCTAAACATTTGCTTAGCAAGTTTCAGATACTGTACTAGGTGTTTGAGTATTACATGTTACTAATAGAGGTTATTTTAGTAATAAGCTCTTGACACATGAACAAGAATATATTTTTGACAATTTCTGATTTGCTATTTTGATTAGCAATTTGCTGTGAGCTAAAACTTCTCTAAAAAACAAAACCTATTAATTGTTTTTAATAACTAAAAATTAAATAGTAGTTTTCAGTATAAATAATTTGCTTCCTTAATTTTCAGGTCCTTCTAAAGTAAACAAAGATATATAGTTATGCAAGTCTTCAATCTTGTCCACCATTTGCAAATTAGGAAATTATTATACCCACTTAACAATCTTGGTTCCAGCTTACTCCCTTTCTCCTTGCCATACTTGCTTTGTCGAACAAAATTATTTTGTAGTGGTCCAGGGGGAAGTGGATCCCTTCTTATATTTGTAAGTATTCAGTTATATGTTATATTCTTTTGCCAAGGGTCAGGATGTCTGTTATTCTATGCTATGTTTTGTTCCTGAATACATTTTTTATGCCTATTTTGAATAAGATTCTATTATTTAACTCATTTCTTTAAGGACTTTAAGATTGGACATAGGCAATCTTCCCAAAGTTCTGCTGAATCCCATCCTGATTATGTGGCCACACACTGTAAGATGCAAACTATATGACATTCTGGAAAAGGCAAACTAAACTATGGAACTAGGGAATTAAAACTAAGG
Organism: Lynx rufus; assembly: GCF_022079265.1. Classification (NCBI taxonomy): domain Eukaryota; kingdom Metazoa; phylum Chordata; class Mammalia; order Carnivora; family Felidae; genus Lynx; species Lynx rufus. Next base: position 71,686,267 of record NW_025814896.1, read on the forward strand.
GGATTAAAACAACAACAATATATCACTATACATTTATTTGAGTGATCAAATTCCTGTACATTGGCATCACCTAATGCTGGCAAGGACATGGAACAAAAGAAGCTCTCACTCATTACTGGTGGGAATGCAAAAAGCAAAACACAAAGTACAGCCACTTTGGAAGACACTATTTTCATTTAAAACTAAACATATTCTTACCATTTTATACAGCAATTACAGTCCTTAATATTTATCCAAGTGAGGTGAAAACTTATGTCTACACAAAACCTGCGAACAGATACCTGCTTCATTTGTGATTGCCAAAACTTGGAAGCTACCAAGGTGTCCTTCAGTCGGTGAATGGATACGTAAACTATCTATATCCGTGGCCTTTTGTAGCAACATGGATGGAACTGGAGAGTGTTATGCTAAGTGAAATAAGTCATACAGAGAAAGACAGATACCATATGTTTTCACTCTTATGTGGATCTTGAGAAACTTAACAGAAGACCATGGGGGAGGAGAAGGAAAAAAAAAAGGTTAGGGAGGGAGCCAAACCATAAGAGATTCTTAAAAACTGAGAATAAACTGAGGGTTGTTGGGGGGTGGGAGGGAGGGGAAAGTGGGTGATGGGCATTGAGGAGGACACCTGTTGGGGTGAGCACTGGGTGTTGTATGGAAACCAATTTGACAATAAATTTCATATTAAAAAATAATAAAAAAAAACTATATCCAGCCAATGGGATATTATTCAGTGCTCAAAAGACATAAAGACATGAGTTGTTGGGGCCCCTGGGTGCCTCAGGCTGTTGCATGTCCAACTCTTGACTTTGGCTCGGGTGATGATCTCACCATTTGTGGGATTGAGCCCTTACTCGGGCTCTGTGCTGACAACACAGCACAGAGCCTGCTTGGGATTCTCTCTCCTTCTTCCTCTGCCTGTCCCCCACTCACATTCATGCTCTCACATGATCTCTCTCTCTCTTCTGAAAAAGAATAATAAAATAAAAACTTAAAGAAATAAAAAAAAGAAATGGATTATCAAACTATGAAAAAAACATGGAGAAACCTTAAATGCATATTACTAAATGAAATAAGCTATGCAGAAAAGGCTACAATATTGTATGTTTCCAACTATATTACATTCTGGAAAAGACAAACCAGGAAGACAGTAAAAAGATCAAAGTTGCCAGAGGTTAGGAGAAAGTGAAGATGAATAGGCTGAGCACAGAAGTTTTTTTAGGTCAGTGAAACTATTCTCTATGATTCTATAAGTGTGGATACATATCATTATACATTTGCCCAAACCCGTATGTGAAAGAGTCATCCCTAATATAAACTATTGACTTTGGTGATTATGATAAGTGGATGTAGGTTTATTGATTGGACCGAATATATCCCTCTCTTGGGGATGTTGATAATGGGGTAGGCTATGCATGTGTGGCAGCAGATAATATATGGGAAATGTCTGTACCTTTGGCTTAATTTTGTTGTGAACCCAAAACTTCTCTAAAAAATAAAGTCTTAAAAAAACAGAATGGAAGCTGGTGTCATGGGCAGTAAATGAAGATGAGGGTGGTGTCACATGACACTAGAGAGACAGTAGTTGATCAGATTATATAGGCCTCTTACATCATGTTAAGAATTTTCATCTTTATCTTTGGCATAATGTGAAAACATTAAGAGATTTTAAGCAAAGAGGAAAACAAAATGAACAGCATCACATCTGGATAAAATCAGTCTTACTACAGTATGGAGAACCAGTAACAGGATAGCACAGTGGTTATGAGGGAATATTTTGTAAACTGTTTTAATAGTCCAGATGATAAAGAATAGTATCTTGAACTAGGGCATAGACAGTGAAAATACAGCGAAGTGGATGAAAACTAGAGATTTAAGAGGTTAAAAAGAAACATAATAAATTAAATACAGAGTATAAAAGAAACAGGGGTAGCAGAGATGACTGCAATTTTTAATCCACAGAATTGGATGGATAGGGTTCTATTTATTGAGATAGGAGATGATGCAAAGATCTAGGGAGAATAGTAATGAGTTTAAATTGACATGATGATTTTGTGGATCATTTTTGATTAGTTAAGTGGGTATGAACCATAGAGGGAATATCTTTGCTGAGGATATATATCTGAAAGTCAGAACCATATAATGAATTAATTTCATGGTTAGAGATTAGGGTGGGAAGATTGGCAATATATATGATATATGCCATATATGACAATATGTTATGGTAAAGAAAATACAAGAGTTCTAAATTTGTCACTATGTCAATAGCTAATAGCCAGGTAAAGGTGGATGAGCCTACAAATTAGAATGAAAATAGTGATCTTTCCACAAGAACAAATCAGAAAGTGAATCTAAAGGAAGAGAGAGTATCAAGAAGAAAAATGTGATCATTAGTATTAAAATCTCCTAAGAATTAAGACAAGAACTGCCCCCCCCAAATCCTTACATTTAATGACATAAAAATCATTAGTGACGCTAGTAAGATTTATGTCAACAAAGTTATGGAAGCAGAAGCCAAAGTGGAGTGGAGGTGAGGATTCAATACATATTGCCAACTTCTAAGAAATTTGACTATAAATGGGGATGAGGGAGTTAAGGTCAAAGAGATAGGAGGCTGTAGCTTCTGAGGAAGTATTGAGATGTATAAAAATGTGTGTGTTTAGGTCAGGATGATTGAGCATGTCTTAATACCAATGAGGGAATTCTGGTGAGTATACAGGAGAGCAGTAGTCTGGAAGTGGCATTAGGAATCATAACTATGAATTATGTTCATACATACTCTAAGAGTAGCATGTTTGTACATTTTGGCTCCTATTATACTTATAACTACAGTGTATAATAGGCAGTGGGAAAAAGTAATGTATCTATTTATTCACATAAGGAAATGGAGGCTCAAGTTATTAGACTTTGTTACTGGCAAAACCTTAGGTCATTAGACTTTCAGCTTAATGCTTTTTAAAGGTCTGGGGTGAAGTTGGAACAGAGGACTGAATGAAAATATTACCATGGAAGGAAAGGAAACCTTCAGATGGGACATATTTTTTTTTCCTTGGCTGTAAAAAAGGAGAAATGAGGGTGGTGCCTGGGTGGCTCAGTCAGTTGAGACCAACTTCAGCTCAGGTCATGATCTCCCAGTCCCTGAGTTGGAGCCCTGTGCTGGGCTCTGTGCTGACAGCTCAGAGCCTGGAGCTTGCTTCAGATTCTGTGTCTCCCCCTCTCTCTGCCCCTCCTCCACTCACAGTCTGTCTCTCAAAAATGAATAAATGTTAAACAAAATTTTAAAGGAGAAATGAGGAAAATCAGAAAATATATTTAGTATATAAGAAGTCCATTTTGGCATATCAGCCTACTATGATGCCTTTTAAGAAGGGTTCCCTATGAAATCATTCTGAAGCTTTAGGAGTAATACCTGTTGTTTTCCTAGGGCTTCGATTCCTGAAATCTTCTCCCCTGCAGCAAAGCCAACTATTCCTGAACTATTACTTTCTACACCTAGTGTATAACATGCAAATTATCAAGTAAAGTTTGCCACAGTTGGCCTTAGCTAACTGGTTCCAATACAATATTTGCATATTATATTCTTTAATGATCTAATTAATAATATATCGAACCTACTCATTTGCGAGACTCATGGTACCATTTCAACTTTCTAGGTCCTCACAATACAATTTTATTAATAATTCACAATACTGTGCTAAATAATGAAAGCTTCTGCCAAAGTGTCTGTCATGTTATCCAGCCCAAACCTTTCCTGAGACTTGGCCTTGTTTGTTGTACACAAATGCTATTGGCAGAACTCCACAGGAAAACATGTTCCTGCCAATCAAACCCCAGGAGGTGAGGGCAGCCTGCTGATGGATCCACACTGCAGATTCAATTCTGCAAAACATAAAACTCCATGTTAAATATTTCTCAAGCAAAACATGGTGGCCCAAATGAAATGTAAATGAAAATGAATAAACTCATAGTCATGAGTGTTTACAAGGAGAGATTAAAGAGTATGAAGAATATTTTTCCAGAAGGGCAGTTTCTTAAAGCACTGGTTTTCTACCCTGGCTATAGATCATTATCACCTGGGGAGCATTTTTAAATTCCCAAGTCCTGATGTCATCAGTAGAGATTCTGATTTAAGTGAGGGCAAGCTAAAATTGCTAATTAGGAAGAAAGGGTTAGGCCCCTGACTGGTTCAGATTGGTTTCTTTTATTGATTGAATTCAAAGTCCTCACCTTATGAAGTTATAGCAAAGTGTGTACAGCAGAGTGTTGAACTTTTGATGAGAAAGTGATTGTGTTTCCTCTAGATAAACTTCACTTTCACATGCTTCCAGGGCTTACAGATGAAATTCTTAAAGTCAGAGTTTTTATGAACAAGAACACTATAATTTTTACTTTCCATTCTAGAATGGATAAACTTCAGATCCTTGAAAATAGTCTCACACCCTTTCTCCAAATTTCAAGTACTCGTAACTAAATAATATTTCCATACTACCCTGAGGAATCAAGCATTAAGATCTTCCCTGCTATGGACTGCCATGGGTGGAGATGTTCATTCTCTTGTCTGTCATCTCCTAATTTCTAATAGTGACAGGCACATTCCTTTAGATTTTCAAAATAGAAAACTCATGTTTAATTATGCCATCCTCTTTTACTCCCCCAGGTAATCTACTACCAAATCCCATTGTATCTTCCTGAGATCGATCTCTTGGATTCTCCACTTGCTTCCCATTACCAAGACCATATCCAGAATCTTCTTACTTTGTAGGACATACTACATTCATCCTGCATAGGATAAGAATCAACATTTTAAAATGCAAATGTCGCCATTCTGTCTTTTTCAAGAATATATTACTGTTCTATAGCATGGATAAAACATTCCCCAGTAAGCCCCAGTGAGCTCTTTTTTACCATGTAGAGAAAGGTAAAGTGTCTCTATTTCTTCCATTCACATTTACTCTCTTTGCTTAAAAATTACCTAGAGGAAAATGAATTCATTTAACCATTTGAAGCCAGAAGTCCCTGTGTTATACCCAATTCTATAATATTACAATGTACATGGTAGGGAGGACACAGATGTTGGAGTGAGATATATCTTGGCTCAAATGTTGGCTTGGTCACTTACTGTGTGAGCATGAACAAGTTTCTAAGTCACTTTAATATTCAGTTTGTCCTTTTTCTTTATTTTTATTTTTATTAGATGGGGGGGGAATGGAGAGAAAGAGAGAGAGAGAGAGAGAGAGAATATCCCAAGCAGCCTCCATGCCCAACATGGGGTTTGATCCCACAACCCTGGGATTACGACCTGAGCTGAAATCAATAGTCAGATGCTCAGTCGACTGAGCCAACAATGTACCCCCAGTTTATTCTTTTCAAAATGGGGCCTAATAAAAATCAACTTGTTGAATGGTGGTAAGAGTTCTGTGGGTATATATTTTTTTTCTTTATGTATCTGCTAAACCTTAATGCCTTGAACATAGTAGGTCCTCATTGATAGAAACTTTTATTTGTTTGTTTGTTTTCTTTTTGTTTGTTGTTGTTTGTTAACATGTTTTAATAAAACATTCCCTTGGAAGAAGTTGACAGTTCTTCTTCAGAGGGGTTAATTTCCTTTTGAAAGATTCAGGAGCTGATGGCTGAGGTGTTATTTCTTCTTGTTTGCAGCATAAGTTTGAACCAAAGAGAACATCAAAGCCTAGCCTGTCTTTGTTTAGTGTCATAAGTTAGAGATTCAAAGGATCTTTGCCTTTTAGCTTCCAAGTGAAAGGGGTTGATTTATGGTGTCTACAAAGGTAAGAACAAAATTTGCTAATTAGAAATTGAAAAACTTAGTCAATCAACAGGGCTTTGTTTTCAGGTTTTGATCACTGCAAAAGGAGGAGTTTTGCATTTGCTTAGACACATACAAAAGGCAATTTGTTAAAATTGCAAAAGAGCAGCGAATGCTGTCTGCTGTTCTACTTTCTCTGCATAGACTGCCAGAAGTAAGAGGAGATTTTTAGTAGCTCGCCAGTAACAGCATTTTTGGTACAACAGGGAAACCAGAAAAGGCAAACTTATTTAGGCTTAAAAATTATTTTTGTTCATCGTCCTAATCAAATACCATTTGGGATGCATCTTTGGCTCTCAGTAAGAGAAAACTTGTACTTGGGACAGGATTTGTCTGGAATTGGAAGGGAACCATTATTACCATTGAGACCCTTCTCATTTTCTGTAGGTGCATTTTCTCTATGTAAGAAATCAGGGATGTTTGTACTGGGGACAGGAAAGGAGAAGAGAAAGGGCAAGGAACAGAATGTGCACATAAAGTCCTGCTGTAAGTTAGGGCCCAGGAAAACCACATTTGAGTTGATCATTGTATTTCATTCACCCAAATATGGGAAAATACTTGTGTTGTTTTTTTTTTGTCATTTAAATTGATTTGGTTAATAGATGACTTAACAGTTATTGAAATGGAAATGTGAGTAGAAAGAAGTACACCCTCTTCTCTGGGACTGTGTGCAGGAGTTTGAACCTGAGAGAGAGTGTCCCCTGATGTCCCAGGGGGAAAGAAGAGGTGATTTTTGCAGCAAGAAGGATGAGGCTTCTTTCCAGTTTGCACAGCGAAATTCTTTCAACTCAAATGTGATTTCAAAGAGGAATAACAACAATATCAAAACATTACCTACAATTCATCTCCTCTTTCTCATGAAATGCTTATTCTTTAATCCTGGATTAACTTCCATATTCACCACAAAACTTTACATTCCCACTTGCAAACACAGGATTCCCTTCCTTTATTTATTTTATAATCTTCCTTTGTGGAGAGAGGCTTTTTTAAACTCTGGTGTCAGTATTACCCAGGGCAAACTTTCAGAAAGGCAATTTAGAAATGTGTATGAAAAAACTTAAAGGCATGTACCAGGAATTTGTATTGAGAAAATGAAATGTGTTCGAAGATGTAGGGGCAAGGATATTATTTTAAATGTTAATTACACATTAAGAAAAAAGAAAATATCCTAATGTTCTACTACATTGGAGTGGTTAAATAAGTTTTGGAAAATCAGAAAATGGATACCATGCAACTCTTCATATGATAATACATATTTATCTATCATTTGTCTATATAGAAATGAATTTTAAGTATAAATGTAACTTGCATTTATAAAACAGTACATTTAATTGCATAATAAAACAGTATATGTTAGATGATCCCGATGGAATTTTGAGGTGATTGTGGGGTTCAGAGCTTATGGCCAAGAAAGAATTCTTGAAGACACCTTTGTGCAAAAAGGTGATTTTATTAAAGCACAGGGACAGGACCCATGGGCAGAAAGAGCTGCACTGGGGTTGTGAAGAATGACTGGTTATATAAGATGGACTTGGGCTAGATGAAGTCGAAAGGGAAGTTTCCAAAAAGACTTTCATATGGTAAAGACTCACAGATTACTGGAGGCCTATCTATTGTCAAGCTAAGGTTGTTTTTCCCTCTAGCAAAGCATTAACATTAAGACAGTAGGGAGTTCCTGGACTTTAGACTATTGATGGGATTGCCTTTTTCTGGAAAACTGGGGGAGAGTCTTATCAGTTTAAAATTCGGTTTTTGTCCTTTCCTATTTTGGGGTAGCTGAAAGTGTCCAAGGAATATCATACATGTCCCACCTGGTAAGGTGGGGGTGCTAGCTTGTACTTTGCCCTCATTCTGCCTTATGCTCCCTCATCAATCCCATTTTGTTATGTGTGTATATATATATATATTTTAATATGTATATGTGTGTGTATATGTATATGTAATATGTACATATATGTGTGTGTAATTATACAAACTGCAAAGATGAATGAACCAAATGTGTTAGCAGGGTTTGCATCTTCATATATGGAGTTTGAGGAAGTTCAATTATTTTTTCCCTAAAATTTTGTATTACTCCACAATTAATATATTCTACCAGACAATGAGAAAAAGAAAGCATTTTTTAGAGTTAGCTACTTTTTCTAACTTATATTTGTGTTCTCTTTATAAGTTCCATAATGGTGAGGATTTTATGTCTTCATAAAAGTCCCTTGATCTCCACAATTGTTAGTGATAGCATCACACACCCACACAGTCATTTGAAGGTGGTTTGGGGATGTTTCTAGAAAGAATATTGATTCCCAGGTCATCTCTCCATCTCTTATCCGAAATCCTGAGAGAAGTAACTCTAGGATCACTGAAGAGTTTCAAACTAAACTACACAGGGGTAACATGAGTAAGTTCCTTAAATGTGAGATTCCCATTTGGCGTTGGGTGTTCTGGGGGCTGTCTCCTTGACTGTCCTGAATTTCATCTGTAACGTATTCTAAAGATCACTCTCCCTGTCATTAGTCTCTTAACTCAAGCATATAAATGCCACTCAGGAATCAGAGCCACTAGCTAGTCTGCATGCGTTTTACAGTGTGGAGAGCAGAGGTGAGGACCCTGGCAGGATGAGCCTGCTAATGAAGCATGGCTTTTAACCCCTGATGAGAGGCTGTGCAAACCACATCCAGCAGTGCATGACCTGCCTGGAGAAGAGAATGGGCAGCTTCCTGAATATCTTAACAGCAAGCTTGTTCAAAACAGGTCTTAAATGGACCTTCGGTAGCAATATGGTATAAACCAAATGTAACACAAAAAAATAAATATCTTTTGAAAGAAAAAAAATGCCCCTTTTCCAATTAGTTATTTTTGTTGAGTAAAAGACAGCATCTATCCTCCCTGTCACATCGTGCTACTGCATGAGAAGAGCTGAAGGTACACCATAACTTCCAGTGAATTCATGTCCTGGATGTATGTTTGTTTGTTTCTAGAGGCTCATAACAGCCAGCATAACAGTTGTGTACTTTCCAAACTGATTTGGAGACTGACATCATTTAGAGTCTGAAGGCCTCATAAAACAAATATTCACTGAACATCTACTTGAGGCAGTGTGCCCTGCCAGAGGGAGATGGGAAAGAATGACAGGGTTTTAACCTCACTGAGTCTCTGGAAAAGGTAAGGGAATAACCTATTATTAATAGAAGCAAAACTTACACAATAGCTTCTGGAAATCTGTCAAGCATAAGGATTGCCAGATTTAGCAGATAAAAATACAGGATACTCAGTTAAGTTTGAATTCCAGATAGACAATGAATATCTTCTTATGTAAAGTATATTCCAAATGTTTTATGGAATATACTTACATTAAAAATTATTTGTTATTAATCTGGAATTTAAATTGAAATGTATTTAAATAAATAAATTGACTATTCAGTGTTTTATCTGGCAATTCTGTCAAGGTATGATTTTCAAGCCATTGCTGAGTACCAATTAGGAGTAAAAGGATATAGAATAGTGAGTGATAAGAGAAAGAAGATAGAGAAAAAATGGAAGATCTATTCACATAATAAAGAGATTAATTTAACCAATGAAAATGGTTAAGAAAATTGGTATCTGGGTAAATGTGAATCTAATCCTGTATTAAAATCTTGGCTTGGCATCTCTACATGATGTGGCAATCAGAATTTTGCTGTGAAAGGTACTGAACACATTTGTGTATGCTGGGGAAGAATCCAGTATGTATTGGCCAGACCTAGGTTCTGAATAGGAGTGCTTGGCACCTAGGTAACTTTGTAGCTGGCCCAATTTGTCACCCTGTAACTTCAGCTTGCCTAATTTAGTAAAACTGCTGCTTTTTAAGTGAATGCTATAACTTTACGAATCAAAAAATTAAAAAAAGGATGTAAATAGTATAGAGATGAAGTAATCACAATGTTTAACATTAACATTGTTTGATAATCTATTTGCATTATTTACTGATATTTTTTTAAGTATTATTATTCTTGAAATTGTTTTCAAGCTTTTGATTTTAATTTGGAAGGTGTAAGAGAATTTGATCTTTTTGGTTAACTGTATTTAACAGTATACGAGAAACTGCTATATTACCTTGTTTAGTTTTAGTTGTTAGATTCACTACAGTTGCTTAAGACCTAGGATGAACTTGATTGTTAGATTATTATGGTTTCCCTGTCAATCGGTAGAAATGCTTTTTAGAAACCTAATGTATTAAATCTAGAATGTGGTTTTAGTGTATTCATGAGAGTATAACTACATTTATAAATGAGACTAGTTTTTAAGGAATTGTAATCTGTTAAACTTGAGAAATCAAACATTTCTCAAAAGGAAGAAGTGAAAAGTATATGTCTTCTTTTAATACTAAATTGACTATCTCTGTGAATGGAACAAAAGTTTGAATAAGTTAAATTTAGAGCTTAAAAAATTAAATAATTTAGGTTATAATTTTAAAAAGCTGAATTTAATATAAACTTAAGCAATTTTAATAGTCCTCTTTGTGTACATACAATGGATATTAGAGACCCAAATGACAATAAACAGATGTCTAAGAAATTGTTTATACTCCCAGAAGTGTTAAGACTCAAAGCAATTCTACAACATTTTGAAAATAAATTTGCTCAGGGGCACCTGGGTGACTCCGTCTGTTCAGCATCAGACTTTGGCTCAGGTCATGATCTCACAGTTTGTGGGTTCAAGCCTGTTAAGCTCTGCACTAAGAGTGTGGAGCCTGCTTGTGACTCTCTCTCTCCCTCTCTGCCCCTCCCTGACTTGCACTTTCCCTCTCAAAATAAATGAACAAAAACTTGAAACAAAGAGAGAGAAAATGAATCTGTGCAGCAATAAAGGGTAACTCTCAACCCCATTATTAAGATCTTCTGCTTTTTGATGTTCTGAAGAACTAAGATGGGATAAATTAGACTTAATAGTAATACAAACTTGTAAATACAACTACTTCCTAGGGATTGTAACTCAATTTTCCCCAAATAATCTTTTGGATGTGCCTGTTTCAGTGATATACCAAGAACAATATTATAAGTTACATAAGTAGTGAAAAAGCATCAGCTTAGCCCAATGGAGAGAAAAATATGTGGCTTCTGCCAATGTTCTACCAACGCCTCAGTTGCTTCATTGATATAGTTAGACGGCTAGATTTAATCTATCATTTCTTCACCAAGATTTAATGGGAAGCTGTTTAAAACTACAGATGCCAAGACCTCATCCCCACTATTTCAATAATAGTTAGAGGGGAGAGGCAGGAATGTGAATATTTGAATTCCCAGAAGTCTCGCCAGTTAATTCTGATGATTACCTAGCCAGATATGAGGAAAAGTGGCCTCAAAAAGGCCTTTGCTGCTCTAAAATTCCAAGATGACCATTGTAAAAACCTAACATAGCCCTTTAAAAAAATCATAACCATCAATAAAAGAAGCTGGAGAGATAGCTTCAGTGTCTTTCATAATGTCCATTTAAGAACATGCCTATTGAAAGGCATATTTTATTAATAGATAGGTATGTTTTCCATGACACTGCATAGAGGATCCTCTGGTTTCATACTGGGGTTAAGTCATTATAGATATTTATCTTGTGACTCGGAAGTATTTAAGAGAAAGACCTTGGGGTCTTTAATGAATGACATTAAACTCTTTTGACCCTTTCTCCTTTACTATTTCCAGATAATTTGGAAAGCATTTGGAAATTTAATATTCATTGCATGTGTAATTTCAGCAGGTTTGCCTCTATTTAGGTAAAGGCAAAAAATGCACATGCAGAAATTAACTCTCTAATCTGTTTTTTATCAAAACATGAGGAAGAAAGAAGTGGAATGAAAGCTACCACCACACAAAGGGGTCCAGAGCAGAGGAAAACACATATTTCATAACAGGACAGATTCTCACAATAAACATCATGTACTGTTTCCTAAGATTTTAAGTAAACATTGTATGGGAGCAGGTAGAAGCAGTAGAGCCTTGCCAGTTTGGAATCTAGTATCTTGGTACTAATATTTTAGAAACATGATTTTTTTTCTCAGTGTCAAATTGGCAGCAACAACCTCATTTGAGTTCTTTTCATTGGAGCATGGATCTCTGCTTTGGGATAGCTGAGCTAATTTCTCTTCAAATTGAATACAAGTCTGCCCACACTAGAAAATAATGAAGAATCTTCCATTTCTCATTCTACCATCACTAAGAGCCTAGAAGACTTGTCCTCTGAAAACAACTAAAAATATTGGAGTAGATGTTACACACAGACACACACTGATAACTTAACATGTACAACAATGTAACGTATATCTCAGAGGCTTAAAAGTAAGTCAGAGGAGAAACCTAAAGCAGAAATGGATTTTCATGTGGAGGACGTTTTTGCATTTGCCAAATCTGGGGAACTTGAACTTGGGTTTTTCATTTCCTCTTAGGCTATCCAAAGTGGGTGCATCAGTAGAAATGGCCTAGAGCATGAACTGCAGTGAAACCCATACTTGCCTAAAAATGAGGAAATCCCTGCATTGGTACTCAGTGGAGGGAAGAAAGGTATGTCCCCTGAAAAATTATAACTATAATCTGACATTCAAAGGTACTGCAGCATTTTTGCATATTACCTGGATGGCCTGAGTGGCCTCAAGTAGGGAGTTTGGCTTGTGATGGTCTCTGATGACTGGTCTCCATGGCAGAAGCTGACATGCTCACCTTCAATGCAGACTTCAAGTAATTCCCACAAAGTTTTTTTTTTAAATGTTTATTTATTTTTTGAGAGAGAGAGAGAGAGAGAGAGTGAGGGATTATGAGTGGGGGAGGGGCAGAGAGAGAGAGAGAGAAAATCCCAAGCAGGCTCTGCACTATCAGCACAGAGCCGGATGCGGGGTTTGAACTCAGGAATCAGGAAATCATGACCTGAGCTGAAACCAAGAGTCAGATGCTTAACCAACTTACCTACCCAGGTGCCCCTCCTACAAAGTTTTAAAAACCATGATACTATAGTAAAAATCACAGAACACAAAGAAATCACCAAGAGTGAAAGATGCCACAAATAGCAGTATCAGACCCATGGACACTATCTATACACACTGGAATAATTAGACAAAGATTATAAAATTTACGTGTTCAATATGACTCACAAAATACTAGAGGGGATTGAAAATAGAAGTCAATTGCAAGAAATAGTACAAACAAAACAAAAAACAACCCAAGCTGATCAAAAATAAATGTACATTGAACTTTTAAATATGAAAAATGCAATATTTATATTTAAAGCTCAACAGCAGATTTGACATGGATAAAATCAGCTGAATACTCAATTGATAAACTAGAATAAAAATTTGAATTAATTATCTAGAATATAGCCCAGAAAGATAACATCTCAATTTTGTCTCATTCATATTAAATATGAATTCTGAAACAAGTTATTATTTCAATGCAGTTCTAATCAAATTCCTAGACTGATAAAAACTTTGAATGATCATCCATGGAAAAGGATGACCCATAACTGACCAATAAACGTAAGCATTCTTCACTTTTTTACTAAGTAGTTAAATGTAAATTTAAGACATCACAAAATATAATTTCATACCTCACATACTGGCAAAAATGAAAAAACTAATGGCAAGAATGGGGAGTAACAGAAATAATAATGTTCTACTTCTGGTATTGCAAATTGGTACCCCAAATTCAAAAAGAATTTGGCATTATATGACAAAGTTAAAAATGTGGGTAACTTTGCAAAATACTACTTCTACACATTCACTCTAAAACTCTTATCCACAAGTATTAAAATCATATGCAATAAAACAATAAAGCTGGTAAACCAAAGCCTGTTTTAAATGAAAAAACCTGAAAACCAAGTTTTTATCATTTAGTAGATTGGAAAAGTAAACTGTGGTATATTCATACATAAGACTTTTTTACTGCAATAAAATGAATAAAATATGATGCACATGACAAAATGGATAAATTTTGACATTATTCTTTTAGTAAAAGAACAAGTTACAGTACACATACAGTATGTTTTCATTTATACAAGATCAAAGATGCAAAACTTGACAACTCAGGCACACAGATTTAATTTATGAAACTATGAGGATAAGCAGTGAAAGAATAAGAACAACTTAGAAATAATGGAAAAGGGAAGCCATGGAATGAAGGAAGATCACATGAATGACTTTACCGAAGTAATTATAATTTATTTACTTAATGAGGTGGTTAGTAGATAATTCTTCATACTTTATATATATTTCATAAATATTTTGTTTATTTTTAATATTACATAACAGTAATTGAAAATTATGTAATCTCAAATACCATTGTGTGCATCTTTGAAAACATGGGCTGTACAGGGCACCTGGGTGGCTCAGCTCAGTTGGTTGAGGGTCCCACTTTGGCTCAGGTCATGATCTCGCAGTACATGTGTTTGAGCCCTGTGTTGGGCTCTGAGCTGGCAGCTTGGAGTCTGGAGCCTGCTTCAGGTTCTGTGTCTATCTCTCTCTGTCTCTCTGCCTGTCCCTCGCTTGTGCTTTCTTTCTCTCAAAAATAAATAAATAAATAAACATTGGAAAAAAACAAAAACAACAACAACAAAAAAACATGGGCTGCACAATAGGACCCAAACCCTCGTAGAGAGAGGAGACTAGAAGGAAAAGTGCATTTACCATTTACTTGTTGAGTCTAACATCTTTGGTTTTTCACGAACTAGGTGGAGCTCAAAGATGGTAATCAACTTAATTTTATTTGAAAATTCATTTCTTCAAATGCTTTTGCAGCAAGAAGAATTAAATTTGTGTGAGGAGGATGAAAAGAGACAGAAGAGTGTTCAGTCAAGAAGAGTACATTGAGAGCGCCAATGTGGCTTAGTCAGTTGCGAATCTGATTCTTGATATTGGCTCAGGTCATGATCCCAGGGTCATAGAATGGAGCCCTGCATTGGACTCCGTACTAAGTGTGGAGCTTGCTTAAGATTCTTTCCCTTTGTCCCTGTCCTCTACTTGCACTCTCTCCCTCTAAAATAAAAAAAAATTAAAAAAAATTAAAAAAATAAAAATTAAAAAAAAAAGTGACATTGGCTTTTGGTCCACAGTTAAACTTCAGTTTTCCAAATATAACTATATTACTCTCCTCTTCAGTGCTACTCACTGCATTGTAAATACTCTATACTCTTTATTACATATAATATTATTGTTACTCATAAACTCATGTTAAAAATTAATAACATTAGGTGTTTACTATATTCCAAGTTCCTGTCTAAATGTTACATGTAAGAGCTCATTTCATCTACATTACACCCCTATGAAATATTACCAACCTTTTACCAATGAGAAAAGTAGAGAGGGTGGTTCTTTGACTCTAAGAGACTTGTATTCTTTTTACTAAATGCATTTGATGTTGGCAATGAAATAAGCAATAATAACACTAAATACCACTAAATACCACTGGTCAGTACTGTAAGAGTAAATGAGATGATGCTAAAACATTTACTGAAGCATACTAAAACTCTAAGATGATAGGATGAAGCAAACCCACAGAGACTAAGTAGAAAATAAGGCAAACAGAAAATATTACACATTTTCTCTGAGGGTTATTACTGTGCCTAGGCATTTTCAGGATTTAAAATGTAAAACAAATACAAATTATTATGTTGTAAAACAACAGCAACAAACAACCATCTTAAAAAAATACTGTATTCAGAGTTCATCCATCTTTTCACCAATGTCCTTCATTTCAGGATTGAATTCAGATCTGATTGCATTTAGATATTCTGCCTCCTTAGCTTCCTGTGAACTCTGACCATTACTCTGTCTTTCATGGTTTGGACATATCTAAAGAGCACTAGTCTGGAATTTTGTAGAATGTCCCTTAGTTTGGGATTGTGTGATGTTTTCTCATGATTAGTCTGATATCTATGCTCAGTAATGACTTCCCGGGAAAAGTACTACAGAGGTCAATTGGGTTCATCACATCAGGTGGTGGACTTGAGAGGCCAGGAAGGATTGAGCCCTATAAATTGAAAATTCTTTAAAAATATGGGGCGCCTGGGTGGCGCAGTCGGTTAAACGTCCGACTTCAGCCAGGTCACGATCTCGCGGTCTGTGAGTTCGAGCCCCGCGTCAGGCTCTGGGCTGATGGCTCAGAGCCTGGAGCCTGTTTCCGATTCTGTGTCTCCCTCTCTCTCTGCCCCTCCCCCGTTCATGCTCTGTCTCTCTCTGTCCCAAAAATAAAAAAATAAAACGTTGAATAAAAAAATAAGAAAGATGCCTTAGTTATGTTGTTCCTATCTTGTCTTTGTTTTGCAAACGGTAGATGTTCAATGACCATCTAAGAAATAAACTCATAAAGAAAAAAATTCTTGAAGTAATTCTGTTTTAGATGGTGTTTATAAAGAGTGGGCTCTCTTTTATAGGAGAGGAGATCTAATAAAAATAATTGAAGTAGAGGTTCCTGGGTGGCTCAGTTGGTTAAATGTCCATCTCTTGATTTCAGCTCAGGCCATGATCTCATGGTTTGTGGGTTTGAGCACTGCATCAAGTCCCTCATCAAACCCCATGTCAGGCTCTGCACTGACAGTGAGGAGCCTGCTTGAGATTCTCTCTCCCTCTCTCTGCCTCTTTTTCTCTCTCTCTCTCTTAACATAAATAAATAAATAAACTTTTAAAAAGAGTAATTGAAAGAGAAATATGTTGAAACATTGGAATACAATGCAACATATGACCTTTGTGATCTCATGGTATACTAGCACTTACTCATTTGTTAAATGGTATCCTGGACAGCACAACTTCTTAAGGGCAGGAGCCACATATTTTCCTTATAGCAACATTTCCCACAGTACTCTTTATAAGGTAGAATTCAATATATATTGACTATTTTTCTTGAAACTCATAATTTCTTTTCTTTTTCTATTCCTTTTTCTCTTGAGGAGTACATTGTCTCACAGAAGACCACACATGAAATCAGTTACCTCTTCGTGGATATTAGGCTATTTACATTTTTAATGGAAATATACAAAAACATCTCAATAAAATCATACACCATTATGAAATACTAGGAAATTCCTGCATAAAACCTTGAAAAAGAATCATTTATCAAATGTGCAAGTTTAAGAAATGGTAACTGTATTACTCTATTAAAAGGACCAGGGCTTTTTGGAGAGGTCATTGATTTCAGGAGTAGGCAGAGAAAATATAAAATGATCCTAGTGCATATTATGGTGCTAGGGGAAAAAAACATGAGAATAAGTTGAAAAGTTTAGGAATGAACTTGACAGAGCTCCAAATAGCCAAAGCTGGCACTATTTGAGCTACAAAATTAATTTGGACAGTATTGGATTATAATTCAAAGTATAAAATATTTATAATTAACTGAATAAATAAATAAATGGGTGAAAAGAGCCAACTCTTAGAAAAGAATTCCAATTACTATATGTAGAAGGAATGAGGAACATAGAAAATAACCAGGAGAAATCCTCAGCAGTGATGGCTGTAGGCACCATCTACCAATAGGTACTAAAAATAGTGGGTCAAAGTTTTATGGGAAAACAAGATATTTGCATAGACATAAATGAGCTCTCTTACAATATTTATCTCCTCAGTTACAAGGAGATCAATACTAACCACACAGTGAAGGAACCTTTCAGATACCACCATAGAGAAACAATCAAGGTTAACATTACCAGTAAGAAAACACATCATGATTGTGAGCCACCTGATGTGATAAATCCAAGTTACCTCTGGTAGTACTTTTCCCAGGAAGTCATTACTGAGCATGCATATCAGGTTAATCATGAGAAAACATCACACAATCCCAAACTGAGGGACATTCTACAAAATTCCAGTGCTCTTCAGATATGTCCAAACCATGATAGACAGAGTAATGGTCCGAGTTTATAGAAAGCTAAGGAGACAGAATATCTAAGTCTAATCAGATCCTGAATTCGATCCCTAAATAAAGGACATTAGTGAAGAAATGGATAATTTCTGAATATAGTATTTTTTAAAGGTGGTTATTGTTTGTTGCTATTGTTTTACAATATAATATTTCTTTATATATGGATTTCTATTTTCGTTGTTCTTCTCACAAGTAGAAGAGTAAATCTGAATAGGTGATAGCAAGTAAGGGTTTTCTCATTTTAATTTCATTTTCTGAATTAAAATTTTTGTGGGAAATATTCTTTTCCAGTTTTCTTTTTAATGGAACTTGGGATAAAGGACTTTATAATTTCCTGGAGGTAAGCTTGCTTTTGGCAAAATGCATAGCCAACAGCTGTTCAAACGTGTGTACCTTCTGGATGTTTGCTCAGTCTTGGAACAGCATGGATATGACTCATTCTACCAAGATATTTCCCATGCTTAGATTCCCTTTAAAAAATATATAATAAGTGTTCACTTATCTAATTTACAAACCTAAAATCTGTGTTATTTTGACTTATAGTGCAAAGGGTTGGTCAGGTTAGGAGGCTCCTTTGTCTACCTTACCATATGTATTTTCCAGCACCTTTTAAATGTTACAAAATCTGCAGTCCATAGTAAAAACATAAGATAGTCTAAGTATTGCAAGGACTATAGACATTCTGTGATCTGTAGATTTGGAAAATGCCAATAAAAGGAGAATGGGGAAAGTCTAAAACAGCAAAACAGAATAGCTCTTCCACACACACCCCTACACACACACACACACACACACACACACACACACACACACAAGCATGCACATACACACTGGAAATTCTTGGACAACACTTAATGATGTTAAGGATATGTCACTAGTATTAAAGAATAATGTTTTTAAAATCGTAACTTTAACATAACTACAAAATAAACACACATTGAAGGTTTTTCTAACCACCTTAATGGTGGAGCCAATAAGATGTTAAAACCAAGTCAAAGGAAAATACAAACAAATACGTGTATATACATGTATACAATACATTCTGTAGGTAATTGAGGCAAATTCATGCTGACATGAATTTATAAATGGGTGTAAAACTGGTCGATACCCTCAAGGCAATTAAGTAAAGAATCATTTGCATTACTATAAATTTTCAGTACAGATTAATAAAATAGCTCAGGGGTGCCTGGGTGACTCAGTCATTTTAAGTATCCATTTGTGAATTTTGGCACAGTCAGGTCATGGTCTCATGGTTGTGAGATCAAATCCTTTGTCAGGCTCCATGATCACAGCATGAGAGACTGCTTGGGATTCTCTCTCTCCTCCTCTCTCTCTGTCCCTTCTCTACTTGTGCTCTTTCTCTCTTTCCCTCTCTCTCTCTCACACACACACACACAATAAATAAATAAGCTTTAATAAAATGAAATAGCTCAAAGATGATGAAATGTGCATATATGCTAGACAGTACATCAATAATCTTTACAGTCAATTTCAACATCATTCATAATTTTTACTGATAACTACATGCCAGGCCACTGTGCCAGGTCTCAAACCTTATAAAGCTAGAAACTGTGAAGGGTTTGAGATTTTACACTACTTGTAACCTAGCATGTTATGCTGCCACAGTTTCATATACGTATACTGAGGAACACGACATGCTGAGTCAGAAGCACAGACAGTTTATTACTCACAGTGAAGAACAGTATCGAGAACAATAAATTTTAGCTCTTGCTCCAGAAGCCACTATCCCCATAGAACAATGGGATGAAGGCCAATGTTTACCTGTGCCTGCAGTGGATTGTCATTACAGAGTTAAGATACCAAAATTAGGAGGTTCTTAGCTTTTATAGGCTGCTGACACACACGTCCATCCTGGGTCCCAGAGAGAGATTACTCATTAAACAAATTTCTGCATCACAGAGAAAAGGCATCTCTGGAGAGGGACATTTTATCTTTGGAAGGGTGCAATATCTAGCTTCCAAGGTTATCTGTTATGCAAACGTCCTTACAATGCCCTTTGCTCAAAAGGCCTGAACTATTCAGGGATATGATAAAACCATAGAGAATTTTCTCACAACATAAACTACTAGAAAAACAGATGTTAACATTTCTACATATTGTATTAAAATAATCAAAATTCAAGATGCTTATTAAGAATGTTTATTTGTACTAAAACAATGGAAGCAAAGAAGAGATGCCAAGTCTGTTAGAAATCAGAGAATGGTTTACAGAAGGCCAAGCATCTGAACTGAAATAGAATGGTCAAGAAATATCTAAGTTGGTTGATATGAAAAGCATTTCAAGTGGAAGTAATAATATGCCCATTGCAAAGGAATTTGGAAAGAGCAGGTTCTTTGGTGAATGAGAAGTAGTTTTGTATTCTTCAGTTATAAAGTGTAAGGAGACAGAGAATGGTGGGAGAGGAGAATGAACACAGAGCCGGAAGCCATAATGTGAAAAGCATTGTATAATGTGAAAATTAATCTGGATGTTATCTTTGGGGCAGTGTATAAACACTGAAAAATGCTGGTCAAGGAAAAAAAAAAGATAATGTTATCAAGTTAGAATGAATTCTCTGGCAAAAATGGCTGAGGATTCAGGCTAGAAGCAGGGAAATTGGGAAAGAATTCCTCTTTGACCCATGACATTTAAAATCTACAATAAGTTGACACTTAGATCAACTTGATATTGTTATTTACACCAAATATATTTAGGGAAATGCCAAACATTCTTAGCTCTAACCCTGCCCTCAGTGGGAACCCAATAATTCTTTTGCTCATGTTATAGATTGTGCAAGGATCTGGAATTAGAGGCCCTTATGTTGAAAATTAATTACATCCAATAATCTCATATTTTAGTACAAAGGAATTTGTATAGCACACTCAAGGTTTTTGTCATCTAACGTAAATCTGATCTCGCCCCATCATGAGAAAATATTTTTAAATAATCAAATGTGAATTCTATACATGAAAAAACATGTTCCCATTTTAACTCGAACATCAGATTAAAAGCTTTCCTTTTCAGTATATTTTTTATACCAAACTACTGCAACAGATACCTAAATCTTAGGGGTGAAGGAAGATTTTACAAGTTAGGGAGCCAGTCTTTTGTTTTCCATGGCAGATGACCAGACTAACTTCAGGTGCAGACCAAAGCCAAGGCGAAAATTCAGAGAATGTTGGAAACAGAGGGCAAAATTCATCTTTCAATTTACTTTAATTCACTAGACTTTTAAGATAATTTTTAACATTTGACCAAGTTCTGTATCATTTACTGAGTACTGGGTTTTTTGTTAGATACACAGGATACAGATATACAAAGAAAATAATAAGGCACATCACTGGCTCTCATCACACATAAAAGGTAAGAACCTAAGTTGTAAATGTCTTTAATAATTCAGAGGACAGATATTTTCCTGATTCATTAAAGGAGGAGTGGACAGAAAATAAAAAGCCTACTTTGCCAAGAGTCGAGAAGTCTGTTAGGGAATTTACAAGGTGGTGTTAAAATTGTGCTGGCTCCTCAGAGCACCTAAAGAAGAGACTGCCTGCTCTTCAGAGCTCACAGGATGCCTTCTGTATGGGTCATTTTCTCATGTAGTCAAGCATTTAGTAGCCCTTATGTGCCATATGGAAAAACGATCCTCGAAACCAGTGGGGGTCGACAGAAGGCAACTCCTGCGATAAACCCAACAGTCGTACCTCAATTTCCACTTTCCAGTAGTAATTCACCTGAGAAGTTGTTCCAATTCTTTCTTTCTAAATTCCCGTCCTTGTCTGACCCTTGTGTGAACGAGTTCAGTCTCTCGGTGAAACTTGGCATGTGTGCCCCCTCTGAACCAATCTACACGTCTAGACATGGGCTCGGAAACATGACTTCTAGTCCTGTTACTCTTGCTATTTGCTCAAATGTCAATTGTGTTTATTCTTTCTTCTCGGACTCTAAACATTGCCGTTTACTCATAGGAAATCTTATTTAAAACAAACAAACAAACAAACAAACAAACCCTCTATACTTCAAACCCAGTCTCTCTTTCTATGAACCATCCCTCATGTAACTTTCTGTTATAGCAATAAAAATAATTATACCACTGCTAATAATTAGTAAATGATAAAATGGTATCATATTCTGATATATTACATACTATAGTCTATCTGCTTCTAACAATTTCTAATTACTCTTTTACATTTTACTATTGCCTACTAGTGTAGATGGTGTTGGAATAAGGCATTGTCTCTACCAGAAATGATAGCTGAAATCTCCCCTTTTGAGTGGATGGTGCAATTTATACAAAGAGTGATTCTGATATGTACGTGCATCTCTCTGTTGTGTGAGAATAGATTCAGTAAGCAATGAGCAAGGTTCACCAAGATATAGTATCACAGAATGTTTGCTGCCAAAGAGGAACTAAGAACAATCTAGTTCAACGTATTCATTTCACAGATTACAAAAAACAAACAAGAAAACAAACAAAAAAACCTATGCTTAAATCAGAAATTGGCAAGCTGTAGCCTGTGGACTAAATCCAAACAATCATGTTTTTATAAATAAAGTATTATTGGAACACAAACTCATCTACTCCTCTATATTATCTGTGGCTTTTTCGTGCTACTAGACTGGAGCTGAGTATTTTGACAGATCATGTAACTTGCAAAGCCTAAAATATTTCATTTACTATCTTGTCTTTTCAGAAAAATTTGCCACCTGGTTTAGATAGGTTGCACATGATCACATGAAAAATTAGTGGCAAAATTAATCTTGAATCTGTATTTCCTGACTCCTAGTTTCATGTGTTTTTTTTCTATTCTACCATCTTGTCTCACTACACCAAATATCCTAATGTTGAAATTGAAGACTAAATCCAAAAATGGTAAGAAGACATTAGTTACAAGTACAAATGGGAATTATTCAATTCCACCAAAGTTTTCAAGAGCTACTAGTTTAATTTAATTATGGAGTCTTTAGTATTACCCCCAGAAAAAATCCCACAGATCATATAATTTTTATGAATATCCAATGACACAATTAAATTTATCAAGTTATATTTTAGTATAAATATCACAAAATAGTAATAGTTAGGAGCCTATTCTAGTATGAGCTCCATCCACCCTAGAAAGTAACAAAATAGCTCTTTAGCTTTTAAAAGGGTATTTGCCTTTTAATATGAACAGCCCAAAGTCATTATACAATGATACTCAAAGAGCCAAAAACCCTTAAAAGGACACAATACTGGGAAACAAATTATTAAAACCCCAAAACTCTCTCTCTCTCTCTCTCTCTCTCTCTCTCTCACACACACACACACACACACACACACACACACACACACTAGCCCTCAAAAACTCTAGACTGGTCATTCTCAAAGTATGGTCCCTAGACCAAAAGAATCAACATTACCTGGGAACTTGTTGGAACTGCAAATTATTGGGCCCCCGCCTCAGACCTACTAAATCGGAATCTCTGAAGATGAGGTCCAGAAATGTCTGTGTGTTTTGTTTGTTTGAGAGAGAGATTGGGCACAAGTGAGCAAGGGGCAGAGACAGAAAGAATCCCAGGGGGCAGGGAGAGAGAGAGAGAGAGAGAGAGAGAGAGAGAGAGAGAGAAAGTGAGAGAGAAATGTAGGGCTTGAGCTCACTGGATGTGGGACTCAAACTCAGTAGCCAAGAGATCATGATCTGAGCCATAGTCAGATGCTTAACAACTGAGCCACCCAGGCGTCCCAACAATCTGTATTTTAACAAGATGTTCGGGTGATTTTTGGGTATGTTAAGGGTTGAAAACCACTGGTCTATAGTAACATGGGCAATAAACAGACACTTTAAAAAGTAAAAATGAATTAAAGCCATAGGCAAATCATCACTATCTATAGTAACTTGCACATCATTTACTTCTATTTGATAAGCATAATTAATGAAGACTTCACCTTTTAAAATAATGTATCAGTCTCAATCAACAACTAATGAAGTCTAGGAAATTTGCAAATTATGATCAGTAAATTGATACCATATTTTCATTATAAAGGGAAGGTTATATGCAAATTACAACAAGTAGTCTGATTTTATTTTGATGTCTGACTACTGAAAGCCCCTAAGGTACACACCTCTTTCTTCCCCTTCTGTTCCACATCTGCATAAGTGGATAAGAAAGCACAGTGCTCCCTCTGGCAAGAAGTTCCAACCACAAAAAGTGCTGGCACACGCCCACACCCTCACCCAATCCACCATCCTTAACCACGGTGAACACCTAAGCCAATCTCCTTTCCCTACTCTTTCAAGTCATTTTGGACCTGAATAGGAGCCACCCTGTTCTCCCCAAGAAAGCTCATTATGTGGGTGGGAAACCTTTTCATACCCATGTCATATGGATTGCGTCATCAGTATTGACATCTGAACCAAACTGTAACTGGTGAGGATTCTATCCCGTTTTTACAGAGTGACTAAAACCCAGATTCAAACCTTTTTATCCCTCCACTGAAAATACATTCAGAGATGCAACTTCAAAACTCCTGTTAGAAATCACAAACCTCCTGTGTTGTAGCTTTCAAGCACGATATTATATACATAAAATTAAGGACTTCATTTTAGGAATCTGATCAAATGCTGTGTTTTGCCAGCAATGAAATTCTAACGCACCAGGACCATTTTATTAAACATTTGTGCCACAGGGACTGAGATATGGCTACATCTACAATAGAAAAGAGGAAGTAATTGTTCTGATAATCATGATACTAAGAAACGATTGGGAGAAAAGTAGCTTCAGAGACAATATTTAGTAGCTAATTGTTCAACTCTCTAGTTCACATCACTTGCTGACTTTGTATCTAGTTATGGGGTAAATCAAAGTGAATAGAGATCAGCTGGAATTTTGATACCAGCAATGTTTTTCTTTAAGTGTTCCTTCCTCAAAAATACAATAAATAAAATAAAATAAAATAAAATAAAATAAAATAAAATAAAATAAAATAAAATAAAATAATAAAATAAAATAATAAAATAATACAAAACCCACAAAAATGTCAGGGGTATCTTTGCAAGATACCAAAATGGAAATTACATACAACAAAAATCATCTCAGAGAACCTCATGTTTTGAATGTTTTGGATTCACTCTTCAACTGTTAATTAAAATTGACCTTAAACTCCAAAACCTCAGCTAAAGAAATAGTGTGATAGCTGATCTCCTGGTTAAAATCAGACAATAACTTCAGGCCTTAAATATAATAAAAGTACTTTTTTTTTTCTTACCACCTCCATGTTTTTTTTTAAAGATGTTTTCTTTGCAAGTACTTACTTTTTATTAAATTGAAGAGGTAAGGCATTTTTTTCTGATGAGCTAGCTGCTCAAATTTTGGCCATAAACACCAAATTCTTATTACTAAACCCTAGGGTTTTTGAGTGCTATTAAACTCATATCAGAAAACAAGGCTGAGTCTTTCCAAGTAGTAAATGTATAATTCCGTGAAAAACCTAGATGCCATGACAGTTGCTCACCTACTAAATACTTGAATAGTATAGCCATTTTTAATAGGAGAATTCTAAACATTACATTATTCTTTCCTTTACTCTTTGGTTAACCCAAATCATAAACACATGATGTGGTTTGATTAAAGATAATTCAACCCAGTGTGTATTAAAATGAATTCATTGACAATGAGCTGAAGATGTTCAAATTTTATATGGTCAAGGATTATGTAATTATGATCAGCCAAAAAAGTTGGGCTGGTTACTTCAGTCTGGTTTCTAAATTTTCCAGAAACCTGAGGAAGAACCAGAGTGAGATATTATGCCTGTCAGTATTATGCCTGTCATCTGAAAAGTTACTAGCAGGACAGCTGGGTGTCAGTGTGGAGAAAAATATAACTTAACTATATTTAACTTGTTATATTTGTTCTAAAATATTCCATCAGAAAATAGGTTGCAAGAAATGATTGAATGGAGGTTTACAAAAGTGCTGTTAGAGAGGTCTGAGGTAATAATGGCACTCACTGTTGAAAACAGGTGTTCTAGGAAGTAAGGCTGGTTAGCAAGGAAAAGAAAACAGAAGAGAAGCTGCTTCAGAGGGCTCAGAGCATTGTTAGAAAAATACTGGAGTTTTGCTTTATAAGCAAGCTCTGAGTAGCATCAAATATGACCCTTAACAATTTCTTGATATCCAGATATGCAAGAAAATGTATAGCAGACTTATTCAATAAAAATGAAAGAGAAATTAATTTACCTTTCATTTACTTGATAAGCAAAAAAGGTAAGAAATTATTTGAGCATTACTATCATAGCAGTTGAAACAATTGTGGTTAGATGAAAATTTACCCAATTTCTTAATTTTTTGTTATAATATTCTGCTAAAAATTAGTATATGAATTGTGATTTTATTTTGATATTTTATTCTGCTTTCTACCTTGTTTATGCTGTAATCATTTATTTTGTTTTCCAACTTATTTATTGGTATCTCTCTTTTATGCTGAAGGCTTTCCTCAAAATTTCAAGTATTCTTTGGCTTTTGATTTATTTATAAGAAATTTTATTTCTTTATTTATTTTTTAAAATGTTTTTTTAATCTTTATTTATTTTTGAGAGAGAGAGAGAGACAAAGTGAGAGCAGGGGAGGAGCAGAGAGAGAGGGAGACACAGAATCTGAAACAGGCTCCAGGCTGTGAGCTGTCAGCACAGAGCCCAATGCAGGGGGACTTGAACCCAGGAACCGTGAGATCATGACCTGAGCTGAAGTCGGACGCTTAACCAACTGAGCCACCCAGGTGCCCCTATTTATTTATATTTTTGAGAGAGAGAGAGAGAGAGACAGAGCATGAGTGGGGGAGGGGCAGAGAGAGAGGGAGACAGAATCTGAAGCAGGCTCCAGGCTCCCAGTGGTCAGCACAGATCTGGAAGTGGGACTCAAACTGCTGAACCCAGGGATCATGACCTGAGCCAAAGTGCGAAGCTTAACCGACTGAGCCACCCAGATGCCTCCTTTTGGGAGGGATTGTAAATTAAAGAGAAATAGTAAGTATATACTTTCAGGTTCTGAACGGGTGGATACCACCAATCTGGGAGCTAAACTGTGAAAGGTGATAAAGTCACAGTTCATTTTGGCATTTGTTAGAATCCCTTTATTTAAAAAAAAAATTTTAACGTTTATTTATTTTTGAGACAGAGCATGAAAGAAGCAGAGAGGGAGACAGAATCGGAAGCAGGCTCCAGGTTCTGAGCTGTCAGCACAGAGCCTGATGCGGGGCTTGAACTCATGGACTGCAAGATCGTGACCTGAGTTGAAGTCGGACACTTAACCGACTGAGCCACCCAGGTGCCCCTAGAATCCCTTTATTAACTAAGTGATTGTTTCCAGTATCTACTGCCTGGCAGCCATAAGCACAGAGTATCTCTTGTTAAGTTGTTGCAGTAAGCAAATCTCCAGGCCCTCCATCTGGGATGGGGGAAGGGAATTGCCCGGTGACAAGGGATTTAGGAGGATATCTGAGGCATTTTACTACTCCTAATCCAGAATATAACCCAATAATACTAGTGTTAAATTCCTTCCCTCAAGGTACGTTATGCCTCCAATTCTCCCCATAGCATGTGTCAACTTGTTTCTTATCTTTTTCTGGGTCAAACACTCAGATTTTGGTTTTATCCACTCAGTCAATTCAGATTTTTACTTATCCATCTTCCAAAATTCTTGATTGCCCTCTCTTCTCCCATTCTCTTTATTCTAATGAGTGTATATCTATTTAATTTATCTAATTTCAATTTAATGGACCTCAAGAAAGTAGAGATAAAGACATGTGTTCAGTTTCCCAAGATAACTTGCCCAATGTGCTTTGTTTAACTTACAATGTAGTTAAGGAAAGAAGACTCCAAAATATGAAACAATTCAAGGCAGTATAGAATAAAGGGCTAGATTGTGGGTTCTGCAAGGGCCCAGACAAATGTAGAAAATTGCATGGGTATAATCCTTTCTGAAGAGTGCATAAGAATTTAAAAGAAAGGGAAGAAAAATTTAAAGTGAAAGGACAGAATGTTTAAAATCCCAGAAAACTCTGGGATTTCATGAGGAGATGGTTCTTACTGGACTGGCAGTGGGTCTTTGTGGGAGAAATATGGGGAGCTGTAGAAAAGCATGAATTGACTAGAGGTATATGCATCTGAAAACAGAGGCATTCATAAATGGAAACAGAGGGCCACTAATTAGAGGCATATGATGATAAATATAATACTTTAGAAAATGTATGTTAAGCCTCCTGAAGAATGGCTAGGTTGGGGAAGAGTAGCTGGAAACCAGAATCAGCCCAGGAACTCTAGATTTTGTAATCTTAATCCCAGGACTACAATACCAGTGGGACAATCATGAGCAGGAGTGAGAGACATATGGTACTAGACATATGTACCAAGTTGGTATGCCTCTGGCTATTTTCAGTTTCTCATTCCACCTAGGTTTTTCCCACTGTTTTGTTGTTATTTGTTTTTGTTCTGTTAAGGAGCCACACTCTGGAGTTACTTGCTCAAATTCTAATGGAGTTGTAGAGGATGGGCTCCAGGAGTCCAGTTTAAGGGCAGTTGACAGAATCTAAGTCTCAAATGATGAAGGCCTGGACTAGGCAATAATTCTAAATAAAAAGAGGAGGACAGGTATGAAGACACAGTGTTAGATAAGAAAGTAGTAGTTAAAAGATGAGATGGAATAATCTTTGTGCTTAGACTTCTTTTTTTTTTCACTTCTTGCTTTTATGTCTTTTATCTAATGTATTTGATTCCCAAATTTAATGGTGTGACTTTTATGTGACATTCCATCACATTTAAGATATAAGAATCCAGAGACACTGGTCCTTATCTTCATATGTCTTATTAACAAGAGTAATAATTTTTTTTTTCCTTAACAAACCGTGGGGGGTTATCCATCCTGCGTGAAGCAGCTCTGTAGGCTCTGCCTGAGCAACACATGTGTCTCATAGGCATGTTGCTCCTTGGAATACTAACAGCTTAGATATTTTTCTCTTCTTAAGGCTTTGCCTTTTGTTTCTGTGAAGATTGTCTGGGAGAGCTGATCCATTTCAATCTGATTGTTACTCTAAATGTCTAAGTGTAGGTCTTTTCGGAGTACAGTTTTTAATAAGAGAATACTTGTGGAAGAAAGGAAACAAATAGCCAGAGGCCTAGGGAATTGGCAAAGGCACCCTAAGAGAAGAAATGCATACCAAGTGGAGTGACTGCAACACTGCTGCCAAAGACCAGCTTTCTTCAATTTAAAATACTGTATAGTTTGGGAAAAAAAATTTTAATATACTTGACACACAATGTTACATCAGTTTCAGTTGTACAACATATTGATTCAACTTCTTTACCCATTATGCCATGCTCCCCATCAGTATAGCTACCATCTGTCACCATAGAATGCTATTACAGTACCATTGACTATATCCCCTATGCTGGTGCCTTTTATTCCTGTGATTTATTCATTCCATATAGTTTTAGTCAAAAGTGAATTATGAACTCAGATATTAATCCAGAACAATGGTGGAATTTTTCTAAGTATGTCTTCTTAAAATAGAAGATCCACAACTGATGTTTGTGCCATTTGTTTCCTTTCCTGTCACCCTTGACCTCATTTTGATAATTGTCATGTAAGCCTTCCAGGGGCTACAAGACTAAAGTGCCTCCTGACATCCCTCTCTGTCTCAGGGATTCGTGGTCTAGGATGACTTGTTATATTCAGAATGAGAGATTGTGCCAATTCCAAAGTCCAAGCCAAGAGTTTCACCTCTGAATCTATTTCAGAGGATGCTTTTGATATTTGTAGTGTAATGTATCCTGAGACCACTGCTTTTAATGATTACCCCTCTGCTTCTATATCTATTCCCTTTATCCCTATCAGTGAAGGAGTCACAACTGAGGAAATGAGGATTGTGGGGATGGAGGTCATAATCGAGTGAACCCTTATTGCATCTTTAGTTTGGAATTATGTTTCTCTAAATATTGCTTTAGGGGGAAATCAATGGGTATAAATAAAAAATGCTCAAGTAAGAGAAAAACAGACTTAAAGGTGAAGTGCTTGAAATACACGGTTCATAAAGAACAACATCCAAAAGGCATATATTTCTGCTTCTGGGGACTGCAGAAGATGAGCCATAAAGTGTAATTGTTTTATATTAACAATTTCCATCTTCTCACATTCATAATTGCTTTAGCTAATGCAAAAGTTAAGATCTTAATACAATTAGACATTTGTTTGGGTGAATTGGAAAATGTTATAGAAAGAAATGATAACACAAGGGTACAAGAAATGTACTACTTTAGAAAAGGCTGCAAGAGTTATACATTCCAGCTGTGCTGGGTCCCATGGTTCTTAATTTGCATATGAATAATTAATATGCATACCCCAATAATACCAGCTTCTGAGCACTACATTCAGTATGAATTATGCAGAAACACTTCAAAAATGCCTGTAATAGTCAAGGGAATTAACACTCTCTAAAGTATGTAGAAAATAAAAATCATTTGTTTGAAAACTGAAATAAAAACAGGAGATCTGATTAAAAACAGTCAGGAAAGGATAGTTTCTTGATTAACTGTCTTTTTTTTTTAATGTGTGCTTTATCTTATAGGAATTGTACTAGCCTTCAGGAAAGAAAGTGCATATGCATCCCTGGAACAGTACATTGTGAAACTATGGAATTACCAAAACTACAGAACAAATAGTAAGTAGTATGGGCCAAATTCTGAGTGAGCTTCCTTCATAGAAGAGATACCTGAATTAAAGGAAGAAAGATTTAAATAAGTACATCAAAGGGCAGAGAAAATGTGTGTGTGTGCGTGTGTGTGTGTGTGTGTGTGTGTGTGTGAGTTGTATATGAAAGAATAGGGACAATGATTCAACATCTGTTTGGGAGATTTGTTGGGTAAGAGGATTTATGTAGGCTACATGTATGATTATAAAAATATCAGCATACACCAAGACTAAGGCTACTTCATGGCTAGGCCATCATTTGATAATGGCTTTCTCCTTTTGTTAGGCAGAATGACTGTCCCTGACTGTCAAGCTGACTGAGAACTAGGAAAGAGTTATTAGAGTTCTAAGTGAGATTCAAAGAAGTCATTTCATTTGAGGAGTTTCATGGGACCAATGTCAATGGCACCCATGAACTGCTCATTGCTCTGAAGTTTTAAAGAGATGAGACTCCTTGAATTACCTTAGTTTTCTTCCTTTATATTTTTGCACTTTGGTAGATATGGTTTGATGAAACACAATCCTCTTGGTCTTCAAGAAAATACAGAAATGTTGTCAATTACACAAGAATGTTTATTCTTGCCATGCCAAAATTGCTAGCCAGCATTGAGCTCCAGGGAATTTAGAAAAGTTCAGGCATTAGAGCATAGTGGTTAAATTTGAAGACTCTAGAACCAGATCTACATTCTGGAACCACAACTTACTAAGTGTCTGTATTTGGGCAGGTCACCTATATTCACTTTATCATTGTTTCCTCATCTATAAAGTGGAAATACTACTACCTATTTCTGTAAGGTTATTTTAAGGATTGAATGAGTGAATACATGTAAATCACTTAGAATCGAATTAATCAGTACATACCAACAGCTCTATAAATATTAGTTAATATTGTTGCATCGTAAAGATTTAGCTTGAACTCTAGAGTCAGATTATTATCTTGATTTTATGTTATACTGCCCATGAGACCTTTCTAACCCTCAGTTTCCTATTAGTTAACTGCAACTCCAAAGGTTGTTATGTATAGCGCTTTACAAAATGCCCAGTTCTTAATGTGTTAGCAGTTAAAAACAGCATCACTATCATTCTTATATTTTATGAGATTTTCAGTAACCACTATGAAAGCCTATGCTTGTATTCATGAACGTAAGAGCTGCAAGATGTTACTTAGAGTAATAAATACTATTTTAAACATGTTTATCTAATGCCTACTATGTCTTCTCAGCCATGTAGACTTCAAACTCTTCAGAACCCCCAGTAAGTGACTATTTCATTATATTTGTCAGTAAATTATACTTATTTTTAGGATGAAGGACTAAATTTTTGTAGCCTAAAAAATATCCATCCTACCATCACCATGTATCGGTAAAATATATATTTGTATTAATAAAATGAATATGCATATGAACAGTTACTTTGGGAAAAACAGTTATTCTACTTACAATAGCTATGTGTTTGTTTTGATGAGAGCAAATGGTGAAATATAGTACTTGACAGACATGTGGAATGATGAGGTATTATCTTCTTTCTATTGTATTAGAGAATGAGCTTAGTTGATCCATAACACTTATAACTGGATATAACCTGCCAGAAATAGATCAATTTCAACATATGGAGATAAAATCAAATCATGAATGTGTTCTTCTGAGTTTTATGTAGTGAATTAACGGTAATGGATGAAGTGCCAGTAAATGATTCATACAAACAAGATCAATCACACTATGTCCTCATCAAGCAAAAAGTTGCATTAATGTCAATAAGAGTTTTGATACAAAAAGAATAGGTTAATGATAAGGTATGAGATTCCTTGTTGTGATGTAATCTATACTTCCCTTCTGGATATCTTCACTGTTTTCCTAGATTATATAATACAATTATCTCTAAATAATGATATCTGAAGAACTGACTCACTGCCTTATTATCAATGAATTGATAGAAGTTGGTGACTGGTCATAGAATCACTTGATTGAATCTGAAATTGTTCCATATTTATAAAGGTATTAATACTGAGTTCATCTTTGTACCCATCATTAGCATTGTCAAAATCATAATGTCAGTTCAGAAGCTTCCTTTTGAATGTATTATTGGAAGATCTTTCTCTTTTAAGTTCATTTATTTATTTCTGAGAGAGAGAGAGAGAGAGAGTTAGCATGAGTGAGGAAGGGGCAGAGAGAGAAAGAGAGAGAGAGAGAGAGATACTCCTATGCAGGCAAATAGAGAGGGAGAGAGAGAATCCCAAGCAGTCTCTGCTCTGTCAGTGCAGAGCCCGAAAAGAGACTTAAACACATGAACCACGAAATCATGACCCAAGCCAAAATCAAGAGTTGGGTGTTTAACTGACTGAGCCACCCAGGCGCCCCTATTGGAGGATATTGTAATGCCACCTTGATTAAACTAGCTAGACATGCCTTCTTCAGTAGCCTATGTTTGTGAAAATAATAATTCTTATTCCCTGTTAGAACATGACTTTATTTTAACTTGACTTTTTTTTTATCAACCCCAAGGCCTCATTTATATCTCAAATATCTCTGTATGGCTTCTATCAGTATTATCAGTTCATAGTTCTTATTCTTCATGGCAATCAAACCAATGCTAAATGGCAGAGGAGGAAGGATATTTTCTCCAATCAATCTACATTCTTACTTCCTTTTTCTTCCTCATTTCTTCTTCCTTCTTTGCTACTGACAACTGAGGGGAAAAGAAGACAACATTTTTCTCCTTGCCTTTTGCTGATTAGACCTGAGACAAAAAAACCTTTAAAACACAGATGACAGACATGACTATCTTGAGGGATCTACCTTATTTGCTAATTCTATTGAAGTAATTTAGGAGATAAAGTCTTACAGAAATCACCTGGACAAGACAGCCAAGAATAGATTTTTCCAAACTAAGCCTCATGTAACCAGTATATTCAGTTGGTCAATTTCCTAGCTCTTCTGGCTTGTCCCTGACCCAACTCTGAAATACTGATAGTCAAGGTCTTGACTTTGGTTTCTACCCCACCCCACCCTCTTTTCATTTTGGTCTGAATTCAGAATGTACTTTAAAAATAAATTTTATTGTTTACGTTGGCAAGAAATTACAATTTGTACATGACATTTAAACTAAAGTTTCTGAGAAAATTCTTCTCTAGAAAGACAAGTCACTATTTCAAGAACTGAGATGCCTAAGGACAATTGAACTATCTATGTACAACCACAGTGAAACTGAACATTTAGATAGGCAACTAAAGGGCAAAAAAAGTCTCTTAGAAATATTTTATGTTTTTAATTCCTTTCACATATGACAATGGGTAGCAGTTCCTGGTGTCTTCCATGCAGAGGATATTCATGGGGGAAAAAAACAATCCTGATCGTTGCTTGACTTAGTCTACACTTTTGGAGCTCACTCAAAGGTGAAGAAGTTTGACCTCAGTGGAAGGGGTGGGAGAGACACACAATATCAGAAACCTTATGGAGTAAAAGGACCAAAAGAGTCACCAGAGTTGGGCTATTCAGAACCCGCAGACTATTTTGCATTATGACTACACAACTTTAATTCTAGACCAATTTCAAGTAAAGAGGCACGTTTATTTTATAGACTCTGATGTGTCATGTATACATACAGGGTATTCTCTCTTAATGTCACATATCAAAGTGAGAGCTCTGTTATTTGTATCCATAGAGGCTGCAAGGAACACAAAGTCTAGCACCCACAAATGCACTTTTTTTTTGTAGCTGCTGAAACGTTTTAGAATAGGCCTATTGATTTATCATTTAGGGTGAATATAGTAGCTAGAAAAGAGATAGGACTGATAGCTTAGGAGACTGAGGCTTTTGATTTATTGACAGAACAAGTGTAGGCCTATGGCCAGTCTCAGAGTTGCTCTTTAGAAATTAGAGTGGTTTCTATTCTGGAGAACTTTGAAGACAAGTGAGGTTGCCCATTACCCAAAATCCGCAAGTCTAGTGAGGGCTGGAATCAGGCATAGATCCACCATTAATGAACAATGAAGATCCTTATGTTACTTTTGGAGCAATAATATACATTTTTTTAATCAGCTGAGAAGCTAATTTCTATCATAATTGTAGTAAAATGAAATGGTACTTTTTTATGGCTAAGTTTCTAATAAAAAACTTCATATGATATGTATAGGTAAATGACTTTGAAGAAAGAGTACAATTTGGATCTTTGAAATATTTGAAAATTTGAACTTCAAGTTTATTAATATACCTGTAATTATTAGGAGTTAATTATTATGAGCATTATTCCTGTATCTTTGGTAGTGAACATAAGCCTCCTAAACAAATTGAAAGTAACCATTTGCTAATATTCCCCCTGGAATTTTCCTATAACTAGGTGTGCTCTTTCCAGTTTTGATGCCCCAAAGGTAAGATAACTCTATAAAGTTCACAGTATCTGGGGTTAGCCTGCCTGGGTTTTAATCTTGGTGTAAATATTTTACTTATGAGCAAGTTATATGTTCTCTGTGCCTCAGTTTCCTCATTTGTAAAATATGGCTAATAATGTTGCTTTCTCTTGCAGTTACTGGAAATATTAAATGAGTTAATATCTGCAAAATGCTTAGAACAGTATTTGGCACATAATAAAATACTCAACAAATATCCATTGCAATTATTATTTCCTTAGATTTATTTTAGAAAATCCCTAAGTAAAATCAGTTAGATTTTAGCTCTGCAACAGACCAGCTCTATGGCAGTAAAGGTAAGGTGATAAGATGGAAACTTGAACTTGAACCATATCCTGGGGCCTAGAGGCATTGGTGGAGAATTCAGTCTCCCGAAACAATAGTGGGAATGAAATTCCTGAAAGGACGGATGCTGGATAGATAAAAACTGATTTCTTCTATATTTGTAATGTCAAAATTGGTGTCTAACTTACTGCTACTAGTTTAAGAATTAGCTTATGTTCATAATGTTTAAAAATTATATGGTAGTCTAGTCTATTCTTATGTGTTTTGTTTTTGAATAAACTATTTTGTATGAAATTGTTTTTCTCTCCTTTGACTCAAACAGTTTTTGTCTTATATATGTAAAATCAATCTTCCACAGACTAGGCACTCTGTTCATTCTAGCCTTTCAAGCTAGCCCTGTGCTGCTGTAATTGGTATTTTGAAATAGCCCTGAATAAGTGGACTTCTAAGACCACAGTCTAGTATATTAACCAGGCATAAGAATGGCCTTGTACTTCTGTGGAAGAAAGAGAAAAATTTCCTGGCTAATCTTTCATACACTGAATTTGCACTTTGTCACTTACATCTGGTATTTCTATTACATTGAAAATGTTACAGAAACTCAAACTGGTATAATAGATTTTATGTACGTGTGTGTGTGTGTGCATGTGTAAAATTTTTCACAGAAAATTCATGGTAGGAGTTGTCTTCTGCACCAAAGTATATCAATCTTTGAGGTAGGAAACAACTAGGTCCATTAAACCAACATGGATACTCACTTATAACTCATTTATTCATTTGATGTCATGGTATGAATGCATGTTTACTCCATTAGGTTCCACCTTACACTGAAATTGAAACAATGTAGCATAACATCAATTTCCTTAGTATTGTGTTTTTGACTTGCCCATAGAGGTGAATATTTCTTCATGAACACATTTAAATTTCTAGAAAACTGTAAAGTTATGATTGCTTCAACAATAATTTCCTTACCCTACAATATATCTTTTTATTTGTATGCCAGAATTTTGAAAGCAGTATGGCTGTTTTACATTTCCTTGAAAACTCTGAACACCAACAAATATTACTTTAAGCCATCCCAGTGACTATTGGAGTAATAGAGCTTAATGTTTTTACTTGCATGCATTTCAAAAAAGCAAGCAAAAGGGGCTTATGTTTTTCAGAGGCTTATTCATTTTGATAGATTTTATTTTCTAAAGATGTGGTTGTAATCGTATCTCTTATCCACATACTCTTATGCAATTTACTTCATCCCCTGCCATCAAAAAGTAGAATTTGTTTCTCTACCCCTTTGAATCTGGTGAATCTTGTAATTGCTTTGACCAACAGACAGGCAATGGCAGAAATCAGGGTCAACTTGTCCATCAGACACAACTAGCACAATGTCTGGGGCGATGATACTCTTAGGGGTGCATAAAAATGTTTTAATTTCTCTTAAAATCAGAACAAAAAAATGAATATTTAGGTTTAAGAAAATATTTGAACATAGGTTTATATATTCATCTTTCTACTAATGCCATCACTTAAGATAGATATATTTATGTTTGTTTATTCATTTTATGGAGGAAGAGGCCCATGGAAGCAAGAGTGCCTAGGGCTCATGAAAATCATAATTCAGGTTTTGAGGAAGTGATACAATGCCACCTCATAATTGACCGGAAAGCTTCTGCTTCCTGCCATTTGGGATATTTGCCCTTGGGACATTCTGTCTCAAAATGTAGCCACCAGTTTGTGATAAACCCAAGCTAAATGGAAAGGTCATTCTAGTTAATAGCTGCAAACGAGCTCTCAGATGTCAGCGAGCATTGCCAACCATGTGAGGAGCTGTTTTGGAAGTCCAGCCTAGTGGAGCCTTCCGATGACGTCAGCTTAGTCATAATTAGATGGCACCTGCATGAGAGACATCAAGATCTTCCCAGCTTAGCTCAGTCAACCCAAAAAAATGCAAAAGTAATAATGTGAAGTTTTAAGCCACTTAAGTTTTAGAGTAGTGTGTGAGGTGGCAATTGATAACTAAAATATTCATTCATTCACAATTTATTGATAATTTTTGTAATGTATTATTTGGGTTACTATGATATATAATAGTGATATGGTGAGCATTCTATTGATGAGCCTGCCTAGAACAACTGCTTCTTTAAAACCTTGGAGGTTGGGGCGGGGGGGGGGGGGGCGGTAACAAGAATAGGCTTGAAAGTTAATTAAACTCAAAAAGAAGTTATAAGATTATTTTTAAGTATAAAAAAAGTTACTATGGGCAAGTGTTGTAATTCGTTAAAGGGAAATATCTTTATTATGAAGCCATATTTATAGAATAAAATTGTTTTAAATAAAACCATTCAGCCACTGGATCTACTACATTCTAGCTGCATGACCATGATTGTGTATTTTAATTGTTCTCTGCCTCACCCATACCTAGCTTATTTGGCTGTTGTGAGGATTGGATAAATCAATATGTGCAAAACTCTTAGAACAGTACCTGATATGTGTGTGATGTGTATGTGTTTTAGTCATGTGCATTAGTTGTTCAATAAACATTAGCCATTTATACATATATTTATACTCATAAGCATGTTATCAGTGTTTAGAACAAACTGAATTTGATAGAAGACAAGCATGAACCTATTCCCTTGTCTTCCTGCTGTAAATTTCAACCACAACCTGTTAAAGCCCCCTTTCTTGCCCTTAGAATATCTTAGGTAGATCCCATAACTTCCCCAGACAATTTCAAGTATTAAAAAAAAAAGTTTCCTTTTGGGGGGATTAACAAATTAATTCCAGTCTGATGTCAAAGCCTCAGTCTGTCATCCAATTCAGAGCTTCTCCTTCCCTGACCCAGGCTATGAGGTAGATTTCTTCTCATTTCTTTACCTAACTCCTCCCTCACTCACTAGGTGCTTTTCCTAGCCCACTTCTGATGGGCTCCAGAGAGAAAGCTTTTGAGGAAAAGGGAAAATTATCATCAAGAACTGAAAATAGTTGAGATTTTACCATGATTGAGATCTAACAATTTTAATTTTCACAATTTTATGAATGCTGGCAGAAGACATGAGACTCATGGGCCAGAGAGAAAGGACTTTATTACTTAGAGCACAGCAACTAGCATGAATTTCATGTTTGGGCTGGTCCCTTTCAACCCTTAATTCCCTAGGGGTAGTCTTGTATCATAGCTGAAGAATCCTGAGCTGAAGGAACCCTAAACTTTTATAGTGGGCTACAAACAAAACTGCCTGACCTTTGTTCTGAAGGACAAGATTATCTAATATTTATTGAGTACCTCCTATGTGCCAGGACTGTTCAACAAGACCCCATATTAGGCATTTCATGTAAATAATTTAATCTTCCACACAAACTATGTAATAGGTATGGGAGAAATTCAAGCAAGATAAGTAATTTCCCCAAATGCACAGAGCTATTGAGGACAAATCTGGAATTATGACTAATTTGGTCTGATTATTTTCACCTGGCCTTTCATGTTTAAAGACCATTACTGTGGCCTCACATGTTTAAAGAAAATTAGTAAGACAGTTTGGGTTTATGTAGCTTTGAAGTAGAGGGAGGGGAAGTGTTGGTTTGTTGAAAGCAGTTGCCGTCCTTGGGGCAAGCAGCCTCCATATTAGGATTCAGCAAGTGGACTCAGCATTATAGCTTCATTCCTGGTCTTGTCCTCTTGTTTCTTTCCTTTTTTCTTTCTTTCTTTCTTTTTTTTTTCTTTTTTCTTTCTTTTTTTTTTTTTTTTTTTTTTTTTTTTTTTTTGTCCCTCACCCACACTTTAAAACCCTCAGGGAACTGAAACTTCCAGGCCTATTCAGTGCACATTGCATCAGACTCTTGGTCATTTTATGGTTTACTCTCATACTTAGGCCCCTCAAGCTGATATAATAATAAGAACAAACACTCAGAATTTGGGCCGTGTACCAAGCATGGTTCTATCCACTTTACATGTATTACCACATTTAATCCTCACAAGAACTTCTGACTTAGGTACTATTATCATCTTCATGTTTCTTTTTTTTTTCAACTTTTTTTTTTTTTGGGGGGGGGACAGAGAGAGACAGAGCATGAACGGGGGAGGGGCAGAGAGAGAGGGAGACACAGAATGGGAAACAGGCTCCAGGCTCCGAGCCATCAGCCCAGAGCCTGACGCGGGGCTCGAACTCACGGACTGCGAGATCGTGACCTGAGCTGAAGTCGGACGCCCAACCGACTGTGCCACCCAGGCGCCCCTATCTTCATGTTTCAAATGAAGAAACTGAGCTAATAGAGGTTAGGTTACTTGCCTTAGGTCACACACTTAATTCAGTGGGGATGGGATTTAACCTGGGCAGGTTGGTTCAGAATCTGTGCTCCTCAGTGTTATATTATTGCTGTCAAGGAAGCACATTTAGTGTTTCTTCCATGTTCTTTCTTGTGAGGATCTGGGTGGGATCTCAAAGCTTTTCAGCCATCTTACCTCCTCCCCTCTGGAAACTTTTTGTTATTGTTGTTTGTCTTTTTAATTTTGTGTTCAGTCAACCAGTTTTCTCAGTGAAAGATTATATTCAACTCAAGTTCTTATGTGTTTCTTTTAGAATTTTTACTCACTTGTTTGGTTGCTGGTCCTAAAGTTGACAAAGCATTTATTCCAGGCTCCCTCTTAAATGAAGCAATCACAAAGGCTGAGCTTAATATTATAAACCTTAGAGAAGAAACAGACATGAATTGTACAAAACTAATCAAGCCAGATGAGTGTCATTGGTACTATTGCCAACTTGCAAAACCCACAAGTTTTAAGGTGATTGGCATGCTAATCATCTTAGTGGGGATAGGAAAGAATAAAAATTCTCAAGGTTATATAATACAAATCTGGTAAAAACAAGATATCTTGCCATTGAAGTATGATTATAAACCATTCTAATTATATAAAAAGAACTCTTGGAATCATTTTTATTAATTTTATGCAAAGTTTTAACTGGGTCTTATTGAAATTTATAAAATATTTGAGGAAAATGTTCATGTTCACTTAAGTACCAAAAGGTCTTAAAAAAGCTGTATTACTTGAGTTATGAAAGGTCTCAGGAAATTCTTTTCCTTTTGAAAGAATTAGCTGAAATTTTGAAGTGATTAAGTATTTAAGTATATTTGAATTGAAACATAAATGCTCACCAATCTGCTTTCTTGTTTCCTGCTGGGTCTGGCAACTCTAGTTCAACTTGGAGAACATAATGGGCTCTGCCTAAGTATCCATTGTGTTATTTTAAATATCTATTCTGTGGGGAGAAAATTGACTACTTCTTATCATATTTTAATGGGCAAAAGCACTCACAATATTAGTAGTGTATTCAGTAGAAAAGATAAAGATTTAGACAAGATAGTAGAAAGTAATTTCATGTTCATTTTTATAGTTATGTTAGAAAATGGGCCAAAATGTGAATGACATAATTATAGAAGTATTTACCTTAATTGAGGTCTCATCAAAAAAGAAAAAAAAAGTGACCATACTATTTTCAAAATTATGGGTAGTATTGTGCAAATTGGTCAATGTAATAAGCCTATCTTTTAAAACCCAAGAGAAATAGGGCAAGATGGACAAAGCTGTATATTTTCAACACTTAGTTCCTGGTTCTTTTAAAATTCAGGAAAGAATACGTTGCCCCCTCTTAACACATACATGTACATACACACATACAAGCTTGTGATGAAGACCCACAGCCCTCATGTCATAATAAGAAAGACTTCGAAGCCGTTAAGAATGTAGGTGAAACAGAAGGGGAAGGTTGGTCAGGACAAAGCAGCGAAGAGACATTTATGAAGAAATAAAACTATCATCTGATTTCACAGGACAATAACACTTTCTTTCCCACATTAAAACTGAAGGTAATGTAGAACATATGACTTCTCACTCTACTTGAAAATGATACCAACTCTGTTGAAGAAAAAAATTGAGCTATGAATTTTTTATTATTTTTGAAAGCAGTTGTACAATTTTATGGCAGAAGAATTCTGTTACAGTATCTTCAGTCTCTGGTACAACAAATCCCTCGCACAATTAATCTTTTATGACTCAAGAAAATTGTATTTTTTTCCTAAATAAAGTTTTTCCTATGAGATATTCTTCACAAAGTATAACAACCTTAGAGACCTTCAGTTATGGGGTCTATTTTACAGTTTGGGCCCAATGATACCAATTTTTTAATTCACAGAGGTAACATGGGCATTCCTATACCCATGGAGAACCAACTTTCTTTGATGAAAAAAGCTTCTTCCTCCCATATCTGTGAACAGAAATGTGACCATAGTCACTCCACTGCATTTTCTGACTGGTGTTCTTAAGGCTGGGGGTAGACTATCTTCAGTTGTTCTTATGGATCTTCATTGCCTCTGCTGTGGTCAGTCTTTAACTATAGTAAAGCCATCTTCTCCATTCTGATAAAAACAGATAATGAAAAGTAACATAGACAGGAAAACTTCCCCCTCTGACCTAAAAGATCATGTAGAGAAATTAGCAGACTAATGAGAATGCAGTTGAAGCTCAAGAACCAAGACACAAGAATCAGAGGACCTGAATCAGTGCTGGTACAAGAAACTAGGTCTTTATAACTTCATTCAGTTACCATTTTCATAAGACTTTATTTCAGAGTATCTATCTCATCGTTGGTGCTATTGACATTTGGGGCTAGATAATACTGTCTTGTGGAGACTGTTCTGTGCTTTTTAGAATACTTGGCAGTATCTCTAGCTTATACCCACTAGATGGATACCTGTAGCAACCCCCCCCCACTCCACAGTTGTGGCAACCAAAATGTCTCCAGACATTGCCAAATGCCTCCTGAGGTAATACCCCCATGGTTAAAATTACTATTTATTAGAATCTATGCATAATTTCTGACATATAAATATTGAATGAATGAATTAATGAATGAAATTGGTGAAGATTATTAAAGTGCTTATCCCATTGCATTGCCTGGTATTAGATGAATACTTAGCAAATAATAATTCTCCCTCCCAAATGTCAGATGTAACTGAGTTTGTCAAGATCACTTCCAATGCTTACCTTGGGAGAGTAATTCATCTAAAACAGATGTTTGTGAATGAAAAAAATGCAACTAACTTTCAGTTGATATAGGCTATTGAAATACAATTTGCCTCTGCTTTCTACTATTATCTTATTGAAACAGTGAAGGGATTTTTTTTAAAGCATAAATTACCCCAAATGAGAGGAATGATAATAAAATTTGTGTGACAGGAAACAAACAACATATATGGTAAATATGTTAGCCCATCTAAAAATAATTCTAAGTTATTAATGGTGAAAGCTATTACTCCAATTTTGAAAGCTTTAAAAGGACTTTGAACCTCAAATCTTTCCTCCTTGCCAAGAAGACAACTTCTATGATTCTGCAGAAGACTTGAGGTTTATTTTCCATCAAGAGTGAAACATAAAGTCTCTGAATCAAGTGAGTACAAGAGGAGGCCTCAGTGTTAAAGGGAGAAAGACTTTATGGAAAACAGATTAAGTAACTACCCATGGAATGTTGATATCACAGCTCTTTACACCCACATAACCCAAAGCTTACACCTTTCCAGGGGAACTCAAGAGGCAATATGATGTAGTAGACATGAGCTGGGCTGCCTACTTGTGTTCACTAGTTAGCTGTATGACCTTGAATAAGTTACTTAACTTCTTTTTATCTCAATGCCTTCATCTATAACGCCTGGATAAAAATAGTACATTTCTCATAGAGTGTGGGAATTAAATACAATAATACCTTACTAGCACTTAGAACCCTGCCTGGTATATAACAAGCATATAGTAACTGTTTATTGTTATTATACCTTGGGAAATCGAAAGAGCTCAAGAGAAAAGACCTACAGATATGTACAGTGGTACTTTTTCAGCTTTTTATTTCAATCACCTCTCAAAAAACCACAGTTGACAAAATTCATGGAGCCCTCCAAGTTTCCAGTCCACTTTTCAATTTCCCTTCTAAAATGTTAGTAATTAGCCAAGGACCACCAGATCCTGAGGAAGATCTCTAATATTGGAGTCAGACACCAAAGCAAACAAACAGAATAATACACCTTGAAAAAATGCAGGCAATGAGTTTATAACAAAGTTAAAAGAAATTATTAATATCCACACAGAGATAAGAGAAAATGTATCCAT
The DNA here is from genome assembly GCF_022079265.1 of Lynx rufus. NCBI lineage: Eukaryota > Metazoa > Chordata > Mammalia > Carnivora > Felidae > Lynx > Lynx rufus. The sequence continues at coordinate 71,729,507 of NW_025814896.1, forward strand.
GAATCAAGAGCAGTTTGCCAGGCTGCTATTAAAGAGCATTAATAAGAGAATAAACAAGGGGTGTAGGAAATAAAAAATATGATGACAAGTGTGAAAAATTCAACAGAATTCAGTAAGATTTTGGTGTCATACAACACTTTAATTAACATACTTGCTTATCATAACTGATAGCAACAATAAACATAAGGTAGAATAAAAATATTTTCATATATGAAAGAACTAAAGCATTACCTCTCATGAATCTTTTCTCAAGAAGCTAATGAAAAAAAGTAGGAGAGTAAGAAAAAAATGAATAAAAGACCCCAGATCCAACACCAGAATGGTAAAGACAGGCTCCAAGTTGATGATAAAGGAAGGTGTAAATTAATAGTTTTACAGCAGATCTAGACAGCAACTAGCTAGCTCATATTAGAGAGACTGCTCCATGACTAGTATGGATCAAGGAAGGTTTATCACACCACATGTTGATTTGGTAGAATCTTTCAGATTGTCTTGTATGTTTAAAATTCAATTGTTCATGTAACTAGATCATTCTCCTATGAAATAAATTAACACTTTTATCCCTTTATGTATTTGAAAGACAGTGAAATTATCACAATAGAATTCATCGGCCAAAAATCTATACAGTTGACTTCCAAAGTAATGAAAAATTTATGTCCAGTGCCTATTTTTTAAAACTATACTGTGATTTTTTTCTAGAATGGTAGCTTAGCATTTTATTTTGATTCCTGAGGTTTCTCATCATCAGTTCACAGTGGTTATTTGTGATTCCTGGACAGTATTCTACATCTACACAGTCACATCTCTGTGAAAAGTACACTTTATTATCTTTTCAGTAATAAATTCTATTATTTTCCTGCCTTTGGGAAACAAGCACTAGTTGAGAGTGGGGAAAATTTCCCTGGGCCTGATTGACTGCCTTGAGCTTGAGGCCACCACCCACAAGACTTAGAATGGCTAATCTGTTTAAGGAAGTGCACCCACAGCACTGTGGGTATTGTACGGTGAGTAAAGGGATGGGATTTTTGAGAGCACAACCTTTTACCTCCCTCCCCACAGAACTCTGTCTCTCCAACACCTCCCATACATTACACTTTTCTTAGCATCTTCTCACTTACCTCCAAAAATCCAGGCATCTTCAAATATACTATACTTCTACCAATGAATTCCTGAAATCCTTCCAAAGCTTACATGTCTGTTGCAGGAACGACTGAAGAGTATGGCCCATATAAAGGGGAATGGGACATGAGTTTTGACACCTGACTTAATTCTACATTTCCTGAGTTGTTTCAGGACCTTGGACAAAGCATTTAATCTTTTCATCTTGCTTCATTTGACAAATAAACAATAAAGGCATCCCAGTCTGCCATTTTATATAGGTTGTGAGAAACAAATAAGGTCAAATAGTGTGTGGGGGGGGGGGTGGGGAGGGGGGAGTATGGGAATGTAGATGTGTGGGTGTGTGTAGTGTGGGTGTGTGTATAGGTATCAAATAATATAATGGACAACAAATATAAGGCATTATATTCCTCAAGCTTTGTCCACATTTCAACCCTTTGAAAAGGCTGCGTCTGAATAATTGTCAATTTAATGGTACAGAGAATTAGGTTTAAATGTTAATTCTTTTGGTTTGCCCTTCTCCAAAATACAGTGGTCTGAATTCAGATTAGGGAGGAAAAAAAAAAAAAACGGTAAGGCAAAGGCCATAATCTGAAGAATCAACCCAGTATTTATAGATTAGACATTTTGTGGTTAGATCTTATTAGATCATAGATTTTGAGGTTTCAGTTATTTTGTTTTTAAAATTAGCTAAAAAGAAGAAAAATAGGAGTCTTGGAAAAGCCATGAACTGATGTTTGGACCACTTATGGATTACCCAACTACAGAGAGGTAAAGAACATGGATATCACTGCCAAGTTTCCATTGTACCAAGCTAAACTTAATAGGTTGGAAAGAGTGGAGACATTGCCTCAATTTACAGGAATTATTGGCTAATATGAGAAGAGGGTGGAAAAGTAACAATGAAGAAAAAGGAATTGGGTCAAAAGCTATATAGTTAGATTAAATTGGACATAGTTTATGATATGTTGCAGTTCGTTGAATTAAGTTACCTTGTTGGCCCTTTTGAGCACCAAGAACCTGTAACTTCTTACTTTATTACACAATGATGAGAAATTTCTATCTCTGCTTCCCCTTATTTTTTTCTACAACCAATTGCACTTATCTCATGGTTTATGTTCTCACTGTCAGCCACTGAACTCCCCACTACTTTCTTGGCCTCTGACTTTTGCTTATCCATGGTTTCAGTTTTCTTATGACTGGTACCTTCTTCTGCCTATGATCTCTGTTTATGGACATCATTTAGCAGGTCCCTCGGCTTCTATGTCATTATTCTCTGACCCATTATCCATGACTAATTTCAAACTATTTACAAGATGGGATTGAGGAATTTTTTTGTATCTATCTAATATAGAGAAACCTAAACTGAGCAGATTTCCAACGTCAGGTTATCTCATGCCCTTGGTAAACTTAATGATAGCTGCCATTGCTAGGGTGCCCATCCTTTGTCTAATTAATCATGACTTGAACAGTATGGTGGAATTTGTTTTCAGAATTTAGTTGTGGCATGTAAGTTATTCAAAGAATCCTTTCTTGTATAATATACAAATGCAGAGGCTGCACTTTTTGTTGTTTTTGTTATTGATTATAGTCATCCAGTGAACTCTAACATGAGGTATGTTTCAGCTAAAAGGTGGGAAATAGCATCATTTGTTGTTTTTTTTTTCATCAAAAGAATACTGTGTTTTAAAGTGGTAACTAACATTTTAACTAATATCTACTTTGCATTTTTAATTTTAATGTAAGTTTTAAAATGTATGTCATTTACTTCCCACAACAATTCTGGTGTTATTTTTTTTTTCATTATTCAATTGACCATTTGAGGCCCAAAGACATACTCTCATTTTATTTTGATACTACCCAATTTGAAAATGTAGGTTTAACTTCTAGCTTCAAACATTTTAAATCAGACCAAAGTACCTTTTAGATAACAAAGTTATCCGTGTGTCAAAAGGAACCATGTGTTAAGGTAAGTTAATTTTTCTGTGTGAATTATAAAGAAGAACAGATAATGGAACAAAAGTAACTGAAGGTAAACACATCTTTATCCCCAAAATCTTTCTAAAAAGTGATTTCACAAGAAATATTACTTATTTTCTGTCAAGTCAACTTTCTTATGTAGTTTAAAATATGTCAGTATTCACCAAAAATTGTGCATAAGGTTTTATTACAGGCAGACATGATTAATTCGTTGGGGCCTATTTTAATCATTCCCTTTTTGAAGTGAAGTGACAGTCTATATATTATTGTAAAGTCTCTGCTTTACATAAAGTTGTAGTATGGAGTTGAATGAAAAATTGGTAAAACATCATAAGATGTAAATGAAACCGGCCTATTTCTTTCACAGTCAGAATTATAGTTTCAAATGGTTATGTTAATTCAAACACAGAATACATGGGATTCATTTTTTGAGATTATATTAAGACCTTGCCACAGGTAAAATAATACATTTTTCACCCTGCAGAAACTTGTTAGCTACACTTTTACCATAGGGTTTATGTAATTACCCTGTAGATTACTGCTCATATACAATAGGGAGGCTACAGTTTTCTTCTAACTGGCAGATGTTGGAGCTGCCAAAAGAAAGGAGATTATCAAGATTTTAACAAAGATGGGATGTTTTTGTTTGGTTTTGGCTTATTTCCGTGGGCTTCCGCACTTTGAATTTGGAATTGTTCTTCAGTCGTATTTGAGAATATCCCATCCACATGCCTATCATAATCAGCACCCATTTCACATCTGGGTGTTGCTGCTGAAATGACTGAATCCTGCAGTAATCCTGCTGATAGTACCTGCTAGAAAAGAGCAAGGTATAGACAGTAATTGGTTATTGTGAGTAAGAGGATCTGTTCCAGGTCATCTCACAAAATATCCTCAAGGACCCTTCTCTTCCATTGCCTTTTAATCTTCTGCTAGAGATTTAACCTTTAGACCAATCTATGATTTGACTTTTCCCCAGGTCTGAGTTCTTCATAAAATAAAGTATGCTATGTAACTGAAGGCAAACTTTAAATCTGTTGGAGTGGAAGGTGGAGAGCTAGGTTTACGCCATGCAGTGACTGGACTCTAAACACAAATCAGAAGCTGCTAAGCTCTATATTGTGTTTGAAATCAAAATGGCTTGACTGATCCACCATCAGGAGCACATTCCCTTTGAGCTGTTGTTCCTATATTGGATATTACTTTAATTTGATCCATCCACATTACCTCCTATGTAGGTAATTCCTTGCCCAAATTGTGACTTCTATTAAGTCCATCTTTGAAATCAAAGCCAGTGTCATTCTCTTACTGTCATTTTCCTTCTCTCAACTTCCTATTCAGATATTTAATAATTTTATGACTGCCTCCAGTCTACGATATCCTGCTTTCAGAAAGGATTGATTAGTGATCACTTAAGCAACTGTTACAATGAAATTTCATGAACTTTCTCAGGGACATCTTAATTTGAAGTGTTATTTTAACTGTGTCCAGAAGGATTTGCCTCTATTAAAGAAGTCATGGAATTTTGAACTTAGTGAGCTGGAAGGGGTGGGATGGCAGGGAAGAGAGGGAGAGGTGGTTGAGAGAGAGATAAGGAATAAGAGCATACACCCCTGGACTCACAGACTGTTTAGCGGTTTATGTGACTGTTTATTTCACTACATTCCCACTGGGACTGATAACCCATACTCTCACAGCTGGTTGGAGTCAGAGCCTCAGCTCAGTGTACAACCAAAAAATGGTCCATGTGGACATAGAATCCAAAACCCTAATTTTATCAGTACTTCAGTCTGAGGTAAGTAGATAAATTAAACAATTAAAAACAAAACAAAACAAAACAAAAAGTTAGTACAAAATCTACAAAGTTAACAAAGGGTTATACGCCACTCTCCTAAAAAGTTAAAACCATGATTCACAAGGAGAAATGCATTTGAAAAGTTTTCTGCTCCAGAATACTTATCTCCCCTCCCCCATTCCTTTCTCTTTATTTCTACCTGTCTCTCCTCTACTATCTTCCCCTCTATTCCCCCTTGTGGTTTTTACTGAGCACAATATTTTTATAAACTTCCTTTGACTTTATATATTTATAAAATATATATGTGGGGAATTGATGACAATATGAGAAATAATGTCATAAATATTCAGATTAATCAGAAAATAGTCACCCAGGGTAGCATTTTTCATGTTAAGCAACAACGAGAAGAGGACAGGTGGACTTGTTAAATGCCCTTGGTTGATTAATGAAATGTGAGATTGATTGTGAAATGCTTAGAGGGCCCACCAGACAGTCTCCCCTCAACTTCTCAGGGGAGAACAAGAAAGTGCTTTCTGTATCTCACAAAATAAACTGATTAATTTTTAACCAGGGACTTTTTCTCCTGTGTCTCTATGTTTATGCAGCCCAGAGGAAAGGCTATTCCTCTGATGTGATAGTGATACACCTTATATTTACATAGTGCATTGTGTTTTATGATGTATTTTAAGATGAACCATCTCACCTAATCATCTTAATCGGTTAATCACCACCTTCTAAGGCTAGTAGGCAGAGGCTCATTCTCTTTCACTCACAGGTGGGACAGTAGAGGGACAGTGAATTGACTGCTATCTCATCTTTTGTTAGGACTAACATTAGAACCTACTATTTTATTCCAAACTCTTTATATTGGTCTTGTATTTGCTTAGGTGGAGTTGTCTAAATTGAAGACACTATTTGTTACAAATAAAAGTTGAACATTATTTAAATTAAATAAAAAACTGGAAACTGGACCAGCATTTTTATATAATTTGTAATTATATTTTTGTAAGTTACTAAAATAGAAATGATAATGATCATTTTTGAGAGATGAGAAGTATGTTTTTAATGGAACTCAGAAAAATATAATTTCCAGTGGATATAACTTTGAGGTTGCTTATGAAAATTGATCTAGTGTTCCTGTTTTTAGTAAAATTTGATGGGTATTTTTATAATATACTCTATTTGCCAGAGAATTGATAGATTTGGAAGTTAAAGCTACTTCATTTAAAGACATCTGTTCCATGGTGTATCTGTTCATTTCCTGTAGTAGTTAGCTATTACTGTCTAACAAAATATTCTAAAACTTAGTGGTTTAAAACAACCATTTACATAACACACATTTCCATTAGTTGGCAATTTGGTCTGGATTAAGCTGTGGGCATCTCCTGGTCTCAGCTGGGTTCACTCAAATATCAGCAATCAAGAGGCAGTTTGGGTGAGGACTGGCTGATCCATATCGGCCTTAGTTCCACATAGTCCCTTATCCTCTGGCAGCCAGCCAGAGATTGTTCATAAGGCTGTCTGTGGGGGGAGGGAGGGAGGAGAGGAAGAGAGAGAGAAAGGAAGCCTGCAAAGTTTTCAGAGTCCTAGACTTAGAACTGGCACATTTTCATTTTATTGTAGTCAAAGCAAGTCCCAACATCAAACCAGATTCAAGAGTAGAAAATAGACTCTGTCTCTTGCTGGACAGGGTATCATAGTTTCAGTGCAAAGGGAGGGAAAAAAGACTATGTCCACTTTTGCATTTTATCACATTACCTGTTTACTTATTTTTGGTTTTTAGCAGATTATTGTTTGAGTTTGATGAGGTCGTTGGCGCAACTATTTCAAATTCCTTAAAGAGTTAGCTGGTATATATATATGTATATACACATATATATATATACATATATATATATGTATATATATATATATACATATACACACACACATACATATATATGTGTATATATATATATTAAATTAAATTAAATATAACATATATACATACATTTTAAATTAAATAATATATTTTAATTAAATAGAAAACTGAAACTTTCTGATGGCAAAAACTAATTTTACATTAGGGCTATTTTAGAATTTTAGAACATAATATGTAATGAAATTGTCAATTTTAAATTAAAAAAGCTCAAGCAGTCTATTGACAATAAATCTTTCTACACAGATAATCATAATTACTCATGGTTCCAATTCATATGGGTCCTGAAAATATTCCTCAGGAAATCACTTTTCATGTGTGTGTTGCAAATAGATATTTCAGTAGATCTTGTCTGTTTGTATCATTTATTCCCTTAAAATCTTCACACAACTGGAAATTTGGAGTTATTTACAGATAGGCAGACAGAGAGAGAAAGAGGACAAAAGAAAGTACATACCCAAACTTATGTTAGTGCATTATTAAAAATGTCAAAATAAAAAATTTTAAAGGTTGGCAGTATTAAAATGGAATGATTTAAGGTTAAAAATCAAGTTGCAGAAGTATTTAAAATAAGGAAGCATCTCATTTGAAATCTGGATAGTTGTAGCACGATTTTAAAATTTAAAGAAATTTTTTTAATGTTTATTTATTTATTTATTTATTTATTTTGGAGACAGACAGTGAGAGCCAGGCAGAGGCAGAGAGAGAGAGGGAGACACAGAATCCAAAACAGGCTCCAGGCTCTGAGATGTCAGCTCAGAGTCTGATGCAGGCCCAAACCCAGGAAGTATGAGATCATGACCTGAGCCAAAGTTGGACGCCCAAACGACTGAGCCACCCAGGGCACCCCATGATTTAAAAATTTTATATTGTTGGAATTCATATTTTAGTTTTTCATGCTTTCCAAAATAATGAATAATAAAGCAGTAATATCTGCTTTCCATCTCAAACATAATTAAAGAATTATCATAAAATTACTAACCACAAATTATTAGAACACTGTTATGTGACGTTCTAATTATGCCCACTTTTGACAACAGTTTAATGGAAACTTTTCATATCAACTATTGTCACAATTAAAATATAATTTATTAATTGCAGCCCAAGGGAGCTCATCTACCAACATTATCCTTTGTCTTGAGGAACATTGCCTTCAAGCATCTTCCATACATTCCTTCCTACTACAAGTCATTATTGCCTCAGAGAATCCATTTTCCATACTTTTAAACAGATAAATAGTTCCCAACATATGTTGTTGTTCTGTGCAATCAACACCATTGCTCAAAACTTTCACTAATGATTCACTATTACTTGGGGAAAACGGAAAAACAAAACCGAACAAATAAAAATCTCTTAGCTTTGGTTTCAAATCCGGTCAGAAAAACAAACAAACAAACAAACAAAATAAACAAAACTTTATTACTGAGATCAATACAAAGCCCCTATTAGTATGCTAATAAAGAGTTACTTAAAGGAATGCCCTAAAATGAGGGAGAAGGCAAGGGAGCCAACTTCCATTACAATGCTAGCCATGCTAAATATTCATGAGAGCTCACTTTGAGAGTGCCCTTCCATCAATAATGTTAAAGATGACATCTGCATTATAAGAAAACTACTTAGCATGTTGAAAGAGTGCACAGAGTTGAGCCTTAAGATAGGCAAGCCTTCTGAAAACTTACAGTGGTTTGCAGTAGAGGGTCAACAAGCTTTTCAAGCTTTTTAACACTAAATCTCCTGGTGTTACATTATACCTTTACATTTGTAAAAACAAAACTCAAGTTATAATAGGTTATCCTGTGTCTACAGAGGTTAAAGTTTGGACGTATCTTTTTTTTCTTTAATGTCTATTTATTTATTTTGAGAGAGAGTGCACAAATGGGGAAAGGGGCAGAGAGAGAAGGAAAGAGGGAGAATCCCAAGGGGACTCCACGCTCAGCATGAAGCCCAACATGAGGCTCAATCCCAGGAACCTTGAGATCATGACCTGAGCTGAAATCAAGAGTCAGATGCTTAACTGACTGAGCCACCCAGGTGCTCCTGGACATACATTTAGGACTGTAGACGCTGTAGTAGGAGTCAAACAAGTACATTGATTTAAAAATATTTTCAAGCATAACAATTTCACTATACAGAAGAGCAAGGGATGACAAATTATAGATGCAAAGTAGTGATGGAAGTTATAATGCTGAAATATGTGCCTGCAAATGCTACACATTTTACATGTATATTGTCAATCCTTTCTCTTTTGTCCTGAGAGGAGAATTAGGTAAGTACTCATATTGATGGTGAGGGGCAGCCATTTTCTTGAAAATATATGAGAAAACAATGCTCTTATCATAACATTCTTTAGGCTGAAATATAAAATAAACAAATGGATAAAATCACAAAAAAATGAACAGAAGAAAATATGTTAGGATCTATGGAATAAAAACCAAAACAACAACAATAAAAGACAAACATGTTCCTGGATTTCATTAATGTTAAGTATTATAAAGATGTAAAGATGTAAATTGTATCCAAAGTAACTTATTTTTAATGAATTTCATTAAAACAGAATTTTTGTTCTGTGAGGTTTTTAAAAAGCAGGTAACAGATAGTCCAGTTCTAAAATGAGAAAATTATATTGCTCTCTATCGGTGAAGATTGGAAATCTCTTATATAAATGTTCCTCTTTTTTGAACTCAATTTGTTCCTGGTATCAATAGGTTCAAAATCATGCCTATCCTTTCTTCTAGGCATTATACTTCTAAAAATTTATTCTAAGAAAAACAATCATAAATGCAAGATTTGTCTCCACAGCAATAATCATAAAAAATAATTAGAAACAAAGCTCCTATGGGAGATTGGACAATCTAAAACTCATCCATATAATAGAGTACTAGGCTGAGTTTTAGAATTTTAAAAAATATAAAAGAAATATCAAATTAAAGGTAAAAAAATTGGCAAGACAATATTTATAGTATGATTTATCAATGTGATTTCTGTTTGTGTGTGTGTGTATGTGTATGTAGACAGAAAGAAGATAAATGAGGAAAAACTGAGAGAGAGAGACCAAATGACAATAATGTTATCAGTGACAATTACAGGTTGCAAAAAGCCATCCATGGTAGAAAATGACATGTATCATTTAGAAATGCTTTCAGTTGCAGGTAGCAGTTGTTTAACAATAAATGTGACTTAAAGAAATGTTTGTTTTAAGGAAAAAATAAACATTGGCAGTTGTTTCTGGCACTGATTTAGGTACCCAGCATTGTTGTGAGGGCTCCTGATTCCTTTCATATGTATGCTTTGCCATGTTTGGATTGCTGGTTTTTATCCTTGTTCGTGTCTTACTACGGTAACAAGATGGCTACAACAGATTCAGCCATTACATCTGAATTTAGGGTAGAAGTAAGAGACTGAGGAACAATACCAACCATGTCTGGTATCCTCCAAGAAAAAGGCAAAAACTTTCCCAGAATTGTTTTCTTAGAAGAATGGCTTTATTTCTCATTGACCAGAAATGGATCATGTCACTTCTAGATTCAAAGCAATGTGATAAAGGGAGGAACTTGAGTACCACAGATGATTTAGTCCAGTGGTTTTTATTTTTTTTATTTTTATTTTTTTTTATTTTTTTTCAACATTTATTTATTTTTGGGACAGAGAGAGACAGAGCATGAACGGGGGAGGGGCAGAGAGAGAGGGAGACACAGAATCGGAAACAGGCTCCAGGTTCTGAGCCATCAGCCCAGAGCCTGACGCGGGGCTCGAACTCACGGACCGCGAGATCGTGACCTGGCTGAAGTCGGACGCTTAACCGACTGCGCCACCCAGGCGCCCCAAATGTTCATTTATTTTTGAGAGAGACAAAGCATGAACAGGGGAGGGGCAGAGACAGAGAGGGAGACACAAAATCTGAAACAGGCTCTAGGCTCTGAGCTGTCAGCACAGAGCCTGATATGGGCTTTGAACTAGGGAACGGTGAGATCATGACCTGAGCCAAAGTCGGACACTTAACCAACTGAGCCACCCAGGTTCCCCTGGCATTAGTTTTTAATAAAAAACAGTAAAAATAGGTGAAAGTCTTTCATTTTTGCTGAATTTAGAAAAACGTTTCTAGAATTTTAAATTTTATCTAGAATAAGTGTTGAGGACTTTTCTAAGAACTTAATAAATATGCCTTTATTGCCAAAAAAACAACCTGTTTTTTAAACTTTGTTCCATTTTACCAACTATTTGATAAATAATAATAAAAAAACACTAATGTATTCATTCACTCTGAATTGTTAATGACTAAAAGTATTGTCCCTTTCAGGAGTTCCTGGGTGGTTCAGTCAGTTAAACATCCCATTTCAGCTGAGGTCATTATCTCAGGGCTTGTGAGGTCTTGCATTTGGATCTGTACTGACAACTCAGAGCCTGAAGCCTGCTTTGGATTTTGTGTCTCCCTCTCTCTCTGCCCCTCCCCTGCTCATGCTCTCTTGCTCGCTCGCTCTCTCAAAAATAACTAACTAACTGAAAAAAATGATAAGTAAGTAAAAGTATTGTTCCTTTCAGGAAAGAAGCTTTTAATGATTAATGGTGGTATTTCAACTACCCTGGCAGTTTTGTGTCTGCTGTTTTGGAGGGGGTTGACATAAACATTTCATTAACCCCAAATTGCATCATATAGACTGATTTTATTCTGTGCAGTATATAATCTCTGTTTTGTGCAACTCCCAATGCTTATTGTCTGATCTGTATACAGCTTGCAAAAAATCTTTGGTCTGTACAAGGTAAATTTAAATTTCTATTTTTACAACATAAACATTCAACATGGTTTTAGTAATGTAAATAAGCTTTGGACAAAATTAGCTAAATAGAAAACATTATCTTTATCCAGCTAGCTAAATTTAATTTATACCAATATTCCTGAAGATTTGGTGAAATGTAAAACATCCTTTCCATAGGAACTAATCTACCCTCTGAATTTTTCCCACTTGTTAAACAGAAGGTGATGGAATATTTCAATTGTCACACAACAAATTGCCCTTATAGAACAATAACCACACACACACACACGAAGTACGTTTGCAATTAGAATGCTTATAACTTGAACACTAAGTTTGGGACCAGCTGAGTCAAGGATCCATCTTATTCTTAATAAAATCTGAGCCAGATCCACGGCATGCTGGGAACATCACTGTTGGAGATCTCTCTGTGGCAAATGAGTTGCTCTATTCACCCAAGTGGATCTAATAGCCATTTTTCTGAACAGTTGGAGAAATTTTGTTGGCCAGAATGAGGTTTTAAAAACAAAACCGGTAACAATAGCTTTGCTTATCTACCTTGCCAAAAGTATGACTGGAAAATCTGTTTAATGAGATGAAAGGTAGATAGAATGTTTTGGACAACCATGTTTAGCAATGTCTCAAGAGAGAGAGGTAAGTTCTATTTGAGCAGCCATTTCTACATTGTTATGTTGAAATCTTAGGATTGTATAATATCTCAGGAGGTTGGCGGGGAGGGGAGGACACAATAAGTGGGTAGACCTCTACCTCCTGGGGAACCTCCCTCATTGTATCCAGTTTTTAAAAATCAGTGTTCTGTAAAAATTTCTTTGTTCAGAGAGTTCCACTGCTAAAAATATTGTGCAAGAAAATTACTCTAAACCAGTAATTCTCAATAGTGGCTATTTTGTCCCCAAAGGGATATTTGATAATGTCTACAGATATTTTTTGGTTGTCACAACTTGAGAGTGCTATAGGCATCTCGTTGGTAGAGGTCAGGGATCCTGGTAAACGTCCTAAGGTGCACAGGACAGAACAGTTTCCACAACAAAAAATTATCTGACCCAAAATGTCAATAGTACTGGGTTGAAAAACCCAGCTCTAAAACAGAGCTATGATTTCCATAACAGCTCTAAATTCTCTTCTGAAGGGCTGGAAAATATTGATTTTACAATACTGTGGGTATTATTTTTCTTTGTTTCTAAAAGGGCACATTTTTTTTTTCTTTGAGAAACATCCTGATGTAGTAAAGAAAGAAGATATGGAATTAGATCTGAGTTAAAATTTTGATTCTTCCACTTATTATCTCTTTAACTTTGGGACGGTCCTTTATCTTTCTCAGTTTCTTTCTTTGAAAAGTGGAGATGTTAATACCAATTTATTGGGTTATTGTTAGAAATAAATACAAAATATATTTATTTAGCTATTTGTTTGTACAAATAAGAAACAAAAATAAACTCTCACCCGCTGGTAGATACATATGTAGTAAAAACTCTTTAATAACCCTCCCTTCTCTCTGAGGTAATGGAAATTTAAATATACAGGCAGTATTGATTGGCTCTGATCAAGATAAGATTAACATTCTCTTTAGCCTAACCAAACTAGATAGGCATATTCCTAACTCTAGGCCCTTACCTCCCTTTTCTTAGAGCTTATTTAAAAAAAACTTGTAATTGCAAATTCTTTTCTACTCCTTTGAAATATATATAATGTCTCATCCTCTTTACAAGCCAGAAATGTCTTTCTCAAGGACCTGGTAACCATCCCTTTGAAGTGTAATCATGAAAAAAGATGAGGCCTCTATCTCCAAGTTTTTGTGGGAGGGTAGGAAACAAATAGGCATCAATTAGCAAACACAGACGACCTAATGATAAGGAAAAACATTTGCAAATTTAGGAATAAGTCAGTGTGCTCAACCCATCCCGTTGATCAACCTCTGCACTGATGTCCTCCCTTTCTTTGACGGTCCCAGACTCTGCTCAGCTTCAGCTTTAAATCAAGGAGAACTAAACACAGATTTTACAGAGGTCAAGAAGAGGGTTGAGAGTGGGAAACTTATCTGGGCAAGCAGATAGCCTTCCCTAGGGAAGTAGAAAAGTAGAGGGTTGGCTCATTCCATCAGCATTATCAAATCCAGTCTTCTTAGAGTAAGTGCCAGCTAAGAGGGAGATTCCTGGAATCATTACCCCTGTCCTGGGAATGTCAGTCATCCTAGGGTACAATATGGCCCAACATAGCAGACAACAAACTACTTTATGGGTTTGGATCTCTCAGCTAGGTCCAGAATTATTTATAGGAGAACTTTATACATAACCAAGTTGTTTCAATTCTCTTGAAGAGATTATGCAATATAATTATTGCTCTTATGATTGCCGTTATGCAAGATAATTTCTTAGACCTTACATATCACATTTCACTTAGCTACTTCAATAAAAATAATATAACATAACAAGGAAAACTAAAATTTCAGGGATAGAGTAACAGTTTTATTTAGGAATGTGAATTTGGCCATAGACCAAATCTTCAAGCCACCTATTTCTGTTCCGTTGGAACGAAGTCACATCCATTTGTTGAAGTATTGTCTGTGACTGCTTTCTAACTAAGACAGAGGCAAGTAGTTGTGACAAAGACCCTACAGCTCCAAAAGTCTAAAATGTACTAAAGTGTTCTTTTTGGCTCTTTGTGGAAAAAAGTTTGCTGATTCCTGTATGAAGGAATAGAAGGCTATAGAGGTTCTATGATTTAAGTAGAATTGCAGAATGGGGCTAATTATAAAACTCTGGCTTATAATGACTAGGTTATATGTCTTGATGTTACTTATAAACTTGTCCCTGCCATAATAAAAAGTAGGTAAGAGTTCAGGTCTCTTAAAAGGCCAAATAAATGGCACCCCTATAGTCTTTCAGGGCTCTAAACAAGTTGAAAAACAAAACTAGGAGAGGTAGATGGAAGCTTTTTCAGTGTTGGTAATGATGCAGTGAGAACCTATGGCTTAGTGTCAGCCTTTGGACCTGTTAACTGAATCCTGTGATTAAGCAAATTTAACCACTGGAGCAGAGCAGCCCCCCTATTCACCCCCAGAAGGGTGGGAGTATCGAGCCAAACATGCCAACATATTCTTCCCATATTTACCAATCATTCTGTCCAGAAATGAAGTGGAGAAAGGCCTAGAAAGAGGACAGAATAATGTGCTGGGTAAATTGCTCCTCTAGAGAAACAGGAAAGGGGAAAAAAGATTTCCTTCTAACAGACAGTTGAATCATAAGTCTTAATAACCAAAGTGGGTGATGGGATTTGAGATGTTGTACAGTTTATATATTGTTTATTTTTACTTTCAATGTTTTTTTCTTCAAAAATGAGCAAAACTTACTTCAGATAAAACTATGTAAATTAATGATATATACTAAGGTTTTTCTAGAAGCTTTGTAAAGATGAAACATTAAGTACAAAAATGCTTAGTCATTTTTACATTTGCAAAATCTTAACAAAATTTAGGCACTTTTAAAGTTCTTTTTGTTCTTGTTGCTATGCTATTGCCTCTTTTTTTTTTTTAATCCTCCACACTTTTTTAGTCCCTACAACTCACTCATCCTGAATGCTTTAACTTTATCCAGTGACAGGTAAGGAGGAGATGTATACAATGAAGGATAGTATTAATACAAATAAAATAGTATAGCTTTATAAGTTGTCAAATCATCCCTTAACTTTTTTCAGTTTTGGAAGTTTGATTTTTTTTCCTTACTTTGTTTAGTAACACTGTTGAAGACTTAGAAAATATATAACTACATTCTGAATATAACTTCTTCCATTAACTAACAACTTTGTATTACCACTTATTGACATATACTGATTAATTTCCCTGGAAGGAAATGTAGTCTTCTTTATATACAATCTCTAGTGAGCTGTGCCTAAGCTCGAGGTCTAGCTTTTTGCCCACATCTTCACTTGATCAAGTGAATTCATAGGTTCTCAGTACTCAGTGAATCCAATCCAATGTTAGTACAAATGGTTTTGCATCATACTATCACTTATGGAAAAATATATATCATGGATGGTTTTATGTTATTTGAAGGACAGTGATATTTGCTTTTCCGTAAGGAAAACATCTCATCCAAGATTATGAAAAACAAAACAAACAAAACCCCAAATTGAATAGTAATGCTAGTTCAAATTCTTGTTGGCTGTAACTTCTTTGTGGCAAATTAAATACGTAGCATCACAATCTGATACCTTTGTACCACTGTTGTAGGAAATATACCAGAATAACTTGGTTTCTTCCTATTGAACCCTTATATCACAATATAATTTGGATGACAGGGGTTTCCAGAAAAGGTTTATTTTATTTTTAAATATTTTTATTTTATTTCACTCACTGGCATATTGAACAAAATCAAGCCATTTGGGTATTAACACACAATATATGACAATATCATTACTTTATTGGAATGTTCGATGTAGAAAACCTAAAATATATTATTATTTTCAGAATAATCACAAGGGAAGAAATGTTCTGTGGATATGAATAATGTAAAGAACCAATTGAGCCATCCATCTTAATTTCAGTAACAACTAACTCCCAATCATTGAAATAATTACTATTATTATTATTTTATTATTATATTAGACAAAAAGAGATCCTTGGCTGAAGGTATGAAACAATTTTAAACCTATAAGCCTTTAAGAAGTTAGTTACAGCTCCATTTCTGGCTCACTATCTCTAAGGAATAAAATAATAAATCATTCTTGCAAGGGCAACAAAGCTAAAATAAACAGGTAATATTACATCAAATTAAAAAGCTTTTATAAGAAAAAGAAACCATCAACAAAATGAAAAGATAACCTACTGAATGGGAGAAGATACTTGCAGATCATACATCCAATAGGGGTTAAATATACAAAAATACAAAGACCTTACACAACTTAATATAAAAAAACTAAAAAATAGATAATTGAATAGAAATTTTTTTCAAAGAAGATATACAGATGTCCAACAGGTACATGCTCAATATCACTAATTATCAGAGAAATGCAAATCAAAACCACAGTGAGATATCACTTCATATTTATCAGATTGCCTACCAACAAAAAAAGTAACGAGGGTTGGTGAGAATGTGGAGGAAAAGGAAACCCTCATATACTCTTGTTTGTATACTGTTTCAGCTACTATGGAAAACAGTATGGAGGTTCCTCAAAAATTAAAAATGGAACTACCGTATGATCTTGCAATTCCACTTTTGGATATTTATTCAAAGAAAATGAAGACATCAATTCAAAGTGTTATATGCACTTCCATGTTCATTGAAGCCTTATTTGCAATAGTCAAGATATGGAAACAACCTATGTGTCCATCAAATAGACAAATGGATAAAGAAGATCTCTCCCTCTCCCTCTCTTTCTCTCTCTCTCTCTCTCTCTCACACACACACACACACAGGAATATTACTTGGCCATAAAAAGAATGAAATCTGGCTTTTGTGACAACATGGATGGACCTAGCGGATAATATGCTAAGTGAAATAAGGCAGACAGAGAAAGACAAATACCATATGATTTCACTTATATGTGGAATCTAAAAAACAAGAGATGAACAAACAAAATAAAACAGAAACAGACTCATAGATACAGGAAACAAATCGTTGGTTACCAGAGTGGGGAGGTGTTGTGGGGCAGGCAAAGTAGGCAAAGGGATTTAAGAGGAACAAACTTCCAGGTATAGAATAAATAGGTAATGGAATTATAATATACAGTATAAGGAATATAGTCAGTAATATTGTAATAACTTTGCATAATAACAGATGGTAACTAGACTTATCATGGGGATCATTTCATAATGTATAAAAATATTGAATCACTATGATGTACACCTGAAACTAATAGGATATTGTATGTCAATTATACTTCAATTAAAAAATAGTTCTTAAATAATTCACTAATTCTTCTCAGGATAATATCTTGCTACTAACGACCCCCTTGACACCGTGTGCTTCTCTGAAACTTTGAAATTTGAAAGTTTCCTATACACATATTGAGAATTTTCCCATATCATTTGTATTGGATGAACTTATTCTTATTGTCCTGCCCTTGGATGGTATGGCTGTGACAATGTTTCCTTTTGGCAAATTGTCACCTCAGTTAGTCTGAAGAGGAGCCTTGACTGGTAGCATAGCTGGCATTCTGATGTGATCCCAGCAGGCAAAGACAGACAAGCTGTCATCCTCCCTGGAAAACGGCTGCTATGCAGAACAATTCTGTCTGGTGGGAAAAGGCTAGATTTCCCTGGAGATAGACTACTGCATGTGGGTTTATATTTATTGCAGATTCACTTGATTTGGTAGATGGATTTGGATGGAAATTCTTATTATTAGTCAGCCTGATGTTTCTTTAATGTTCCTCGGTGGTATTCCCCCGTAGCTATGTCTTGGCTCTGGAAACACAAAATCTCAGTTTAATGATTGGTATCCTCCCTGGAGATTTTTATTCTCCTCCCTACCCTGCTCCTGGAATTCTCCATAACCTTGTGGAGCAAACCAACTCAGCACTTAGGGTATGCATACTCTCAAGAGTTTCGGATAGTTTACAATAATCTTATTAACTGGAGGCAAGAGAATATTTGAATATTCAAAAGAATATGTGTATCTGGTTGTTTGATTTCATAAGTGGACTCACTTTGCTAGAATCACCGAAGTATGTATCACTTTGAACAGCCAGTTATGTCTTTTTTGTGTCCTGCTGGTAGTCCAATTTTCCTGTCAGAGTTTTGGCCCATAGTTTATGCTTCTGGATTAGAAATGATGTATACTAAAAGGTGCTCTAATGAAGAAACATCAAAATTTGATAGTTCTAACAACAAATAAAATTTATTTTCCTCTTTCAAAGTGGTCCATTGTGGTTCAGTGTGGATATTATAAGTCGGCTCTATATAATCATTTAGATACATAGGTCGATGTGCTATCAACGTATGACTTAAGGTTCATGTGTTCATGCTGTCATTTTGCCAAATCAAGTACTATTGTCCAAAATTTCCTCTAAAGGAAGTGAGGCAGAAGTGCACAGCACTTTGGCCTACATTTTATTGACAAGACCTTAGTTACCTGTCTACTTACAAACGGAGTCAGGAAACTGAGTCCTTATCTGTGGCTCTATCCCAGCCTCACCTCCATGCGATGGACTAAAGGGAGGCATACTTTGCCGGACATCCAAGCATGTCTTTCACATTGTTTCCATCTCCCTAAACTCTGTGCTCCTCTCCTTTACTTGGGACCCTGGGGACTAGTAAGTACCCTCTAAGGAATATGGAGAAATCTGTTCCCTGGGCCTGCTATACTATATAGTCCCTTCCTTATTGGCTCAAGGCAGAGGTTGAACCCCTCAAACCTCCCATCTTTAGAAATGTTCAGCTGAGTGATAGGTTGCACACTGTGTCATCATATAGACCCTAAATTTCTGAAAACATCTGTCAAGTTCTTCTAACAAAACTATCACTGTCTCCCTCTCTGACCCTGTGACTCCACTAAGAACAATTCCATGATAGGCCTGTAAATCTCTGGTCAGTGACCTGCCTGGCAGGTGTGGAGAGTCTTTCCTCTCATTTTGCAGGTATGTCCAATCTTTACAAATTAGCCTCTGGGAGCTTACTCTACCTTGGCTGGGGGTGGGGGGTGTTGAGGGGAGTGGGGGGATTCTCTTAAGAAGATCCTATTTTCTATAACTATCAATTCCTTTCTGCTTTCCATTAGTTTTGGAGAAAATAGGCAAGGGTTGGCTGGCCTGATGGTTGGGATTAAAGAATATGTTGAGGGGCGCCTGGGTGGCGCAGTCGGTTAAGCGTCCGACTTCAGCCAGGTCACGATCTCGCGGTCCGTGAGTTCGAGCCCCGCGTCAGGCTCTGGGCTGATGGCTCAGAGCCTGGAGCCTGCTTCGGATTCTGTGTCTCCCTCTCTCTCTGCCCCTCCCCCGTTCATGCTCTGTCTCTCTCTGTCCCAAAAATAAGTAAACGTTGAAAAAAAAAATTAAAAAAAAGAATATGTTGAGCAACTTATTAAAAAACTCTGAGGGGAACACCTTGATCCAATTGTAGATTGTGGAGAGTTTATCTTTCCTTGTTTCTCAGGTCTGGGCAATAATTGCCCACTCTGGGGTAAGAACAGTCATACTCAAAACACTGTCTTCTAGATCTTGTCTATACCCATCTAATACTTTATAGAGTTATCATCATAGCACAGATCCAACTTTTAGTTAGCGATTGGTAATGAATTAATAACAATATTCCATGATGTACTTCTTTGTCTAATTTTATAGATATTATTATCAGTGTCATAGGAAGTTTTTAAGAAGTTTGGAAATTACAAAGAAAGAAGGTATATTTTATAATTACTGTTCATAACAACTGATCCTTTTGAGATTTTTCAAAGCAATTTAAACAATGAGGAGTAAAATATTAAAAAAAAAAATTCAGGAGCAATGGTCATACCAAAGTGCCATTCTGTTTTGACTCAGACTCTTTTGGTGATGCATTAAAAAATTTAATTTAATAGAAAATGTTGTTAAGTATAGAACAGACATTATTATGAAGAAATTGAAGTTCAGGATAGAGGAAAAGCAAATAAGACAGCTCAACTAAGTTCATGTCTCTAGACCAGACAAATTATATCTCCTAATACTGGAATCCCTTTCAGTGATGGCAAATATAATAAAGCATAGAGGAAAAAAAAATAATGTAAATACTGTGATAATAAAAATGTAGGAAAAAGTTGTTTTTCTGAAATACTTGAAAAATAAACCCCATATTGAATTCCTGTCAAAGCTTCCAAAATACATTCCTGATTTTATTGAATGTCTGCATTATATATAACTCTTACATTTTAATACCAAAAGGTACATTAAATGTATACATCTTTAAAAAAATTGAGCATTTTATTTATGTATTTATTTTTTTGATATACTGAGAGAGTGTGAAAAGGGGAGGGGCAGAGAGAGAGGGAGACACAGAATCTGAGGCAGGCTTCAGGCTCTGAGCTGTCAGCACAGAGCCTGATACCAGGCTCGAACCCACGCACATGAGATCATGACTTGTGCTGAAGTTGGATGCTCAACCGACTGAGCCACTCAGGCACCCCTCAAAGTATACATCTTAATGAATCTTAAAGAAATCACCAACTAGCCACTACCACGTTTGTAGTAGGACATTATTCATAATATCAGAAATTCTCAGTACACCTCTCTTTCTCATAACCTCCATTCTCCTGCTTAGGATAACCAGCATCCTGACTTCTCTGGAAATCACTTCAATTTCCTTAGTTTTATCACCCAAATATGCATATCTAATCCTTGTAGTTTAATTTTTACTTTTTGAGGTACAGTTGATATGCAATAAATTAGATATAAGCAGAGTATACAATTGAATGAGTTTTCACATGTGATCACACCCATGAAAGCATCACCACAATCAATATAATGAACATATACATCAGCACTAAAACTTACATTGCGCCCTTTTGTAATATGCCGCCTTCCATGACTTTTTCTGCCACCTCATCTTTTGGAATATACCCTGTTTTACTTATTGGTCTCAAAATTCCCAGGTCTGACTTAATATCATTTCAGAGTAAACAAATAAATCCTGTGTCTGTAGTCCCACAGAAATTTTAAACTCCCCAAACTAGTAGTTAAATAGAGTGAATTGGTTTCTAAGATTTTATGCCCAAGACCTGGCCCTCCAAGTTGTTCTAATGCTAAGAAAGGACAACTTTCCCATGGAGCACTCAATTCCATTAAGTAGTTATAGTCCAGATATTGCTGAGAAGTGTTTCAAGGAATGATCCCCAGACATACGTTTTTAAATATATATCTATAATGCACAATATATTAATGGCATAATATTTTATTAATATTAATTTATATTTAATAAAATATTTATTTATGGGGTGCCTGGGTGGCTCAGTTGGTTAAGCGTCTGACTTCAGCTCAGCTCATGATCTTGTGGTCTGTGAGTTTGAGCCCTGCGTTGGACTCTTCTGACAGCTCGGAGCCTGGACCCTGCTTTGGATTCTGTGTCTCCCTCTCTCTCTGTTCCTCCCACTCACACTGTCTCTCTCTCAAAAATAAATGGACATTAAAAAAAAAGAATAATAGTAAAATAAAATATTTATTTATATTTATTAATATTTAATTTAATATTTAATATATTAAAATATGTTAATATTTGGTTATATTATATATTATTTTTTGACTCCATTAAATATATGTAATACATATTGCATAATAAATATATTTGATTCAATATTAATTATATATTACATATGCATATATGTCATAGATTCTAAAATATATTCAAAGTTTGTGAAATGTGTCACTGATAGAACAGCATTAACCTTAGTTCATCTTGACCCCCTGTTGGAAGACAGTCGCATACTCTTCAGTTCATTCTGGTTTCAGTAATTTGTAAAATTCATATTGATTATTTTTACACATATCTCACTGCTCCTTATGGAATTATTGCATAAATGTGATTTATAAAGTTACTGCTTCAGGGACACCTGGGTTGCTCAGTGGGTTAAGCATCTGACTCGATTTTGGCTCCAGTCATGATCTCACAGTTGGTGTGTTAGAGCCCTGCGTTTAGCTATCACCGACAGTGTGGAGCCTGCTTAGGATTCTCTCTCCCTGTCTCTCTGCCCCTCCCCTGCTCATGCTCTGTCTCTTTCTCTCTCAAAATAAATATATAAAACTTTTAAAAAGAAAGATTTAAAGTTGCTGCTTCAATGCATCTTATTTGCCATATATATTATGTTTTTTAATATGGTGTCTATAATTTTCTATCATGATTTTTTTCTTCCAATCTACACCATCTGTAAAATTTTTATTTTATAATGGATTTTGATATATCCTCAATATTTTTAAGTTTATACTATTGTAATAAATGAAAAATATGGATTTTTAGGAGATGAATATAACAGTGTTCCCCTGTACTCATCCATATATTTACTGTGTATACATTTTACCTTATTTTACTACAACATTATACATTTTAAATGAAAAAAAGGAAAGTAAGTCCTTTATACTTTATGATTCTTTCCAATCTATTTTCAAGTGGATTTATTTCCATAATCAATTAATAAATAATTTTACATTCTTTTTTTTTAATTTACCAAACATAACTATTTTTCATGGAGTTTCTTAGGTTTAGAGGCATAACTTATAATTATTTCCTATAATATTAAAACAATTATTTTTTAATGTTTATTTATTTTTGACAGAGAGAGAGAGAGACAGAGCATGAGCAGGGGAGGGGCAGAGAGAGAGGGAGACACAGAACCTGAGTTAGGCTCCAGGCTCTGAGCTGTCAGCACAGAGCCCCACCTGGGGCTGGAACTCAGACTGCAAGATCATGACCTGAGCTGAAGTAGGACGCTCAACTGACTGAGCCACCCAGGCGCCCCATCCTATAATATTTTTGAATGGATATGTTAATTTATATTTTGGCTATTTCTAATATCTGACTCTTGAAATTGCACTTAGCTTTGTATATTTTTTATTGAAATGTTCTGATTACAACATAGTAAGCCTTATGAAATTTTATTCATTCTTCAAGAATTAATTTATTTTTTATTTTTTATTTTTTTTAAATATCTATTTTTGAGACAGAGAGAGAGAGAGAGAGAGAGGGCAGGGGCAGAGAGAGAGAGGCAACACAGAATCTGAAGCAGGCTTCAGGCTTCCAGCTGCCAGTGTAGAGCCCAAGGTGGAGCTCGAACTCACAAATGGTGAGATCATGACCTGAGCCGAAGTCAGAAGCTCAATTGACTGAGCCACCCAGGCGCCCCAAGACTTAATTCACTTTTAAAATGTTTATTTATTTATTTTGAGAGAGAGAGAGAGACAAAGGGCAGAGAGAGAAGGAGAGAGAGAGTCCCAAGCAGGCTCCACACTGTGAGTGCAGAACCAACACGGGGCACAACACGAGCTGAAATCAGGATGGGCCACTTAACTGACTGAGCCACCCAGGCACCCCAAGACTTAATTTAAACATAATTTCTTCCATATAAAAAGTTTCTGAACCCAAATCCCTAGCTTGTTTTTCCAGAAGTTTGGCCTATCTTTTTTCTACTCCTGTAATCCTGCATATACTCACTGTTTTGGACCAAATGTTTTCCCCTCAAAATTCATAGGCTGCAGTGCTAACCTTCAACGTTATGGCATTTGGATGTGGGGGCCTTTGGAAGGTGACTAGTTTTAGATTCAGTCACAAGCTGAGGACACTCATGATGAGATGTGTTCTTAGAAGAGGGGGAGAGAGACAAAGATGCCTGACTCCTGCACATGTGAAGGCCCTGTGAGGACACAACAAGAAGGCAGCAGCCTGCAAGACAGGATGCATGATCTCACAGGAACCAAATCTGCCAGCACCTTGTTCTTGGACTTCCAAAACTGTGAAAAAGAAATGCCGTTTAAGTCACCCAACCCTATGGTATTTTGTGATAGTGGCCTGAGTAGACTAAGACATCTACCTTTATTTCCTGAAGCAACTTGCTGACCTAAAATTGGCTTCATATGTGTATAAACTCCTCGGGAGTAGAAAATGTGTATGTAATCATTCTTTTGCGTTACTAATTTTCACAAAGGACTTACCAGCACAGAAATTTCCTTCAGTAAAAGTAGTTATAGTTGTAAATATATTATCAGTCTTGAAATCCTGGCCTTGGCACTTCTTACCTTTGTGAACTTGGACAAATTACATTCCTGTGCCTCAGCCAACTCATTTGAAAAGAGGACAGTAATAGAGACTACCTAGTGGTAATAATAATAGTAGTAATAACTCATATCTCATAGGTCGTATCAGAGACTAAATGTACTAATTAGAGCAAAGTGCAAGAAATAGTGTCTGGAGCATAGTATGAATTCATTTCATGTCAGCTATTATTATTATTCTTTTATAATTATATATGTTGAAAGTATGCTACACTGTACCCAAACCTTATAGAGGAATGTATATGTTTTCCTTGAGATTAAGATAAATATCTGATTATATTACTACAGGCTAACAGAACCATATAATTATAGGTTTGAAAGAAATATGACGAAGTGCCTCAGATAATAAGTATCCTTGAACTTTTTATTTTTTTATTTTTTTATTTAATGTTTTAATTTATTTTTGAGAGAGTGTGAGTGGGGGAGGGGCAGAGAGGGAGACAGAGGATCCGAAGCCACTGACAGCAGACAGCCTGATGTGAGGTTTGAACTCATGAACTGTGAGATCATGACCTGAGCCAAATTCGGATGCTCAACTGACTCAGCCACCTAGGGGCCCCTCCTTGAACTTAAAAAAAAAAAACAAAAACAAAAACAAATGAAGTGGGGAGCCTCAGTGGCTCTGTCGGTTAAGCATCTGATCTTGGCTCATGTCATGATCTCATGGTTCATAAGTTCGAGTTCTGCTTTAGGTGAGCTGGAGCCCCACTCTGGACTCCGCATTCTCTCTATGCACCTTGCTCACTCATGCTCTCTCTCTTTCAAAACAACAACAACAAACAGCAAAAACAAAAACCAACCAACCAAACAAAAAAACAAGTAAAGGATAATTTACAGAAAATGTTGAAGTCCTAACCACCAGTACCTCAGAATGTGACATTATGTGGGAATGGAGTTGTTGTAGATGTCATTAGTTAAGAGGAGGTCACGGTGGATTTGGGTGGGTGGGCCCTTAATCCAATATGATTGGTATATCTTCAGAAGGGAAGAGACACACAGAGAGAAGATGGCCATGTGATGATGGAGGCAGAGATTACAATGAAGCATCTTCAAGCCAAGGAACACCCAGGATTTCTAGTAAACTCTGGAAGATGGAAGAGGCAATAAAAGACACTCCTCTACTGGTTTCAGGGGGAGTCATAGCCTTGCTGATTCCTTGACTTCTTGCTTCTAGTCTTCAGAACTACTGCAAAGCAATAAATTTCTGTTGTTTTAAGCCACTTAGTATGTGGTACTTTTTTTTACGGAAGTCCTAGGAAACTGATATAGGATGTATGTATTTTTGTCTGTGGGAAGGTTGTAAATAACTTGTGGCCAGAGGGAACACTATGGTAGGTTAAAAATGATTATGCATTTTTGGGCCATATCCTCAAAAGGAGGTTTGTTTATTCCTTTTCTCACTGAATCTGGCTGACCTTATGACTTCATTTGACCAGTAGAGTGAGAAGAAAATGATTCTGTTTCAACATCAAAGATTTGGCCTTAAAGAGATTATCAGCTTCTGCTTTTGTGCACTGTGAATAGTTTCTCTTTCAGCATATTGAGAGAAGCCCAGATCACACAGAGACACCACATGGAGGATTGCTGAGGCGATCTGGTTGACAGCCTCAGATGAGCTCTGAGCTAACACACCAGCATCAAATGCCAGTCTTGTGAGCATGTGATCTTGGATGTCCCAACTAGCCAAAGCTTGGGAAGACTGCAGTAGAAGCACCCAGGTGAACATAGTCACCTTACATACTGTTGAGGGATAATATGTGACTTTTGTTGTAGGGTACTGAATTTGGGTATTTCATTTTGTGGTTATAGCAAACAAAAATATCTTCATTTGTTGAGTGCTTATCACGTATCAGACACTGTGCCAGAAACTTTGCATTCATTATCTCATTAAATATTCACCAATTTATAGGTTAGATATGATTCCCACTTTAAGTTAGAACATTTCCTGGCTACAGGAATGCTACAGGGGAAAGGAATGCTACAGAGATATGTTAAAATCCAGTCTGTATACTCATGTGTTTTCATATAATTTTGTTAAAAGACCACGTAACCTTGGTGAGTCATTAACCCCCATTGTGAATGTTTTTCTCATTCATAAAACAAAACTGATGACCAACATGTTTATCATGATAATCTTAGGCATATATAAATTATCCCGTGTAGCCTAAAATCTGATATACATAGCGTGTGAAAGTGTATTTAAAATCATATCTAAGCTACAAGTGCAAAGCATAAAACATTTATTTTGAACTGGAAATGAAATGTCTCTTTAATAATTTCACAAGTGCACTTACTGTTCTTTTAATTTTGTGCATATATTTTGCCATCAGTACTTGTCAGAGTGCTACATGTAAGAGAAAAATAATCTTCCTCCAATGTGAAGGCAAAGACAAACTCATAGGCAATGGAAATGCTGTAGTTTTCTTCATTGCCTGTTCTTTTATTCGCAATATCCATAAACTTTCAGGTTGTTTTCTCAAGCACTATTGAGTCTTTGCTTGATTCTTGCTACACTCATTTCTTTGGGCCACATTCCTGTCTTTTCTAGAGCCAAGCCACCTGAGCTGAAGGCGTTTTTGTGGAATTAAAACCTACACTCACACACCCGCACGGTTGTATTAGCATCGGGAAAATGGTCAGGTGCATTAATTCAGAAGAATGTGTCAGGGAGCCAACTGAAACCTGGTACTGAGAGTATGGTTTTTCCACTTGTTCCCAGGAGTCTGGTGCTCACTGAAATGTATTCGCTGGAGGAGTATTTGTTTTTTCAGTAAAACAGTCAGCTTCAGAGGGCATTGTTTCCACAGTTTTCAACTACAGCAATATTAGACACTATACAAACACATTGAATACCAATGTTTTTTCTTAGTACCTCATCAGTGCCATGGTTGAGCTTCATACAAATAAAACAGCATCCTTTGTAACAAATGGTTATTATTTAATGGGTGACATAGGTGAAATTATACAAATATGGGTATGTTTATGGGTACAGATATAGGCATAGATGTAGAAATAGGAACAGAGGTGATAATATGAATAATGATATAATCAGAGCCACATCATTATAATAATACCTTCTCACTAACACATTTTGCTGGTTTTCTTCCTGAACTGGCTGTTCCCACTGACATCCCTTTAATCAAAACTTGCTCCTCTTGTGTAGGCTTAAGGGTCAACCTAATCACCTTGATGTAGAAAGTCTTGTACAGTCAAGTTTCAAGCTGACCTCCCTCTATTGTGTAACATATCACCTGTGCCAGTCAAAATAGATTTCTTATTGTCCCTCAGAAAAATCATATATGATTTTGCCTATGTGACTTTTCTCCCATAACTGTATCCTCCTCATCTGGAATGATCTACTTCTTCTCTATACCTGTACAAGGCAAACTGAATTCAAGCTTCATAAAGCCTGCAATAGATGCTCTCTCTTCCAGTGATTCTTTTCATTCTCTGAAATTCTACAGCACTCATTGCCTCAACCACTCTCTTGGCACTTTGCCCTGCATTTTTACTTATCACTTTATGTATGGATCCTGTCACCCAAAAGAGCTTGTCAGGCCTTTAAGAGTAGAAACCATGTCTCATAACTATTTATCTTCATTGCCTAATATAGAAATCCCTGTGGGTAGTGTGCTCATGATTAATATTTGATGCTGATGATTTTAATAAATTTTAGTTATGCACAGATCATATGTTATACTTAAGTTTCTGGTCTGTCACATTCTTGGCATTAGGGAGAGTTTTTGTCATGACTGTATGTTAAGATAGGCAAAGCAATTGTAGATGTTTTGGTCCAAAATAATTTTTATTATAATGAACTATTAAATAAAAGCCAACGGGAAGAATTCTTGACTAAATAAGAAGATATTTACAGAAACAGCATGGCTTGGTTGAGTTCAAACTGCAGGGCAGTTGTCTAAAATAAGTGGAAATGCTATGGAAACAAATCTCTGATTGGTAGAATCCATATTTTTCCACTCTTACCTCATATGACCTTTCTCAGGAAAGCCTAGACACAGGAAGGTTTGTGCTATTCTTTGAATAGATTGAGCTAGCACCTATGGGAAACTGCTTCCTTCTCCCCTAGAAACAGATTCCCTGTGTGACTGTGTCAAACTTACATCAAATATTCTCTTCCTCCAAGCACTGAAACCTTAGCTACAATCTCACTCTCACTCTCACATCAAAACCCTATGTTATCCATGACTGCCTACCTATGGATTCCTTAATTAACCATTGCAGCATGGTGTAAAATGCAGGTCATGGTCCCCCAAGGATTTCTACATCCTAATCCCTAGAACCTGAGAACATATTAGGTTACATTCAAGGCAGAAATAGTACTGGAACTAAGAATTAAGGTTGCTCATCAGCTGCTCTTGTGATGGAAAGTTGATCCTGGATTATCTGGGTGGCCCCAATGTAATCACAAAAGTAGTTAAAAGTGTAAGAGAGAAGTAGAGTAGCGAGTCAGAGAGATGACAGCATAGGGAAGACTGAGCCCAAAGCTGCTGGCCTTGCAGATGTAGTAACAAGTCCCATAAATCAAGGAGTGCAGGGAGCCTCTAGAAGCTGGAAAAGGCAAAGGTTATATAATCTCCCTCATAACCTCCAGAAGGAACACAGCCCTGCCAACTGATTTTTAGCTCACTGAGATCCATTTATGACTTTTAATGTCCAGAATATTTAGAAAATACATTTGTGTTGTGTTGTTTTATGCCACTAAATTTGTGCTAATCTGTTATTACAGCAATAGGCAAGTAATACAGGTGGATGATTTCACTGACAGTTTGAATAGTTTCCTACCAATGGGAAGGGGTAAAAACCCAGTTCCTCTTTCACAGAAGATCTTTTATAGGTTAGCACTTTCCAGTTAAAATCCAGTTCCTCATGCTAGCCTTAGTGCTTCCAGGTCTTTCAAATTCTTTCACATCCATTATATCACTAAAATTTCACATCATGGCTGCCCAGTTGCTATTACAGGGATTATTCTCTGCATTGAAATGATGAGGAAATTGAGGGTACAGAGGTTCAACGACTCATGTTCATGATACAGTAGAGGACACAAAGTACAGTCTAAAACTGAAAGCAGACAGAAATGAAACAGACATCTGAAGTCTCCAATATTAGTTGCTCTTTATTTCTAAGTCACCTAAGAATGAATTTAACCCTGTGTCATTTTTTTGTACCCATGTATAGTTATTCCCAGAATTAGTGTTATGAATTACTTTTAGAAAGTGTAAGAGAGATCATTTTTGTAAAGAATCTTAAAAGCTTACGAGGGAAATTAGTGAAATGTCATGATCTGTGGTAATTTTAGAATCATATGGGGCCACCCATGTCTACATTTTAAACCATATCTCCTCCAGTTCCTTCTTGTTCATTATGTTTTAGCCTTACCCTCTTTCTGTGCCTGGACACACTGAGCTCTTTTCTACCTCGTACTTATGTATTTAACATTCTTTTTGTCCAGAATGCTCTCATCCAAATTTTTCCACATTTGATTTTTTTCTTTTAATTGCTTAAGTTTCACTACTCAGTCCATTACTGATCACCTATCCAGAGAGGACAGTAACTTTCTGGTTCATCCTCAATATATCCAGTATGCTGCTTTTTCCAGTATATCCTCAATACTTAGAATATTGCCAGGAAGATATTAATTCTTTGTTAAAGGAATAAATGGTTACTTCCCATTCTTGATACTTCTGATACTATCATTAGATCCAACAGATTGAATTGATGAGGTCTCTAAGGAATAAAGACATAAAGTCAGACTTTAATAAATGGGCATTGTGATTTTCCCTTCTGAAAGTCCATTTGGTTTAGGGGTATATAAAATTGAGTGAATTTATTCAGTGTATGCAGTGAAGTATGCAGTGAAACTGAGTTTGGATATTAGACACTCCCATCTCTTCATTCTATTTTTGTGATATGCTGAACATTTCATTTACTACTGGGCATAATGGTATAAGGGGAAAAACCTGTTGTGTGATATCCAGCAGTGACATGATAAATACTGCTCCAGATGATGTTGAACTAGGGACTGAAGAGACTATGCACTGTGCATGGCAGTTTGCTAATCTGTACCATAGGTGGGTAATGTTAGGATTCATAGGTTATACTGTGTTTATCTTGGAATGATTTAAAAATAATAACTTTCCTCAAGTTGTGAAAATTAGGCATTCTTTTGAATAGAATTCATAAAATACAATTATTCAGAGAAGAAAATAAGCCATATGCAATCACACTACCTAGTGATAACTGTAGTTATGTTTTTGATTTACATTCTGTCAATCTTCTCTATATGTATGAACATGCGTGCACAAATATATCTTTTTATACCTAATATATAAGTACTTGATAAGTTTTTCTTGAATATATAAATGAAGGAAGGAAAAAGTAACTGACTATTGGTGACTCCAATCTGAAATTGAGAATATAGATTGTTTCAAAGATTAGTCATTCGTTCCATTTAAACCTGTTAATATTTCACTATTTTGCTCTTCCCATTCTAATTTTCTTTGACTACTCCACCAAATCTTAGGCTTTTGCTTTATCAGTTCAGTTCCATTTAAATGCAAGAGATCCAAAACTCAACTTCGAAAAAATAAAACCTTGGGGCGCCTGGGTGGCTCAGTAGGTTGAGCCTCTGACTTCCGCTCAGGTCATGATCTCACAGCTGGAAAGTTGGAGACCTGCGTTAGGCTCTGTGCTGACAGTTCAGAGCCTGGAGCCTGCTTCAGATTCTGTGTCTCCCTCTCTCTCTGTCCCTCTTGTCTCTCTGTCCCTGCTTGTCCTCTGTTTCCCTCTCTATCTCTCTCTCAAAAATAAACATTAAAAAAATTAAGGAAAAAATAAAACCTACTGAAATATGACAGACAAATAACAAAGCTAGATTTCTTCTCCTCACATCTATTCTAAGGGAAGTATTTATTAAACATTTAAAAATACCTTATCTTAATAGATGCAAAATAAGCATTTGAAAAAAAGTCCACATTCATGATACATGCTCTCAACAGACTACGAATGGCATTGACTTTCCACAAAATGAAATAGGGCATCTACGAAAAACTTAGAGCTAACAAAATTAAATATTCAAAGTTTTTCCTCTAAAATTGGAAAATTTGGAAACAAGCAAGATTAGCCACTCATCACTTTCATTCATCGTTGTACTGGTAGTACAATGCAAATGAAATAAATAGGAGGCATAGAGATTAGAAAGGGAGAAGTAAAACCAATTCTGTAGCAGACAACATGACAGTGTGTGTAGAAATTTTAACTTACCTTCCAAAACAAAAACAAAAACGTAACTAATAAATAAATTTAATAATTTCATGGAATAAATGTCAATATACAAAAATCAATTGGACTTTTATACATGAGTAACAAACAGTTAAAATGATGATATCAATACAAGAATAGCTGCATGGAAAATCGTAGAATGTGCAAGGATAAACTTAATGTAAGTTGTGCACACTTCCACACTGAAAACTACAAAACATTGCTTCTAAAAAATACTGAACGAAACCTAAATAAATGGAGAGCTATACCATATTTATGGTTTGTAGAACAAAGTAGTTAAAAAGTCAATTTCCTCCACACTGATTTACAGTTATTATTCAATCCTCATGAGAAACCCAGAACACTTATTTTTTTCTGTAGAAATTGACAAGCTGATTCTCAACTTTAGATGGAAATGCCAATGGCTTATACTGCCAAAAAAAAAAAATCTTGAAATTAAAGATCAAAGTTAGAGGATCTGTATTACCTGGTTTCAAGAAAGACTTATTAAACTACACTAATTAAGACAGCATGTCATTCATGTAAAAATAGACAAATAGGTAAATGGAACAGAATAGAGATGCCAGAAACACTCATATCCAGTGACTCAGTTTCTGACAAAGGTGTGAAAATTATTCAATGGAAGAAAGGAAGAAAAGTCTCTTCAACAAATGATACTACACATCCATATGATGTCCACCTTGCACTATACAAAATAATTTGGGATGGATCAGTAGCCCAAATGAATAAGTTAAAAGTATTAATTTTCTGGAAGAAAACATAAGAGAATACTTTCATGATGGGTGGATAAGAAAAGTTTTATAAACCAAAAATGATAAGCAGAAGAAAAAAAATGATGAAATGATAAAAAATTTAAGGCTTCTGCTCATCAAAATAAAATATTAAGAATAGAGCAGTCACAGACTTGGAGAAATATTCACAATACATATAACTGACAAAGAACTCATTTGCAAAGTATATAAATAACTGCTACAAATAGACAATGAGAAGTCAAATAATCCAATTACAATAACCAAAGACCTTTCATAATAGAAGATTTATAAGTGGCCAGTAAGCAACTGAAAAAATGCTCAACATGGTTTGTCATCTGAGAAATTCATATTAAAATAACAAGGAAATATCACTGCATCCCTTCAGAATGAATAATAAGTGACTGATGCCACCAAATATTGGAAAAGATATGGAATAACCAGAGCTCTCATATAGTGCTGAGAAAAGAAGGGAAAAATACAATCAGGTTGAAAATATCTTGACATTTTCTTATAAAGTTAAACATACCTAAATGCTATGACCTAACACTCCATTCTTAGCTATTTACCTAAGAGAAATGTAAACCTATGTCCGCAAAAACACTGTTACACATTTGCTAATAGCAGCTTTAGTTACGATAGCAAAGAAAGAAAGAAAAAAAAAGCATTCTTCAACAGGTGAATGTATAAATAAATTATACGTGTGGTATATTTGTACAATGGAACACTTTTCACAAATGTAGATAAGTACAGTATGGATGGATCTCTAGCCTCTACTACAAAGCTGTAATCATCAAGACAGCATGGTATTGGCACGAAAACAGACACATAGACCAATGGAATAGAATAAAAACCCCAGAACTAGACCCACAAACGTATGGCCAACTAATCTTTGACAAAGCAGGAAAGAACATCCAATGGAAAAAAGACCGTCTCTTTAACAAATGGTGCTGGGAGAACTGGACAGCAACATGCAGAAGGTTGAAACTAGACCACTTTCTCACACCATTCACAAAAATAAACTCAAAATGGATAAAGGACCTGAATGTGAGACAGGAAACCATCAAAACCCTCGAGGAGAAAGCAGGAAAAGACCTCTCTGACCTCAGTCATAACAATTTCTTACTTGACACATCCCCAAAGGCAAGGGAATTAAAAGCAAAAATGAACTACTGGGACCTCATGAAGATAAAAAGCTTCTGCACAGCAAAGGAAACAACCAACAAAACTAAACGGCAACTAACGGAATGGGAAAAGATATTTGCAAATGACATATGGGACAAAGGGCTAGTATCCAAAATCTATAAAGAGCTCACCAAACTCCACACCCGAAAAACAAATAATCCAGTGAAGAAATGGGCAGAAAACATGAATAGACACTTCTCTAAAGAAGACATCCAGATGGCCAACAGGCACATGAAAAGATGCTCAACTTCGCTCCTCATCAGGGAAATACAAATCAAAACCATACTTGGATCTCAAAAACATGATGCCACTTTCAAGAATCCAGACACAAAAGAGTACATAATGAATGATTCCTTTTCTACAAAATTTTTAAATAGGCAAATTAATCTATGCTACGATACTACTAGAATAAAAACAGTGGTTGCCCCTGGGTACAGGGCCAAGATAGAACAGAAAGGTAAATGATGGATATTCCTAGGGGAGATGACAATTTTTTTTTTTATTTTGATAGGAAGAAGTGTCCATGGATTTATTCATCTGTAAAAACCCATCAAACTGTACATTTAGCATTAGGGAATTTCACTATATTTAAGTTATGCCTTATAAGAAATTTAAAATGGGAGGTCAGTATTTCAAATGAAGAGGCTCAAACTGTCTTTAATTCATATGCTTCAAGACACATAATTTGATTATGGATTTTTAAGTCTATTGATAGTGAACTGAACAACAACAGGGTTCAAGTAGTTGAATATATTGCTTTCATCTATATCAGGAGTGTTTTGGGCACAAGTGACAAAAAACTCACTAAGGAGCTTGTTAACAATCACTCACTAGGGTTAATCATTCAGGTATGATTCAGCTTAAAAATCTCAGATTTGTCCTCCTTTTCAAAATATGATTGGTACCCTTCCAGGCAGCCACATCAAGAAAGAAGGATTGGGAGCAAAAACTTTCCTATCAACATTTTTATCAGGGAAAGGAAGTCCTCAGGGCGTAAAAATATCTTACTTCTCATTGGCTAGATCTTTGCCCATCCCTGGATGAATTTCAAGTTAATGGAATAGGATTACTGTGACTGATTGAACAGTTGTTTCTGGCCTGTGTAGGAGCTTCCCTTTCTAAGATCAAAATGTTTCATCCTACCTGTGAAGTCAGGGTTCATTTCGTAGGGAAGATTTTAAAGATGGGTTCAACAAAGAGTCCAATTACACTGTTGGTTGACAGTGAGCAGAGTCTCACACAGATCTTCTGTTAAGATGAGATATTTACTTTCCACTCCTGATTTTTTTTTCCCATGTGAAAGGAGTTCACCTGATTTAACTCCTTCTACTCTTTATTCTTTGCTTCATCCTGCCCAAGATGGCATGAAGTGATTTGTTTGTTGGTAGATTTTGGAAGAAAGAGGCTGTTAGCTTAGCAATGAATGACCTTATTTTAGAGCTGACTAGAGAGATCATATGCCTGCTGCTCTACCATGGGGAGGCTCCATCTCCACGGGGAAAGGGTGGAAGAATAGGGAAGTCTTCCCCAGCCTTCAGGTATTGAGATTCTGTCTAACTCTACCCAGTTCTGAAGATAAATGTTAGAAAGCCTACTGGGCTCTGATACCCAAGCTAATTTTTCTAACCCTGCATCCATAAACAGTAAGGTGGATAGCTACTTTCTACATTAATTTCAACATGTTTAGAATTTGAGTAGAATTAAGTCCCATAAGAGCCTCCAACATTTGGTGCATTGGTTAGGGGCATCAAGAATAAGGAGTAGAATTCTGGAGGAAAAGTATGTAAGAGAAGATTTTGATGGGATCATGACTGTATCTTGGGATTGGGCTTTCATATGTCATCACAGTGTTCTGATGGGGGGTTAGAGGCTTATTATCAATTTTTAGCTGTTACCGCTTGCCTTCACATTGCAGGCTAGACTAAGGCTGGCTTAATTGTGTAAGAGTGTGTAAACCTTAACTGAGGACACAAAAGGGTCTGGCAAAAGCAAGAGAGAGTCCCAGCAAAAGCACATGGCTCACATGAGGGATCACACAGATACATGGGAATCGCAAAGTTGCCTGGGCAAAGCTTCTTAGCTCTGCTATAGGTGGCCTTGATAGGCCTATAATGGGTATATGTGACCACAGTTTAATTCATAGGCTGCGCTTTTCCTAACAGACATATCTGTGGTAAATATTATATTATAGAAAAAAGAGAACCTTTACTTGTGCCCTTGGTATTTGTGGGTATAAAATATTTGCTGCATTTAAACATTAAGGAAGCCAAGTTCCTATAATTCTACAGTTCACAAAATCTAGTTTAAACTCAATGCCAGATGACTGTTCCAAATCCTATCACATATTCAGAGCCGAGGAAAAACTGTTTAAGTAATTAATCTTATCTCTTTATGAATAATTCTCAAAAAATTAGTGGATATATTTCAAGATGATTGAATTATATGGATGGTATTCCTGTGCCATGAGAGAACATGTTTCATAGGTAGACATAATGGAAGAAAGTATCTTGAGGGACACAAGGCAGAAGTATTGTTCTATGCTAATCCTCTAGGTCAAGAGTCATCAAACTATAACTACAGGTCAAATCAGGCCTGTATTAGAATCAGGCTGTATTAGAATACAGCCACATCTATTAGTCTAAGGCAACTTTCCACAGGGGCAGAGTTGAGTAGTTGTGACAGATAAGTTATAGCCCATTGGCTTTTTACAGAAAAAGTTTGCCAACCGCTCCTAGAAAACAGCAATGATTCTCAGACTCGAACACACATCAGAATTACCTGGAGGACTTGTTAATTTACAGATTGTTAGGCCTCATTTCCAAAGTTTCTGATTCAGATGTTTCCATTGGGCCCATAATTTGTATTTCTAGCAAATTCCCAGTGATGCTGATGCTGCTGGTCTAGAGACCAGGCTTTGAGAAACACTTCCCTAAGGACAAGCTTCAGAAGCAACAACAGCAATTATTATATTCTGCAAAGGATGATTTGCAGTTAAACCAAATGCAAAGAAGGGGATGAAAGCCTTAGGTCTGAGTATCCATCGCAAGAAGTAGTGGTGGGGCACCTGGGTGGCACAGTAGGTTAAGCTTCTGATTCTTGATCTCCACTCAGGTCATGACTCATCACAGTGTGTGAGTTCAAGTCTGAGTTCAAGCCCTGCATCCAGCTCTGTGCTAATGGTGTGGAGTCTGCTTAGGATTCTGTCTCTTCTTCTCTCTGCCCCTCCCCCAGTTGTTTTCCTCTCTCTCTCTCTCTTAAAATAAATATTAAAAAAAAAGAGTAGTGTCAATAACTGAAAAGGGAAGAAAAGAATAGGTAATAATAATAATGAATCAAAAATCAGTAGGTCATTAGAGTTCACATGTATTCAAGTACCAGGATTCAAAATCATGGAGGCCCAAGAGGAAATGGTCGTTAAAAATTTAAGAAATATATTCTGCTTGGGAAACAAAGTCTCCCCATCCACCTCCTCCCAAATATGGTACATGCATTGAGACAAAATGAATCATGTTCTGGGGGACCTACCTTCCTTCCTTCCTTCCTTCCTTCCTTCCTTCCTTCCTTCCTTCCTCCTTCCTTCCTTCCTTCCTTCCTCCCTCCCTCCCTCCTTCCTTCCTTCCTTCCTTCCATTTGGAGGAGAGGGGTACCAAATTATTTCAAGTGAAGGAATGGTACAAACGATAAAACGTTTAAGTACATGTTCTGGTACGACTTAGTGAAAGGGCAAATGTAAGCTCATTATGCACCCACCATATTGGTGACCAGAGTCACCGCACAGCTATGGGGAAGCCAGCCTAGGCTTAGTTCCCAGGGTGCACTTGTCACAATTCCGCCACGTCAGGTTCCAGGGTGGGGGCTGGAGCTTGGGCGGGGTCTGGGGGGCTTTGAGAGGACGCAGCCAGGACAAGGAGGGGGCAGGTCCTCCTCGTGCAACTTCTGTTAGAAAGCGGCCCAATTTTCAGATGGCTTTTACCTGCCTGCCCCTTCAGCCATGAAGCTCCAAGAAGTCGCACATGTGAGCATCGTTTTTGTCGGTGGCCAGATTGTGCAGTTCCAGTAGTGACCGATTCACGCTAGTTTCCAAGCGCGACGGGTGACGCAGACTCCGTTGCCGCGTCCACCAACCAGGTCGTTGGGCTCTGGTTCCTGCGTATCCCGAAGGAAGGTGCAGCCACCACCCTGACCCGCAGCAGCCTCAGGGCTTTCTCAGTTTGTGGCCTGCCCTCAGGAGGCTGGCGAAGAAAGTACTAAGCCGAGTTCTTGAAAGCTCCAGCATCACAGTCAAAGTAGTGGGTCACCGACAGGCAGCCTAACGTTCGCTGCTGGCGGTTAGCGGCCTCAGAGCCGTTGGCGGCTGCGTCATGGCGGCCGCGTCGGCGGCGAGGGCGGCCTGCGAGCGGCGTGCGGCCTGGCACGACAGAGCAGAATTTCAGGCCACCGTGTGCCGGGCACATCTGGCCTCTGCAGCCACACGTACGCCCCTCAGTGTGGGCCTCTGGACACTTCGGCGTCCACCAGTGACTGGGATCGCAGCCAGGCGGAGAGCGTGACGCCCTCCACCGGCCTTTGCTCTGGCGTCTCCCACAGGCAGCGTGGGTGGGGGGAATATGGTGGTGCCGGGCCTCATGGCTCTAGGGCCTGGGTTCGGCTGGCCTTCTTCGTGGGTCCACAGCGCGGTCTGCGTCTCATCGTCACGCGTGGCCATTCGCTCCCTGAGGTGTTTAGCACCGACGTCGCCTGAGGACGGGCTTCGCAGTCCGTGACCCCAGAGGAACGTCCTCTCATTTCTGAGAGTGCTGAGAGAACTGCCAATTTCGCACCGCCAACGTTTGGCTGAAAAAGGTGGGGTTTGGACTTAAAACTTTGGACGTTTGGACTTCACGCTCCAAAGGGCAGACTGATTTGAGTCTAGATATTAAGGCATTGGAACTTTCATACTTGGGGATTTTAGCTTGCAAGTGGATTTAATCATTCTCCCTTGGAATTTGATAATGGGGAATGTTGTGGTTTTTTTTGTTTTTGTTTTTGTTTTTTTGGTTTTTTTTTTTTTCTTCACAGGGGGAATGTCCCCCTTTGAATGTGTTCAGTGTGTTTAGAGACTTTCTGGAATGCTGTGTGCATCGTGTGGTTGGTTGTCATGGGGCCCGGCAAGCTAAATAGGAAATGGATTTTTACTCTCGGGTACAGAGTAGCCCTGGAGCTGACTTAGGTGATGCTTTGTTCTCATCAGGTTTAGCAAAATCGAGTGTGACTTTCATTGGTCCCAAGATGATTCTCAAAGAGCAGTGGTTGGTAATGGAGGGGTGTTAGGAGTCCTAATGTATTTCCGTGAGAGACTGCTGGCCCCCTCTCTCCAAGAGGACAGCCACACTTCTGCTTGACCGTAGGCTTTGTGAAAACTTTAATGGGTTCTGAAGAAAAAAGTAAGTGAATTTTTATGGGAACCCTTCATTCTCACTCTTCATGTTTCGTGCCTGTAAGAGGAACTCAGAATCTGACCCTTCCCTCACTTCCCAGGGCCAGTGGAGTGAACTAATTAACTGGGAAGGAAAAACGTAGGCTTATTTGCTAATTATCTGCTCCACTCAGAGCTACCACTTCTTCCTTTTAGATGCAAAGCAAAGCTGCCCGCTAGGAGGACAAGTTGTTTGGTTTTTCCAGACGTTCTGCTTCCTCTGACTGTGAGAGACACAAGTGGGTAACTCTGCCTCAGTTTGGGGTTTGATGTTAGGAGTCCATTTAATTCTCACAACAAAGCTATGACCTTGAACTTAGCGTTAAAGTAAAAGAAGTAGTATTTTGGCCTCCGTGTGCCACTGTTTGATTTCTCAGTATCTTTTGAAACGTCAGTGGTAAAGAAAGACGCTGATTTGGAGGGGAAGAGAGATTTTCCCTTAGAAACAGATTTTACCCCTTATTGTCCCCTCTCGCCCTACAAGGAACAATTTTTTCTGTAGTAAGCTGACGGATGAAGGAGTTTTGTCAATTAAAACAACAACAAAAATGTGTGTGGATTACAGATATCTGTGGAGATTTGTTTTATAAACCTTTTTTCCCCACAATAAGTAAAAGTGGCTGTATCGTTGTGAAAACAGGTGTGTACATTTACATTAAATAAATTATTCATTTGCTAATATTGTGGGATTGTTTTGTGGCGCATGAGAATAAAATAAAGCTGAAATAATTTCTATTCCTTGCATTATGCATTATAACATTAGAAAATAGTTTTTTTTTTCTTTCTGGAAATACTCAACAAACAGGCTCTCTTTTCAGTCCCTGAGGTACCATAGTAAGTAACAGAACAAAATCCAATAAAAAACTTGGAATTTATTTTTGTTCTTTGTCATCACCTTTCATTAATGGTATGTAGGTTTCAATTTCTAAGCACATGCAGTATGGTTCGGCAGGATTGAATGTTATTATTTTGATTCTCTTTGCTAAGCTCCAAATATTCTACTTTCCCTTTTCCTTCATTCTGGGAAATTTTGTACATTCACTCATAGTCATAGTTTTTTCCCAGAGCTTGAAAACACCCCTATGCAGTCTTTGGCACTTTGCCCATGTACACATATCTCCATGGAGCCTCTCCTGCTCTGCCGTTCTAAACTCACTTAATTATTCCTTTCTAAACACCATTGTGTACTTACTGCCTATACCACTCAGTTCTTTTGTTATTTAATATTTTGTTATTTTTATGCCCAATGTGCATATAGAACCTATCTACAGTTAATTGCAGGCTCCTTAAGATAAGGACCAATTTTAATACTTTGCACATCACTCAAAGCATTGGGTTTTGTAACACGTAGGCACTCAAACACTTTTAAATGTATCTAACTTTCCTAAGTGGAAGAAACCCTGTTCAAGGAAGATAAAGACCACTTTTGGAGCTTCTACTGAAGGTACAAAAAAACGTATGTGCTTATTTTCTAAAATCTATAACATATATATGACTGAAATTATACCTACAATTTTAACAACTAATATTCCAGAAATGAGAATAATTTTAGGTATATTTTTCATGTATCTGAAATTAATAAGCCCTGTTTAGAGCCACAACTATCTTTTTCTTTCATTTGTAAGATCAAAATTATTAGCATATAATAAAATGCATCCATTTAAGAGTACAGGTCAATGAATTGTACAGGTTTTGAATTATAACCCATATGACTATCACTACATTCAAAATATAGAACTTTTACTCAACTTAAAAGCCCTTTGGAGCACAAAAGGTTTGTGTATG
Source organism: Lynx rufus (assembly GCF_022079265.1). Lineage (NCBI taxonomy): Eukaryota > Metazoa > Chordata > Mammalia > Carnivora > Felidae > Lynx > Lynx rufus. The sequence continues at coordinate 71,770,290 of NW_025814896.1, forward strand.
TGTGTTCATGTGTGCATTTATTTACTTTTAAATTACAGTAATGTGCCATAAAAGAAACATTTGTTGGTGTATAGCTTATTTATTGAGACATTTAAACATTACATCATTTTTCACGTGAAAACTTTGAAGTTTAGAGTGATTTTTCTAAAGGGCACATATGGAGTTAGTGTAACAGGAAGTAGCCAGACCTTAATGAAGCATTGCTTTTAAAGGGTGAACATCATAAGATTTTAAGTGGATAAAGGAGAAACTCATCAACCTATATGGCAAGGAAGTCTTAGTTGCCTGTTCGACTTCATTTACCTGCTTTCTTCCTGTTAAAAGACAGGGCAAGGGGTGGAAGGGGAATCAGAGCTATACTGAATCCAATAGCATATGGGCTTATGACAAGCCAAATGATCAGGCAATTCTCTTTAATCCTCATCTAGTAAATTGCTAAGGACTTCTCGCAAAAATTGAATTAGTTTAGTGATAATAAGAAGTCAGGCCCAAGAAATAGTAAATTCTCACTTTTCATTATGTTTGCCATGTCACTCCACTTGCCGATTTGCTTTAGCTTAGTGAACTATGTTTCAAGCACTTGATACATTGATGCTAATGTTTAGGCCTTCGTGGATATCTTCTGGTCCTTGGTGGAGACAAAACGTTCAGTTTCTCATCCTGTGATGTGCAGAGAGAAACAAAGAGGCCATTGGGGCACCTGAGTGGCTCAGTCGGTTGAGCGTCTGACCTCGGCTCAGATCATGACTTCCCAGTCCATGAGTTTGGAGCTCAGAGCCTGCAGCCTGCTTCAGATTCTGTGTTTCCCTCTTTCTCTGCCCCTCTCCTACTCGTGCCATGTCTCTGTCTCTGTCTCTCAAAAATAAAAAACATTAAGAAATTAAAAAAAAAAATGAATAGGCCATGGAACAGATTTGCCACGCACTGCTGCCACTCTGCATTATTAAATATGCACTCAGCCTCTTGGCTTTCTTGGGTGTTCATTTTCAGGGACAGGGCCTGTTTTACTTTTTTTTTGTGCTGTTAATCAATAAACGGCAAATAAAACTGCTGAAACTTGCCTTCTCCCTCAGAACACTCCTTTATTTGGATGCTTCAGATTCAGAGGTAACAGTCTTCAATAAGTACTATTTTGACTTTTGAAAAAGGAACTGTAGTTCTGTTCCTGAAAATAAAGTAAGTCGCCATTTTAAAGTAGGTCTATGAACAAAACATGTGCTGCAAAAACTTCCTAGCGATTGCTTTTTAAAGAATGCCTCAGGAGGGCCAGGACTGGGGGAAGATGAAGTGGAGGATATTGGGGAATAGACTCAGGCCTGCCTCTATTCAAAATTACCAAGCGTATGCAGACAGTGTATACTTTCTCGGCCTGTGTTTACTTTATACATTTAAATCTCTTTAGTGCCCACAAATTACCCTACTCCCCTTAAAATCTCAGGAAAAGATCTTAGAAACAATCTCACATTAAGGTTTAAAGGACTGACCCAACTTTCATTGTTACCCGTAAACGGTGTCTCTGAACTTGAATAGATGGATAAAACTTCAAGCTAAGTGAATGATGCTTCGGTGGTAGATTCAGAGCTATGTTTTTAATCTTTATTTGGCAGAATTAAAAGATTGCCTAAGATCATATATGTCTGACTTTGTGTAAAATTGTACTAGATTTGAATCATTGCTTTCCCTTACAGCTTTTTCTAATAAAATCTGCCTCACTCACTAAAGAAACTGTTGCATGATCCCACTCCACTGCCTGTAATCACAGCCAATGGGACCCTGAGACGGAACTGCTCTAAGATCTCATTTACTCACTTGGCAGAAGCAGTGGATTGGGTACCTGGCATACTAGAGAAAGTTGGGCCAAGCAGATTCCTCTCGGGGGAAGAACCTTCATTTCTTCTCTCACTTTCCTGGCAATACTGAGTCATGTTCTCGAGAGGTCGGACGTTGGGGCAGATGGAGTTTGTTATTCATTGTTCTCACTCTTATTTTTAAGTCATTGATTTCTTTTGCTGAGATTTGTTCCCATGGCAACAACACAGGCCACTTGGGTTAAGAAGCTCAGAAAGAGCAATGAAACTTGAAGGAATTCATTTTGTTTTTGTCTCCACTTGCTATCATTTCCAAATGCTACCAACTGCCTCATAGGTCACATCATCTTTGAGTCCCCAGGATATCTCTGATGAACTTTAAGATTGTTTTTACTTTCTTCCTCATTAAAAAGGGGCACTTTGTTTTTCCTGACATGGACAAAACTTTTATGGAAGCTTTTTTTTTTCCACATACTTCAAAAATAATACTGTTATAAAATCCACAAGGAAGAGCAAGGACAAAAAATGGCCTCATTATGTAGGACCTTGACATGGCCATTTCCCCAGCTTAGCCAGCTTTCCCTCTATCCAGCCCTATCCAGTGCCCTGGTCTTTCTCTCTCTCTCTCTAGCCATATGCACTCATGCTAATTTTTCTCACCTCAAATGTTACTTCCTCAGAGAAGGCTTCCTCTGGCTACTCACACTGAATTAGGTCCCACTGCTTTTTAAAACTTCTGTCATAATGGGATAATTACATATTTTTGTGATTATTTAAATAATAATTTTTGTGTGTCCCAACAAGACTCTGAGCTTCCAAAGATAAGGTACTTGGCTTTTTGGTTTATCTTTGAAATTCTAGCATCTAGCATGATAATTGACAGTGACTAGACTTGATAAACATTCATTTATTGAATGGATGAAAAAATATTTAATTTCTTCTTTCATAAGGCTAGAATCAAGTTGATACTTTATTTGGATATATTTGTCAGCTCAGGCTTTCATACCAAAGTGCCATAGACTGGGTGGCTTAAACAACAAAAATTTCACATAGTTTTGGAGATTGAGAAGTCCATGATCGGGGTGCCAACCAATTACTTGGTGGCTCGCAGATGGCCACTTTCTTCTTGGTGTTCTCACATAGCAGAAGTGGGGTTGGGGAAAGAGAGAGAAAGAGGTCTTCTTTTAATAAAGGCACCAATACCATTGGATTAGTACCCCACTTTTAAGACCTCATTTAGCCTTTCTCACCTCCTCACAGACCCTATCTGTGACTACAGTCACATTGGGAGTTAGCACTTCAAAATATGAATTTGTTGGGGTGGGGGACACAATTTTGTCCATCCTCCTGGGTTAAGCTTACTTGACCTGAAATTGTTCTTCTAGCAGATGTTAACTTATTACTTTGAAACTTTTTTGTTTTTCTCTTTTGTAAGCAAACCATTAGGCTTCTGCAAGAGAGCATTTTCCTTCCTGTTAGACTCTACAGTTTCTGTTTCTCCCTGTCTCTGTCTCACTCTCTTCCTCCGTCTCTCTCTGTTGCTATTTGGCTTTCAGGAAAACAAACTTTTCAAAATGTATTATTTTCTCTGAATTGAAAATTCTGGTGCTGGATGCCAACACCGAAGTGTATTAATAATATAAGCAAGACTCAGAAATCATTATTGCTGCATTAATATAGTAAACATATTTCTAGTTAAACCTTCAGTGTTTGCCACTTAATATTGCTGGCCTTTGATGTTCTTTTTTTTCTCCTATATGACTTCTTTTTCCTCTAGTTCATATCTGTGAATAAAAGTGAGCCATGGTTCTTGATAGTCTGCCTTCGCACAAAGTCTCATATTTGTCTGCAAGGACTCTATTTAATTTTTAAAGTCACTTTTATTACTCTGTACAAGGGAGTCATCTGGAACTGACATTCCATAATAAACTACCCTTGACAAATATTATTTTTTTCTTGTGAAAAGCTCTGTTTCCTGTTTTTCTTCTTCAAATAGCCATTGGCAGTTCTCTGATTGAGAATGCAGGGCTACCAGAGGAGCAGCGCTTGCCAAGTGAGTTTTTTTTTTTAATTCCTCCTGCTTTTATGTTATATTTAATCAAAAGTGCACCATTTTATGTTCTTTTCTTTTCTCCCAATTCACTTTAAATTTCTTTTCTGTAACTGATGTTTCCGTTTGTACTCAACTTGCAAATGAATGCAAAAATCTGTTAAAAGAAACTTTTCATTTATTAACTCACTGCTGCATTGGCCAGACATTTCTGAGGGACTGAGAGAGTTGCATCAGGTGTGAAACAGGTGTGTGAACAGGCTACTTGAATACTGATTTTGAAGGTCCTCAGTGAATACCATTCCACTTGAAGAAGCAGTTTCAGGCTAACTTCATGCATTAATGAGGCGGTCCTATTGTCTAGACTTGTGACACAAGAAATAAGCCTCCTTACTTGCCATCTTACCTTATTTGAATTTCATGCCAGTCTGGACCTTAAGTGTCCCTTTTCAATGGAGGGGTTTTACATCTTTCTGATCCATTTAGAGTAGAGCCAGGGGCATTTATGACAAAGGTGACCAGGTAAATGGCAATAATGTAAAACAGTAAAGTCCCATCACCTGGCTGTGCTGATTTATTCTGTGCCCATGTGGATCCATTTATTACTTAGACAGCATCAAGGACCAATTCATCTATTAAAGTATTAGCACTACACTGTATTTTTTTTTTACCTAAATGTATTAAATACCCATTTATGTTCCAGAAGATGATGGAAAAGTGAAGTTGAATTGATCATTGTTTCTACTGGAAAGAATATAGATAATAGATGAATAACAAGAGAGAGAATGATTATAAGCATAGGGAGTCAGAGGAATGAGTGGTGGTTGTCGTTTCATTTGTGGAAATAGAAGAAGGCTTTCCAGCATGGAGGCATTTGTACTGCCATCTGAGGGATGAATGAGAATTGAGCAGATGGAAAAGATAGAGGTAAGTATTCTGAGACGAGCCATGGCCCAGATGAAAGAAATAACATAGCCATTTGCTCCCTAAATAGGTTGGAAAGGCAGGACTGGAAAAGAGAACAGAAAATATTGGATGTCACTTAGATTTTAGACATTCTGAAGATCTTGGGGGATCTGAGATAGGGTAGGAGAAATAGAAGGAGACAGTAGAAAGTCATGTTGTATAGTAGAGTTATAGACTTTGCAACTTAGTAGGAGACAAGGAACGAGCAGTCACATTTGAGTCTATAGATTTTATCCCCGGTAATTGAGCGAATGATGTTCTTAGGAAGAGGAGCTATGAGGTTTGGAGAAAGGTATTTCGGAGAAGGAAATATTTAATTTCAGAAATGAAAGATGTTTCTGTAAAATCCCCCCAAGCCAATTGTTTAAAAGAGTATATAACCTTCAGGGTTTAGACTTTAATACTGGATTTTAATCTAGATATAATTCGCAGAACTTCATATCTGAGAGAAATTTATAAGATTGCCTCTGTGCCAGCTGATATTCTTTGTTGCCTACTACTATTTTGTTAAATTGGGTTACATGATAACTTGCCATCTGCATTACTTTTGTTTTCATTTAATGTACAAGAAGGAAAAGAGCTATGTAGAGAAAACCCCCAAATAGGCCATGTACAAGAAAAGAGAAGTTTGATAAAACAAAAACAAAAGACAAATTGAGGGAGTAAATTGGAATCTGGGTGAGATAGCAGGTGATGGTGATTGAAAACACTGATATTCAAATTGGATTCATCTGATGGTTGTGGGCTCTGAGATTGAAGAATCAGATGCCCGTTCTAACTGGTGTCAGAGCTCTATGTTTTTGAAGATTCTGACAACAGTCTTTCCTATATGTGGAAGCTACACTGGAAAAGGCTGGTCTTTGAGTGTGGGATTAAATAGAAGAGTGGTTGCATGGAAGAATCTCCAGGTATGTCTTTATAAGGTATAAAAGGAGTGTTTGTGTGTGTGTGTGTGTGTGTGTGTGTGTGTGTAGGTGTGTAGGTGTAGGGGGGCGTTTAACAATTATTTTGTTTAAGAGAAGAGAAAATACTTTGTTCTAATTTCTCCCCAAGTGTTCTTTAGCTTTTGACCTAAACCCAAGTGAGATTCTCTTTATTTTTAAACACAAAGACTTTAAAGAGTACTCGAGTTCTTTTCAGCGAGATTTTTTTTTATAACTCTCAAATTCAATTGCCTTTGAGAAAGTGATCACAATAGAGAATCAAGTAACCTTTTCTCATTTGCTCATATAATCTGATTGATGGATTAGATGTTTATGGTATTATGAAGGTATAAAAGCTGTAGGCTCTCTTAGGAATTTGTTGATCTCTTATTTTCTTTACATTCTGAAGTTCAAATGAAACATATCAGCAGTATCTAAGCTCATGTACTCCCATCCAGGTCTATTTAAAATCTCCATGCTTATTTTTAGTTCTACAGCAAGTGCCTAGATACCTAATGGAAACAGATAATGGGAAGGTGTTGTTTGATAAGCCACCTTTTTTCTTTCTTACATCTATTAAGTAGAGTAAACCTTGATTTTCTTTGGAAATAGAAGCAAAGCTAAGTAGACTAGATTGAAAAATTCAGATCACTTCTCAGAAGAGAGCCTAGGTGCCTAGGGATTTAAATCACAGGCAAGCAAATAGGAATAATAGGTTAGAAATATGAGCCAGGAGACTAGTTAATGATAAATTATGAGAAAGTCAGGGAAGGACTGTGTGCAATAAAGGAGCTTGGTAGTACAGTGGTAGCTGCCTAGGCTAGGAGCTTCCTACATATTTTATGTCAGAGGAAGTATACATTGTTCAGAATGGGGGACTGTAATTTGAAGGCAGTGAAATGAGGAAGAAGAGAAGCAGAAGCAAACTGATTGCTGCTAATGGAATATAACCCTTTTAATTTTTTTTTTCAACATTTATTTATTTTTGGGACAGAGAGAGACAGAGCATGAACGGGGGAGGGGCAGAGAGAGAGGGAGACACAGAATCAGAAACAGGCTCCAGGCTCTGAGCCATCAGCCCAGAGCCCGACGCGGGGCTCGAACTCACGGACCGCGAGATCGTGACCTGGCTGAAGTCGGACGCTTAACCAACTGCACCACCCAGGCGCCCCAACCCTTTTAATTTTTTAAAAATAAAAATTGTATATAATTTGTAAATGTTTGTTTTTTAGAAAGAGAGAGAGAGTGTGTGTGTATGAGTGGTGGAAGGGCAGAGAGAGTAGGAGAGAATCTGAAGCAGGCTTCACGCTATTAGCTCAGAGCAAAACATGGGGCTTGACCCCACACACTGTGAAATCATGATCTGAAGTCGGATGCTTAACCGACTGAGCCACCCAGGTGCCCCCCAAACTGTGTATCTTTAAGATGTATAACATGATCTGATATACATAATGAGAGGATTAGTACAGTCAAGCTACTTAACAAATCTTTTTCTTTTGACTAGATAATATATTTATTTTTAATTTATTTTATTTTAATTCCAGTGTAGTTAATATGCAGTGTTATATTAGTTTCAGGTGTACAATATAGTGTTTCAACAGTTCTTTTTTTTTACTTTTTTTAATGTTTTTTTTTTTTTTTTGAGAGTGAGAGAGACAGAGCACAAGTGGGGAAGGGGCAGAGAGAGAGGGAGATACAGAATCTGAAGAAGGCTTCAGGCTCTGAGCTGTCAGCACAGAACCCAATGCGGGGCTTGAACCCACAAACTGAGAGATGATGGCCTGAGCTGAAGTCAGATGCTTAACTGAGCCACTCAGGTACCCGTGATTCAACACTTCTTTACATTATCACTGTTCATCAGGATAAGTATAGTCTTACTCCTCATCCCCTATTTAACCCATTCCCTCCATCTACCTTCCCTTTGGTAGCCATCAGTTTATTCTCTATAGTTAAAAGTATGTTTCTTGGTTTGTCTCTTTTTTCCTCCTGTGTTTGTTTTGTTTCTTAATTCCACATATGAGTGAAATACGGTATTTGTCTTACTCTGACTTATTTCACTTAGCATTATACTCTCTGGATCCATCAATGTTGTAGCAAATGGCAAGATTTCATTCTTTTTAATGGCTGAAGAATATTCCATCACACACACACACACACACACACACACACACACACACACACACCACACATCTTTATCCATTCATCTAAAGATGGGGACTTGGGCTAAACATATATTCTTACATAGTTGTCATTCTGCGTGTGTATGTGTGTGCGTGTGTGCATGTGTGAGATAGAAAGAGATAAGAGCACCTGAAATCAACTCTCCTAGCATCCACTATTCCATACAGTATTATTAACTGTAGTCATCATGTTATACATTAAATGTGTAGACTTACTCATCCCACATAATGGCAATTTAGTATCCATTGCATCTCTTTCTTTCCTCTATCCCTTCCACCCTTGTAACCACCTTTCTACTTTCTGCTTTCATATGTTTAAATTTTTTAGATTCTGCATATAAATGAGACCATGAATTTTTTTCTTTCCGTTTCTGGCTTATTTCACTTAGTATGATGTCTTCCATGTTAATCTGCATTGTTGCAAATGATGGGATTTCCTATCTATCTATCGTGTATCTATTGTGTATATATCAATCAATCATCTATCTATCATCTAATCTATCTATCTATCATCACGATATCTTTATCCACTAATCTGTTGATGAACACTTAGGGCATTTCCATATCTTGGCTATTGTGACTATTGCTTCAATGCATATGGGAGTATAGCTACCTCTTCAAGATACCTCTTTTATTTCCTTTGAGCGTATACCCAAAAGAGAGATTGTTGGGATAGTTCTATTTTCAGTTTTTTGAGGAAACTCCATACTGTTTTTCATAATGGCTGTACCAGTTTACATTCTCCCCAATAGTACACAAGGGTTCCTTTTCTTAACATACGTGACAACACTTATCTTTTATTTCTTTTTTTTTATAATAGTCATCCTAACAGATATGAGGTGATATTGTGGTTTTGATTCGTATTTCCATGATGATTAGTGATGTTGAACACCTTTTCATTTACCTGTTGGCTATTTGTATGTCTTCTTTGGAAAATGGTTACTCAAGTCCTTTGCTCAGTATTTAATTGGGTTGTTTGATATAACACTTTTTATGTATTGTTATATCTATTGAGATAAATTTTTATCTGTGATAAAATGATCAAAGTGTAATGTCATGTAAAACATTGTAACTCATACTATAGCTAACTGACCAACTTGAATTTTTATAATTACTCAAATTTGGCAATACTGCTTTAGCATGATCTCTTGAGCAATTAGCTTACCCATAAAACCATAGAAACAGAGCTCCTCATCTGCTCATTCTAGGCAACTAGGGAGACATATTCACCACAAGATAAGTGATTCTGGTTCTTGGTGTAAATGTCTCAACAAAAGTGATTTTTTTTCCCCTCATCTCAACCACTCAACTTTTGATTTTTCTAACTGGTCCCTGACATCAGCTGATGTTGCTGATGGTGATAGCAGCCAATTCCAGAATTTCTCTTCTGCCTGTGGTCCAATAAACAGCTGACCTCACAACTCCATTACTTGGACAAATCAGTGGGCAAAACAGTAATCACATGCTTGAAGTAGACAGTAAACACTTGGCCCAGAGAGTCGAAGATAGGGGAATACTTCCTTCTGCATGTTACCTCATGAAAGCAACACCTTTCTTGAGACTACCTCAAAGTTTGGAAGTCAGACCTTTGACTACAGCCTGGAATGGTAGAAAGGGAGAAGACAAGGGGAAGGACTGGCAATTTCATGACAAAAAAATTTGGGGAGCTCAAAAGAGATACTATTTTGAGGAGATGGACTGGTTAATCACTAACACTGGAATTAAATTTCTTAGCAGTCGCCTCACGATAATTAGCCTCTTATTATACTATAGGAAGGTCTGCTATTCTGTTGTGTGCTACAAAGCCTGTCTAGGTAGAGCACTTAGGGTTCTGGCCATGAACCAAACCTCTGTTCATGGATAAGGGAGAAAATCTCTTAGAACATCAACCTCAGGGTGAAGAGGAAGATAATCCTTTCCTCAAATCATATGCTAGAGCTTCTAAGAATAAGAATAAGCTGCAAAGCCTCAAGGGATGAGAAGTATAAACAACTTTTAAACTTGGTTCAGACAACTTTAAGAGATAAAGATTATATTTTTTTCTATTGCACAATAAAGTGGGAGGTTCTTTCCACTTAACAAAAGTGGGTTTTGGTTTTAAGGATGGAATTTTTATCTTCTCCTACTGCTATTCAGGGTACTGAATGATTCAAAGCAACTTAGTGGTGTGAAGATCTTTTGACTGCATCCTTGAACTCTGCTTGATTTGAGCTTGATGGTATCATATGCCTTTCTCCTGTGGAAACTGCCAGCTCTCCCCCACACTGATTCTGCTTGCATAGTTAAGTTTCTTTTTTAAATTTTTTTTTTCAAACGTTTATTTATTTTTGGGACAGAGAGAGACAGAGCATGAACGGGGGAGGGGCAGAGAGAGAGGGAGACACAGAATTGGAAACAGGCTCCAGGCTCTGAGCCATCAGCCCAGAGCCCGACGCGGGGCTCGAACTCACGGACCGCGAGACCGTGACCTGGCTGAAGTCGTAGGCTTAACCCACTGCGCCACCCAGGCGCCCCAACAGTTTCTTAAGCTGACTCCATCTTTCAGCCTATTTCCATGTTCTCCTTTCTATCTATAGTAATTATAGATAGGGAAACATTGTTAGAAGTGGGGGGGGGGGCAGTATTAGCAGTAGAGTAAACTCTCTTAAACCTAATCAGAATGCCTAATAGTTTAGATGGTATCAATAAGACTAAAGATCTCAAGTGAAAGAAGTCTGAATATTTCTAAATTAGAGATAATTTAATTATGAGGAAAATTTCACATTAATTCATACTAATTGTCATATTATTAGGAAAATTTCACAAACTTATGAATATACTGAATATATTGTGGATTTGGTGATACCGCTTTTGTATGTCTAAACTTCCTCACTTATCTATGGAATATTAAAAATCACTTGAACTCTCCCTGAGGGATGAAATTCACCCACAGCATGCTTCAAAATTCTTCTGTAAAACTCTGGAAGAGGTTTTAATATAGAAGTCAAATTCATAAAAATAAAAATTTATTATTTAGCCATTACCCATTTTAGCATCTTGCATATTGATTTCTCATATAAAAGAATTGAATACTTCCATCCTAACAGTCTGAAAATACTAAAGCTGTTTTTCACACCTAGCAATTACTCAGAATGCATTTTTCACACAACTAGCAATTGTATCAAGATGCATGAGCAAATCCAAATGCCAAAATGTCAGGAGAGCAGGTGAGACCACCTATGCTAACAAAATCTAGACATTTTTATTTTCAAGGAACTGCATTTCTGTCTCTTTTAGGAACAATTATTAAAACTAGGAGCACAATCGACAAAGGAGTTTGGCTAATTCCCATAATGTCACTGCTGCTCACTCAGTGATCTGTCTCTTCTTATTAAAGCTATAGAGACAGGCCTCGTTAGTGCCTTTTTGTACTATGAACTGGTCCCATTGTGGTTCAGGATGAGAAAGTAAAAGGGTGAAAACAATTTATTGAACTAGTCGTGCAAGTGATTCCTTGGGGATTCACCCCTGACCTTTTCCAGGGCAGTATTTCCATAAATAAATTGGGGCTTTGTTTCCTCCAAGAAGATAGCTAATTCAAAGTTAAAAGACATTTGAATGCCAGAATCACTTGACTGTTCTTGAGCTATAATGATTTAGATTGAATGTCATTGTGCACTCAAGCTTTCCAGGTAATTGAGCAACTATGGGCTTTATCTGATGATATAGTTATGGCTCTTTAAATATCAATGACCCTGGTTTTGGAGTATAAACTAATAGTTGGCAAATATGTAGTCATTATGAGTAAGAGACACAACACTACAAAAATTTGTCATTTTTAAATTAATGACTTTCAACATTATTAACTTTGAATAAATTATGTCTTTTTAGAAAATTATAATTATGTAATTAGGAATCTTAGATTTCCCTTGGAGAGCAAAGTACTTTGTTGAAACTGTAGGCTTTTATATATTTTCTTTGTTGGTGAGAAGAGTAGCTATTTTAAAAATAACTTCTTTATTCAGTGAGATTTCTATCTGAGGTTTTCTGGTAATCATGGCTCATCCCCTCATAATCTCTATATTTCCTTATCTTCATCTTTTCATTATTGGTATTATTAAGGAATGGGTTGTCCTCAATAAGATATGTATTCTTAGTTTTTCTTTTGTTTTGTTTATTTGTGGGTGGGAATTTGTTTAACTCATTAATTCTCAACTTACCTTTCAGACTTACTAGCGGATCCTACACTGGTGCAATGGCTGTTCAGTAAATACAGCACTTTTGATCATGAACTAATGAGCACAAAGAAAAGGGAAGGAAATTGATGTTGCATGGCTTCAGCTCTGTGTAAGGCAGCAAGGTGGGGATTTTGACTACATACCACCCCCACTACCAAGATGATGAGATAGAGTATGTACACCACACTCAGTAGTTCAAAAGCATTATATCTTTTAATGTTCTTTGGAATAGGCATTAAAATCCCCTCTTTGCAAGTGAGAAACTTAACGAGGAATAGGTCATTAAATGGCAGGGTAGCAATTTGAATAGAACCTGAATTTCTCCAAATGTGTTTTGCAGAGCAGAATTGAATAAACATACCTGTTGAATGAATGAATAAAATCAGTAAAACTCACTTTTACTCAAATCCAACTAATATTTATCATGCACTTACTTTTTGCTTATTGTTTTCACATATAAGAATTCATTTGATCCTATCCTCATAATACTTTATGCTATTGGTTAAATTATTCTCATTTTACCTGTAAGAAAATGAGACACAGAAAGATTTACCAAGGTAAGGCAGTAAGTAAATTAAGGAACAAATGACTTCTATCACTTTCACCCAGTGGTTGCTTGTCCTTTGAATATACAGCTATCTTCCCTTTCATAGGCACACTTTTCCTGAGAGCTTTGAACCATTGCATGTTTTAAAACATGAATTAATTTTGTGGTGCAAATAGGAGGTAGCATTTTTAGTGTGTCTGATAAATTACTTTATTATGAAGTCTGGCTATTAAAGTTTGGACACAGAGGTCTTCTTTAATGCTTCCCTCATTTTATTTTTTTTTTATTTTTTTTATTAAAAAAAATTTTTTTTAACATTTATTTATTTTTGAGACAGAGAGAGACAGAGAATGAACAGGGGAGGGGCAGAGAGAGAGGGAGACACAGAATCCGAAACAGGCTCCAGGCTCTGAGCTGTCAGCACAGAGCCCAATGTGGGGCTTGAACTCACGGACCGTGAGATCATGACCTGAGCTGAAGTTGGACGCTCAACCAACCAAGCCACCCAGGCGCCCCAATGCTTCCCTCATTTTAAAAGTCCAGCAGAAAATAACATTTATGTAATAACCATTAAAATAGACTTTGTTTTAAAAAGTTGTACAGAATAGGACACAGGCTAGATGGTTAGCTCCCTAGATTTCTCTCCTTAGATAATTTTGGTGTGAAATATGTTCACGCCCTCTGGGTAATGGTAGAGTAAAAACTGATATGTTATTTTTGTTTGTTTGTTTGTTTGTCCTGTGTTTGGCTTGTGTTATAAATAGTTGAAAGATTTTAATACTCAGTACTGGTGATGGTGTGGGAAAAGAAGCACTGTTTTGCAATACAACTGAAGATGTAAATTGGTATAGAGCTTCTGCAAGGCAATCTGAAAAATATGTATCAAAATTTAATAGAGTACTGTTCTCATACCCAGCAATTTCACTTGAAATCTATCTTATAAGACAATGGTACATTCATTTAAAATACTTAGCACAATGTTGCTTATAGTTGTGAACACTCTGAAATAGTCTAAATATCTTAAAATCAGACATTTGGCTAAATATGTTATAGTGCATGTATATAATATTTCATTGTGATGGTGTGGTAGATCTATATTAATGATGAAAGGATTTATGACATAGTATTAAATGGAACAAGAAATTACAAAATACTCTATAGTTATTCATCTTTTCAGTATGTATAGCTAGAGGAAAAAAAACAAAAACATCACCACAATGTTCACACTTGTTAGGTCTGGTAGTGGAATAACATTTTTGTCTTAATTTTATTTTTCATACATTTTTTGTATAATGTTTTTCTCAATAAGAATATACAGGTCTGCATTCCCTTTCTCAAAACCAATGTGGCTAAATAGGATTTGGAATTGAGAAATTTTTCAACTTGAGGATGTTTATATGGTATAAATACTTTATATTAGGAAATACTTTCAATGGGATATGAGAGCCTCTTGTAATCAAGCATATTAATACTTCACAAGAAAATGTATGGATATGCACAGTAAGTGGCACTCATACAGCTTTATTTTTTATTTTTATTTTTATTTTATATTAATTTTTTAAATACAATTTATTGTCAAGTTGGCTAACATACAGTGTATACAGTGTGCTCTTGGTTTTGGGAGTAGATTCCCATGATTCATTGCTTACATACACCACCCAGTGCTCATCCCAACCAGTGCCCTCCTCAATGCCCATAGCCCATTTTCTTCCTCTCCTGCGCCCCCCCCTGCCCACATCAACCCTCGGTTTGTTCTCTGTATTTAAGAGTCTCGTATGGTTTGTCTTCCTCTCTCTCTTTTTGTAACTATTACTTTCCCCTCCCCTTCCCCCATGGTCTTCTGTTAAGTTTCTTAAGTTCCACATAAGACACTCATACAACTTTAGATCAGTTCAGGTCAGGTGAACTTTCATCACAAAATGAGCTGCAAGTCTGATTTTCAGAGCCTTATTTATTACTTTTTGGAATTTCAGTTAAGAACTTATATACCTGCATTAATTTTTTAATCAGAAAACACTAGAAATATATTTGGAAAAATAAACGAAACCTGTCACCCTAAGTTCGAACCATTGAAGTGCCTCCTGTATTAGTGTTGGCATGCCAGTTGAAAGGCAAGTGGATACGTGAAAATGAATTCCTCTTAGGAGCTTTCTTTTTTCCTTTTCTCTGTATCTGCAGGATGTCACATGATATAAAAGCTTTTAATTTCTAATGAAATATTACTTGGGGCAAGTTAAATCAGCTTTTGACAGCTGTCTTATATTGGTTTAAAATGGGGGGAGAAAGAGTGTTAATTAAGTATGAGCTATTAAAAAGAAGAAAGTATGAGTGATTTTGGAAAACTGTCTTCTGCAGCTGACATACCAACAAATTGTCTCCTGGGAAGAAAAGAGTCTTGCAGGCTCTTCCCCAGTCTAACTGCGTGCTTTGCTAGGTGGGGGGTTAATAAGCAACATCTGACAGTGGCAAAAGTGCTCTGTCACATATCCTCCCATACATTTCAAGATTGCTAAGCATCTGTTTTTTACTGGGATCATTTTGGTAATCTCCTTTTCAACACAGACCTAGGTCTATAAACAGAAATCACTTTTTCACACTTAGGGATATAAGTTAGATAGAGTTTTGGAATGATTTTTATGGTGCCAGCTTCATGTTTCAGGATAAACCCGAAGTGGTTACTTGGGCTCAAATTGCCTCTCAGTCTTAGGGAAACAAAGACTAAACAAAATGATTCTGTTTGTTTTATTGCTTGACTACTTGTCTTGAAGATATTTCTTTGCACCAACTTTAACCTTTTGGGTTTTTTTATGGAATAGATGGAAAACACAGAGAAACATATAAAAATACCATGATCATCCACAGTCTTTCTGCTGGGAATTTTTTTGTGTATCCATTTTATCCTTTGGTATTTGTGTGTGTGGGGGGGTGGTGTGTGTGTGTGTGTGTGTGTGGCTAATAGATAGGTGTATACCTACTTCTCTAAGCACGTTGCATATATTAACACATTGACTCTTCGCAACATCCTCATGGAATTGATATTATGATACCTATTTGATAAATGATAAACACATGAAATAGTGGAATCTGCTGTACGTAACTATACACAGAATTTCTTACAAATTGTTTTTACGGTTAAGACTATGGCCTCTTCAATTTTCTCTATCATTATCTTTTTCAAAACTCCATTTTTATGGCTACACAGTATTCAAGAACATTGATGTACCACAATTTAACAACTCCACAGTTATTATTTAGGGCGGTTATGCTTAAATTTTTATTTCTATAAATTATGTAATAAATAACCATTGTATATTGATATTTCTTTAAGCAGTTGATTGTTGGCTGCTGAAAAATTCCTGGAATTGAAACTCATTGTCTTCCTATGATAAACATGTTTAAGGTGATGGAACATAGATTTACAGAGTGCATGTTCTGCAGAAGGCCATATGCATTTAAATCCCAGTGGCTCCACTTAATAATTTAGTATGATATAAAAAGTGACTTGAATTTTCCAATGATCAAAATGCATAGACCTCTCAGGAATTTGTGTAGAATTAAGAGAGGCATTGTATCAAAATTAATTAGCAACAGATGAATGTGTAAATAAAATGCAGAATATCTATCCAATGGTACAAGATGGATGAACTTTGAAAACATCATGCTAAATAAAAAAAGCTAATCACAGAAGAAGGATTACATGATTCCAATCATATGAAAGTCCAGAATAGGGACAGAAAGTAGATTCACGGTTGCTTAAGAACGGGGAATGGGAACAAGGGATATGAGGGTGTAGCTAAAGGGTACTGGATTTTTTTTAGAGGTGAGGAAATGTTCTAAAATTGATGGTAGTGATGTTTTTCAGATATCTCTAAATATACTAAAAACTAATTGTATGCTTTAGTGGGTGAATTTTACAGAAAGTGAATTATATCTCTATAAAGCTCCTTTTATAACTCAGCTGCATTCAAAGTGGTATCCAAAAGATTAAGTAGGGTTTAAATTTCTTGAGAGATAAAAGAAAGTCTTTGACATGCCATCTTTTTTTAGCCTCCAGTGGATTCCATTTAACTTTTGACATACATACATACATACAAACGAAATTTGCAAACCTTGCATTTTTATGTTAAACCTACAGTATAAGAGCATCTTTATTTCTCTAGATGGATGTCATACCTCTTCTGTTGGTATGAAGAGAAAAGCAAAACTGATCTCAAGGATTGTTGTAATAATTTGAATGGAGTCTCAGCGCATTTCAGTGACTTTTATAGAGGGTTTAATACTGACTGTTTAGTTTCATTTGGCATTTTATCAGATGCTTGTAAAGTAAAAAATAATCCATTCCTTTAGCCGAAAGATAAAGATTAAATGCCTTGTCTAAGGTCATTCAGGCAAAAATTGGTTTTCAAATCCTGTGGGTTTGACTTTGGTATCTCTCAGCTCTCAGTCTTTTTTTTTTTTTTTTAAATATTAATTTATTTACTTTGAGCTAGTGAGAGAGCGAGCAAGCACTCGAGCAGGGGAAGGGGCAGAGAGAGAGGAGAGTGAGAATCCCAAGCAGGCTCCACCGTGAGCTGGGACTCAGTCTCACAAACTGAGGTTGTGACCTCAGCTGAAATCAAGAGTTGGGTGCTTAACGGACTGAGCCACCCAGGTGTCCCCCTGTTTTTTTTACTATAAAACTTCCTACTTATCAACAATCGCATGTATTTATTTCATTAAATCCAATAGAAAAGTGTATTTTTTTAACCTGTTGCTGACTCTCAAATTCAAGCTGAACAAGGGTACTTACGAATTAAAAATATTCAGAAAACAACCTGCAATGTAATTTTTGTTGCTTCGACTATAACTATGTATTTTCTGACAGGATTTGGTGACCATTCTTCCTGGAGAAATCCTAAAGTATTCTAACATTCCAGTTATTTATAGTAAATGGGCAGTAAGCTCTGTATTTGTCAATCACCTTTGTTCCTGGATGGAAGCTTGGCTGTCTGTTTACAAATAGCACTTGGACTTTATGTTGCAAGTTTGTACCTTTTGCAGGTGGTCTAAAGGTTACAATGAAACAGAGCAACCAGGCATCTTAAAACTCAGTTCTCCTTCTTACTGGTTTTCCTTTAGACACTTGGGAGGAAAAATCTCAGCATTATTATGTGACATGTAAACAAGATCAGATTCTGATGTTAGGCTGGAAACAAACAATACAGATTTAACTTCCCCCACCTCCACCCCCTCCCCAAACAAGTCATGTTAATTCTCTAGGGTAACAGAGATCTAGTCACTGGAATATACTGAACTACTCATGAAATCTTCAGTTTTCTTCTCCATTCTGGCTTCATGATGTTAAACATCTTAATTTCTGGAACATTATGGGTGATAAAATTGTATTGATTATTTATCCCCAGTGTTTTGTTATTAATTGGAGATAACATGAAGAAAATGTAACACCATTAATTTAAAGAGTCCCTCATTTCAATGATGTAGCGAATCATCTGAGTTTGTTGTTCTCCTAATAAAAGGTGGAAGAAATGGCCATTTACTTTGATAACATCATTTAGTTTTTAAAGTGTTCTTAAGATGTAATTTATATACCATAGAATTCACCCATTAAAAATGTGAAACTCATTTTTTTTTAATATATTCATGAAGTTGTATGATCATCACTAAAATCAATTTTAGGACATTTTTACCACCTCAAAAGAAACCTCAGATCAATTAGCAGTCACTTCCTATTTCCTCTTAAGCACTCCAGGCCTAGACAACCACTAATCTACTATCTATCTCTAGACAATTGCCTATTCTGGACCTTTCATATATATGGAATCATATAACATATGATTATTTGTGACTGATTTCCTTAACTTAGTATAATATTTCATAAGTTTTTACATGTTTCACCCCTTTTATGGCTGAATAATATTCCATTTTATGGATATACCACATTAGTTGATGGATAGTTGGACTGTTTTCACTTATTTGGCTATTCTGAGTAATGTTGCTTGAACATGTATGTGTAAGATTTTATGTAGGTAAGTGTCTTTATTTCTTTTGAGTATACATGCAGGAATGAAACTGTTGAGTTCTCTAGTAACTCTGTTTTACATTTAAAGAAACTACCCAACTGTTTCCAAAGCAGCTGTACCAGCAGCATAATGAGGGTTCCAATTTTTCCATATCCTTGCTAACATTTATGATCTGTTTTTGATCATAGTCCTTTATTGGGCATAATTACTAGCATCTTGCTCTTTTTTATACTGCTATAATCTCCAAATTTTCAAAAATAGTATTTTTTTAGTATAAAAGAAATGTTGATAGGTGGTTTTTCATTGGCGTTCTGAGCCAACTGCTTTTGCCTAGTGTTTTATTTAGATTCAACATGTTTAGATTGCTTTGGTTGTGTGAAGATATATGGCTAATCAACTGGAATTCATAATCTCTGGTATATGTTTTAGAGTCTTTTCAGGGACTAGTTTCCTCATCCTAGAGGCATCTTTCCTCTCTGGTCTGGTGGCAAGTTTGATATAAAGTTAGTAAAGTATTAACTCTCCCAGGAGAAAGTCATACTATCAGTTTATAGAATAAGCCAGCTAGAGGACCTTTACAGACCACATTTTTTTCTTATTTTTGAGTCTAAATGCTATACAAAAATATATGCCTTAGGGGTGCCTGGGTGGCTTGGTTGGTTAAGTGTCTGACTTCGGCTCAGGTCATGATCTCATGGTTCATGAGTTGGAGCCCCACGTAGGGTTCTATGCTGACAACTCAGAGCCTGGAGCCTGCTTCAGATTCTGTGTCTCCCTGTCTCTCTGCTCCTCCCCCGCTCGTGCTCTGTCTCTCTCTGTCAAAATTAAACATTAAAACAAACTTTAAATATAGGCCTTAATCCTGAGATATGGCTACTCTTTGACTTAAATGGATTGGTTGGTTCTTTTATTATATATTTCTATTTGCATATTTCTTGGTTACATAATTTTATTCTGAAAACTATAGAATCTATATGTTAGTAGAGTTTTAAATTGATTTTATTTCTTGCATTTTATATTATCAGTGTTATACTTTTTGTTTTTATTATTTTTTATTTTTTCATAGAGAGCATGAGCAGGAGAGGGGAAAAGGGAGAGAGGGACAAGGGATCTGAAGTGTGCTCCACGCTAACAGCAGAGAGCCCAATGTGGGGCTCAAACTCACGAACTGCAAGATCATGACCTGAGCTGAAGTTGAACACTCTACTGACTGAGCCACCCGGGAGCCCCAGTGTCATTATCTATAAATTGATGAATGCTCGTGGACATGTAGGGACATGTAGGAATGTTCCAAGTGGCTGTTTATTAGTTTTCTGTAAACATTCTAATTTTTTTTAAGATAATCATTTTTGAGAGAGTGTGAGCAGGGGAGGGGCAGAGAGAGAGAGGTAGACACAGAATCCAAAGCAGGCTCCAGGCTCTGAGCTGTCAGCACAGAGCCCCATGTGGGGCTCAAATTCACGAACCATGTTGTCATGACCTGAGCCGAAGTTGGAGGCTCAACTGACCGAGTCACCCGGGCGCCACAATTATAAATATTCTAAATAGTTCTAATGAAGGCAGATTCCACTCATTAAACACAATTGGTATACAATATAATGAATCAATTATGTAATTTTAAAATTTGTCATGTGATCTGTTTTAGGCCCGTATGTTTTCAAGGTCAGGCAGAAGTGGCTGAGAGATGTTTCATTTCATTTTATTGGTCTTACTGGAATGTCATGGTAATATATTTCAGATAAAATTGTGGAGTTTGCCAGCTTTCATCTAAGAAGGACTTGCTTCTCTAGAATCTTTTTTTTTTTTCTGTCCTATAACTGCTACACACCCTGCCGACAAACTTCCTCAGTGTCCTTGGCAACAGAAAGCTGTCTGGGGCTACAGCCCAAGCTGGGTTTTAGCATCGCCTTTCTGTGCAAAGTGAGGATAATGCAAGGTTGGGACTCTTATAAAAAGGGTCAGAACAGGGGCTGAAAGCATCATCAACATGCATCAGCTAGAGACTTCCTGTGGTAATGCTTTTTAAGCCAACCTCCCACAGTCCTAGGACTACTCGAAGATGTTTTGGAAGCTCAGTGTGAGAAAGGGCAGTGGATGAAGGTTAAGACTTCACATTCCTGATCTGATCAAAGTAGTTTAGTTCTTGAAGCTGTGGAATATTGTGAAATATTTCTATATAGGAAAAGTTACATGCCTTAAGATTATTTCAGCGTTTAACATATTTGTAAAACATAACTTCAGGCTCACCAAAATAAGCTAACATCTTCCTCTTACATTCAGTTTGCCATGGTTAAGACAGTCAACATAATGCAGTCAATAAGAAAGACGTCAATCTGACAAAACAGTAAAATACAAATATGTAAGTTTTAATATTTCTATAAGGAAAATAATGAAGCAATAGAAATAAAAAACTTTTTATCTGGAATATGTGATTATATCCAACTTAGATTTTATTTTATATTTAAAAATATTTTTAAATCTCTGAATTTAAAAAACAGGACAACTTTTATAAAATCGGAGAACTATGATTAGAATAAGACACTGTTCCATACTAGCCACAGAGATTAAGAAGACCAAGGTACTAATCTTGGATCTTCAACAATCACAATCTTGATGAAGTCCAAAAATATCTGTGACTTTGAGACTCTTCACATTAAAAAAAGACCAGACAGAGATAACTGGTCTAATCAATTTGTACATTGCCTTCTAGATCTAAAATTGTGAAAACTGTCATTCGGAAATCATCTGGCTTCATCTGGCTATGTTTAGATTCAGTTGCATTGAATATTTGTTTCTTGTCACCAACAGCACTTAAAATGAGGGAATTATAAACCCTCTGTAAAACAGGCAAGGTGTGAGCCCCCAGCTCTAGTTTGTTGTCCCCTTGCTGTAGATTGTTGAACACATAACACAATCCGTGTACACTTTTTATGGATTCAGCATTACCTGTATATTTGATGGCACAAAAGAAATGTAAATTAATAACAAATTTGGATAGAAGTCATATTGCCATGTCAATGAGGAACCATTTGTGAAATAATCGAGTTTCAAATGGCATTCTGTACTATGATATAGACGAAAGAATAGGATAACCTATAAGGTTATTGCAATCAGTAGTGGGAAAGATGAATAGAAACATACACTGGTCTAACAAACGGCAGATGCCCACTGAGCCTTAGGAGTAAATCATGAAGAAAAATAGGAGTTACTGTTTATGTCTGTTATCCCTATTATAAGCTCTCCTGGAGAGCTGAGGATGATAGAACCAGAGCTTGCAAAAGTCGACCAGAGGTAATCTGCCTTCTATCAAGAAGGTTAAGAAAAGAGAATTCTGTTGGAGAAAAGGAAGCCTGGAAGAATTGAAAAACAAAAAAACAAAACCAAAAAAAACCTCAATGTTAGTCTTTTTCTTATATATTTCTCTTTCTCTGGAGGCTTATTGTTTTGGCTTCATTAATTTTTCCCTTGCTTGCTTTCTTCCTAAACATGGCTTAGTCTTTCATAACTTTGCAGAATGGCTTGGCTTGCATGCTGCATTTCCTTAAGTAGGAATGATCATTTTAGAAGCAGGAACGCCAACTTTTCCTTATTCATTGAGATTTTTGGCATTATCCTGCACGATACTTTATTTAAAAAAATGTATAAGCTGAAATTAAGGCTGTATCAAGGAAATTTCATATATGGTATGCCTGCTGATGTCCCATACTGCTTATAATAATGATTGGTGAAATTGAGAAAGTGTCTACTGTAGCAATTTAGGAGTTTGTGTTTGGGTAGGGTAATAAACTGGCTTATGCTTCATTACATGACTGACTTCATTATAGCAAAACCATGCACACTGTTTCTGTCAATTAAATCCTCATTTACTTTCTCAGGCACTAATTAAGAAGTCCTCATCATTCAGGTAGAGATAAGTAATAGAAACAATTACTGTCAGATATAGACATATTTAATAAGCTTGGACAACCCACCTGTCTACTTTTGGTGACAACCTTTTACTTTCAGCTTCAGGAGCAGAGGCTCCAGTTTTCCTGAAAGTGAAGGCTGGCATCAGGAGGTAGGAGAGCTGCTGCTTTCTGTCAAACTCTTCTTAGCTAAGCAACTTTGTTGTCCCCACTCCTCTATGTATGGAGAGAACTAAATAGAAACTACTGGAAATGTCATAGGGGAAGGGACGTTTCTTATTTACATGGTATACAGGTTGGCAAAAAAAATCACACTGGATATAGAGCAAATGCGTGTACAGTTTGTCAAGGTTTCCTTAGAAATATGTCAAACAACTAGATTGGAGAGCAAGGTTGTTTGTGAATGTTCCCACATTTTTAACTGAGGGGACTGTATTGTCCATACTTGGTCCACTCTGGGCCCTCAGAATCTTCTTCATATTCATGCAGACCTACGTTTTCTTTCAGGCTAGCCTATTTTTTTATTTTTCCTGACTTGTGGGTGATGTAACTGTTGCTGGTCATCATTAACACTTTCATAATTCTCTTTCCTTCTTCTACAGTCCAATAGGTTGAAAGTGAATAAATTGGGTGGATCCATTGTGAATTAGGACTGAACACCGTATGTAGGTAGAGCATTCATGTCTCGTGATGACTATGTTCCATAATCCTAAGCCATTTCTCTTCACTAAAGACTCTTGACGACCTTAAAACCTACTACTCAACTACAACCAATACTCCACCAAAAAGTAAATCTGGATAGAATAATGCTCTGATTGCCAAGCAATCTGACCCAACTCCGGACTTTGAGTGTACAAAGAAAATTCAATAAGTGAGCTCACCAAGACATATTTTAAACTACTTAACAGATTTTTGTTAAAAAAAGGAATGCCATACTTGGCAATTTCAGCTATAAAGAATGTCTTTAAATATACCTATGATTTTTCTCATATATTGTACAAGAGGGGAGGGGCAAGAATTTTTGTTTTAAGAACAGAAACTTCTTACAAATATATGAATGATAGTTTAGATATAACTTTAGGGACAGCCTGAAAGTGAGCAATTCTTAAAACATGGTTGTGGATTTTTGATTACATATAGATACTAAGAAAGGACAATATTGATTGAAAAGTATGCAGGGAAGATTGCTACAATGTGAAACAGTGGACATTTATTCATTTTATATAGAAAAACAAGACAGATGAAGGAATTTTATTTTTTTGCTGGACTTTTTTTTTTCAATTTACTAGTTTTGTCATAATAAACATCCCTTTTCAGAAAAAAAAAAAAACAACAAACCCCCCCCCAAAAAAAAAACCCAGAAGTCAGAACCAGAGCACTACAGTTAGTTAGATATAGTTTCAAATCCTAGCCCACCGTTTGCCAACAGTGACCACTTCCTGAGAAATATATTTAACTTTTCAGTCCTTGCATCTATAAAATTAAGACAAATTAAGTACTTACTGGGCTTTAGCAAGGAATGTCATGTACCATGTGCTTGGCATTTTTCTGACCATATTATATGTAATCCACTGAAGTTTCACAAAAGTCCTGTGAGGTAGGAGCTAGTATAATTCCTCCTTCTCAGGTAAGAAAAATGTAACATTCCCCAATTATAGAATATGTGATGTATGAGATTTGAACCCACGCTTGTTTCCAGCATCTGAGCAATTAGCCCCTATGCTACAATAATGAGTATTCAGTATGGTATCCAGAATGTAGTGAATGGTCCATAATTGTTAGCATTGGATGCTATCACTGGCAAGTCTTTAGAGGCTCATAAATAATACCCTGGTTCATTTCCTGAATTCAGAATCAATTAAAAGGTAGACATAAACATTAGATAGAGATCAGAATACTACTGACAACCTGATTGGAAACCTTGGCTTTAGAACTGCAGCAAAGTACGTGTGATAATATCATATTCCTGAATTAATTAATTAATTAATATCATATTCCTGAACTCTATTAAAGTACCCCTGAAAGGGACAGTCTTCTCCCACACAGCGGAGAGGAAAGCAGAGTGCATCTATTCAGGTAGTCTCTGAAAAAGAGAGGGCCAGTAGTTCTCTGCCATAACATGGCTCTTTTTGTCAACTCTCCATTCAGTTAAAACTATCATCTTCTCCTGACGGGTGAGTAAGAGTTGGGAAGCAAGACCTCAGCCATTCTGTATCCACTGGAAATGGAAGGTCAGGATTCCTCCTCAACTGCTGTTTGTACTGTTAACACTGTTACTGCTGTTGTTATCTTCATTATAATTTGTCAACAAGTGGCAGACATACTAAGATTCAAGGGTACCTCTTTTGCTCCTCAGCTCCTGAGCTGAGATCTGCTAAGAAGGAAATGACATTGATCCTAAGTATAGACCACCCCCACCCCCAGAGATTTGCTGAGACACTGGCCCAGCTGAAAGAAGAACTGTGCTCCAAGGGATGGCTGCCTTTGGTTGCCTTAAAGAAGGCAGGAGCACTACCTTTATAGGACTGCAGATTCCAGGTGTGGGGAGAGAGGAGTCTTGCCCCACCTAGAAGCAGAGGAAGGAAAAGAGGAGTGATAATATTTTTTCTAGATGCCTCACTAAACTCCCATCTTTGAGCTCAGGTAAGATTATATATTTCAGAATGCATTTTTAGAAGACATCCTCTTCATTAACAGAGGAAATGTTCTATTAACACAGCTGTCCTTGGAAGTGCCTTAAGCCCGAGTGAGATGTCCTTTCCATAGAGTTGATTCTTATCTCTTTCCTCAAAAGGCATTTACACAAAAGTCTGAAGATGAATATATTCATAACTGCCACATTTTGCTCCAAAAATGACATTTTCACAGAAACTCCCACAGGGGCCAGAAAGAGAGAAGCCCAGGAAATTAGCCATAGTAGTGCTAGATGATGCCATTATAATGAGGGTGTGAACCGAGAGGTGATCTGATCCCTGTGTCTATAGTAGTTGAAATAATAAGCCACTTAGCGAGAGAGCATGTCAATGGTATACTTGAAAGCCTAACTCTGGTAGCTTTACAAACCCCAAATTTAGTGTTGCTTTATCTATTGAAAGCCTTGCCCTATAGTTGTCAAAACAATTGGTTATCCTTTAAAACAACTATTTGCAGATGCATTTAGTTAAAGCCATCTGAGATGGAACTAATAGTGCATTCAGCCCCATGGGAAAAAAAAAATCATCATGATGCTGCTAATGTGTTGCTTCCAACCGGTAAAAGCAATGGAATTTAGTCTGGTGGGTCCTCAAGGAAAGAATACGGTGTGGATTGTGGACTCTGTGAAGAGCCAGAGGCTAAAAATGTAGTCAACCCACTCTTAGTCCTCATCTCCATCCTTATGAGAAGGCTCAAAACAGCACAATGGTTTGGCTTGGTCCCAGAGAGGTAAAAGCCGCTGAAAGGTTGTATTTACTTATTTGAAACAATAAATCTTATCATGGTACTAAGGACTTGAATTTTCCATTTAGTCTGAGAGCACTAAATAGTTTCCTGATCAGTAATGGCTTTAAATTAAATGAAAAGAGAATAAAAAAAGCACAGGGAGCCATAGTTTTTTTTTCCCCTCCATTATACTTTTTATGGATGCATAACAATTATCGTCATTCCTTGTTTAACTCCTGCCCTTCAGGAGGTCCCTGTGTCCTGTGGTAGAGAAGGAATGTGAGGCAGGAGGACTCCCAGCCCTTCTTCACTCCTACTGAAGTCACCCAAGAGCTACAGGACTCTTTGCAAACCATGGGATTCTTCTTCATTGTCAAATACAGAGGCATTGATCTATACTGAGTCTACTTCTTGAGGAAAAAAGAAGAGTTATTTAAATATCCAATGAAGTAATTGCTGCCCTTCCTCCTTCCCCCTCCCCCCGCCTCAACTAGAACCTCTTCCCTTTTTCTTTCCAAACATCAATAAAATATATCCCTCTTCTCTTTCTTCTCACATCAATACTCTATCCACACTTTCGAAGCCAAACTATAGCTACCATTTTGCAACGTCCTTCATCTGCCCGTCTTGAATTCATTTCTCTTTCTTTTCTGTTTATGTAGTCCCTGACTGCATCTGCTCATGAATCTGCTATTATTCTGTTTTGATTTGGCTTTCTTTTCCCTCTAGATTTTATTTTCCTTGTTTTAATAATTTATTGCTCATTGTTGCCAGATTTCTTATCCATTTTGGTAAACAATTGGGATTTATAGTGCTCGAGGCTTAATAAATAACAGCATGTCTTTTCTAAACCTTTTTTTTTTCAAAACCCTCCTCTACTCCCGTCCCCCTATTAGATATCTTGCAAGTATTTTGAACAAATTGCAGGTAATGCGATAGATATTATCATTAAAAAAAATCTTAATGCTCTTTTGTCCTTATAAGTATAAAAATATTAGAATATTTTATTATTTGTTTTTCCATGGATAAACTCCTTGGGTAACTTTATGCATTCACAGCTGAATTTATCATTTCCAAAAAAAAAAAAAGAGAGAGAGAGAGAGAGAGAGAGATGGTAATTTACTTGAGAGGAAGAATCAACTTCATTTAAAAAGAAAAGTTATATGCCATAATTTTTTCCTTCTGTCACCAGGGTCCACATGTTACTATGGAGATAGACTGTAAGAGGTTAAGTAATTTGGCAAAGATTACATGCTATTCTGTGATGGAGCTGAGAATAAACCCCCCCAGGACTGGGACCCACTATGCCAGGAACTTACCCTGACCTAGCTACTACATGTAATTTCATGTCATATGTAAAACCTGCCTAGGCATTAGATCAGGATTCTGATGCACTGTAAATGTTCAGTAAATGTGAAAAAAAAAACCTCATCAATTTTAGAAAGGTAGAACCTAACTTTATAGAGATTAGTTGAATATATGATGACAGCTAGTAAAGAGAGAATGAAAAGAATGACTTTTCCTAAGTCCATACCAATATGGAAGAGCTCCCAAGGCAAAAGAACAATGGCCTTTTGAATAATGTCTTAGAAACTCCTAAAAACTCCCACCTACCCCATCTGACATGTGAAAATGCATTTTTTCAGGAGAAGAAATTTAATGCTGTCAAGATATAGTCTACAATTTTTATTTTTGCAGTTGCTCTTAAACAATTTTTCCTTGAAGAATTTCTTGTGGATTTGTATATGATCCACCATACAAATAATTTAGAAATATGTAAATATTGTTCCAATTTTAAAAGTATTGTTTACTGGATATCTGCAAAAAAAATGAGTATTTTTGCATGTCTGATTCTAAGTGTTAAAATTGTAAATGAGGACTTGTACCACTCTCTGGGCTCTCTGGGCTCTGTGATATCACAGAGATGATCATAAAGCATACAGATCCTTAAGCAATTAGTCTGGCCCTTGCATACTTTCTGAAATCCATTTGTTCAGTTGGACAACTGAGATTGCTTTCTCTCTCTCTCTCTCTCTCTCTCTCTCTCTCTCTTTCTGTCTTTCTCTAGTGCTTACTCTACCTGGAAAAACAAGATAGATGTCACAGGGTTGTTTGAAGTAGTACAACAGACAGATACACAGCAGATAAGGTCAGAACATCTAATCAAAAGGATTTGAGAATAGTAAACTTCCAGTGCCTTCTTCTGAGAATACTATGGAAGGATAGAGCTGGTCCTCTAGGAACAGGACAATGGACCAGAACTGATGAAGTGTGAATCTATGTTTCAGATAAAGTAAGTTAACTATAGTCACCTGAAACCAGGAGAGGGCAGTGGATAGAGAGGGGGAGCAGACTGACAATCTGAAAGGCAAAGAAGAGGAACTCTAGAGGGGTTGGACTGAGTAAAGATGAAGTAGAGATGTTACCTAAGAATCTGTCAGTTCACCCCTCACAGATGAACTCAACTTCTAAATCTGCAAAAGGCAATGGTCCAGAAATCTTCCCTGCAAAGCTCCAGGGGAACATGTTTAGAAAAAGCCTTCACTATGAAACTGAGCATTGAAAAGTTTCTCTCTTTCTTGATTTAAGAAATCTAGTGTGAAAGTGGAGATGAAGTAGAGATTTTGGAGAATGTCTGTTTTGGACACATTCTTGGCACCAAATATATTTTATCAGCAGGCTGAGTTTTGAATATTAAGAATGCATTTTTCCCTTATTGATTTCTGTAGCAGAATGGAAACTATTTTCCAAATTACTCCATTTACATTAAAAATATATATTTTAGAGTAGTTTTAGGTTTACAGCAAAATTGAGAAGTAGGTACACAGGTTTCCCTTATATACCCTCTACCCCTATACACGCATAGCCTCACCCATTATCAAAATCACTCACTAAAATGATACATTTTTTTATGAAAGATGATCCTACATTAATGCATCATGATTGCCTATGTTCTGTAGTTTACCTTAGGATTCACTCTTGGTGGTATACATTCTGTGGGTTTGAAAAAATGCTAGTGACATGTATCTATCATTATAATACCATAGAGAGTATTATCACTGCCCTAAAAAATCTTGTGTTCACTGCCTATTTGTCTCTCCACCAACCCCCCAAACCACAGATCATTTTATGTCTCCATAGATTTGCCTTTTCAAGAATGTAATATTGTTAAAAGAATACAGTATTCAATTTTCATAACATTCCTTTCGCCTATGGGCTTTTTAACGTCATTTCTCTCCACAAGGTATTTCTACTTAACTTTACCTAGGATATTTTGCCAACACTCAAGTCAAAATCTTCCCCTTCAATGGAAGTAGGCCTCCCTCCTTATCTTCTCTGAGCACTCCCTGTTTACAGTTTCTTCTGGTTTTATGTTACACACTAGAGTTTGTTATCTGTTAGTGCATTTCAATAATTTCATAACACCAATTTTTACTTCTCAGCTAGACTATGAGCTATTCAAAGGCAACAGTCAGTATCTCACAGTTCTCTTTTACCTTTCATAGTATTTATCTTGGCACTAGGTGAATAAACAATGTTTCAGAAATAATTGTTGGTTGATTGAGAATCTTCCCTGAATAATGTAAAAGACTTTATCAATGAGAGCTTAAATTACTTATTCTCTCTGGAAAACACTGCAGATTAAAGATGAAAATACTCCTACTCTAAGCACTGAGAGCTTGCCTTCTCTCTAATTATTATAAATCATAGCCTGAACATTTAAACTATTCAAGATTTCATTTTTTCCCCTAACTTCCTCCAGCATGAAATCCAATCAAGCATATGCTAGCTGCTGTTTCTATACTCGCCTCCAAGCATCCATTGTAACATATATGCTAATTGTGATTATTTTTAATGATTTCTTCAAGTTGTTTTTAATACAAAGTTGCTTTAGTATGAGTCATTTTTAATACAAAGCTCTAGGTAAGCATGGCATATCCCATTATTTGTAATTGCATCTGTTATTTTGCCACCAGCTTCCAAAAACAATTAAACCCACTCCTGATGGGTAATCAGACAGCATCGACCTATTACAGCAATCTACAGAGAATGGTCCTCTCCTTTAACCTTGTCCTGATTCCAGCTGCCCTCTTCTCTGACAACTGGAAAATACAAAACTCTTTGTGATGTTTTTATCTCTTGCCTCCCACTGGAATGTGAACTCCATGTTCCCCTTTCTCCATGGCGCTATCATCTTGGCATTAGGCCATTGGAGGAACGCCCAACCCCTTCCCAACCAGGTATCTTTATGTAAAGCCTGACTACAGGGTTAATTTGTTTTATACACTGTGATATCTTACTTAATTCTGATGTTGTTTGGGCCACCTGATTTCTTCCTCAAAGTAAGAAATTTCTTGTTGCCCAAGCTGTAGCTCTAACTATACATTTTGGAGAGTTTTAGCCTTTGAGTCTAGGATGAGCTTTGAGTTCCTCTGATACTTTGTCCCTCTAACTATGAATTTGTCTGAAAGGCTTCCTGGAGGGTTAAAATCATCTGCCATTAACTGAGATGTTTTGCCTACGACCTCTGTTTTTTCTCCGTTAACCTCATATGCTGAACAATATCTTTTGCCCCTGGATATCTCTTATTTCCCAGGTTGATCCACATTTTATTAAAACTCAGGATTTGAAAATTCTTTTTGGGACTGTAATTATTTCTACATGATTGTTTCTGTATTCCCAGTGTAGGTCACACTTCTTATCTCTTATTGGAGTTATCTGAATAAACTCTATTTTGCTATTTAGACCTTTGAATGGAATATGCCTTCCCTTATTAATTTCTAGATGTAGCATCAGTATTAAGGAAATTCATGGTTACTTAATGTGGAGCTTAGATTTCTGACAACTTCAGACTTCTGGACAGAGCAATGAGCTGTGATATTAGGCATACGCCCTGTAGAATTTTCAAATATCTTAGTGGCATCACTCTTAGATCATGCAATGCCAGTGATGTCAAACCACCAAGAAAGTTTTATTTGTCCAGCAGATTGTTTTTTAATTTTTTAATGTTTATTTATTTTTGAGAGAGAGAGAGAGAGAGAGAGAGAGAGAGAGAGAGAGACAGAGCACAAGCGGGGGGAGGAGTAGAGAGAGAGGGAGACACAGAATCCGAAACAGGCTCCAGGCTCTGAGCTATCAGCACAGAGCCCAATGCGGGGCTCGAACTCACAAACCTGAGATCATGACCCGAGCCGAAGTCGGATGCTCAACTGACTGAGCCACCCAGGTGCCCCCAGCAGTTTGGGTTTAAGAATGCAATAAAATATTTAATATGTTTAAAAAATATTTCCATTGCAAATTATTACAGAATCTTAGATTTTTTTTTATTGCCAAATAAAAGCTACCCTTCTTTAGTCTCTACTTTTGGACAAGTACTTAACATATATGGTCTCATTAAATCCACCCAACAAGGTAGATGTTATTTTCCTGAGTTCACAAATGAGGGAATGATGGCTCTGAGAAGAGTAAATATGTGTCCTTCTTGTCTGCTCAGAAAGTTAATGTCTTTGTATAGGTACCTAAAATCCTTAGGAGAAGATTATCCAGGTAATGTCTTAATGTACCCTGTGAGATTTTTCTCTTTAAATTTCTAGTTGTTTTTTTTTTTAAATTCCTTTTTCAGAACTATTTAGCAGTTAGACCACTTTTCATAACAGAGAATTTTGTCCTCTAAGAAGAAATAAAAGGCCCTGTCTGGTCTGGTTGGTGCTAATAGTTCTCTCCAACCTCTAAGAATCGAATAGGATAGTAAAGATAATGGTGTGGGGAGGAGCAGTGTTCTCTTAGTGTGGTTCCTCTTTTGAGAATGCTCTAACTTCATTATGGACCTTTGAGCTTTGTTTCATTTCTTAATGATATTGGGTACATGAGGTGTCAAGAGCTCAAGTTTTCTATAGTTAATCAAAGCCCACTTATTGAAATGTGTGTGTGTGTGTGTGTGTATATATATATATGGAGTGTGTGTGTATATATATGGAGAGAGAGAGAGAGAAACTGAGAAAGAGGGAGAGAGAAACTTACTCTTGACTTCTATAACTAATACATTGCCTATTAAAGTCAATACTTTGACATTTAGAGTATTTCTCTTATACAATCTGATTTGATAAGAAGTTATTCTGGAAAAAAAAAAGAAATATGACATATGAATCCACCAATTGAGAGAAATATATGTAGTTGACCGTTGAGCAACATGGGTTTGAACGGCACAGGTCCACTTATACACAGATATTTTTGGATAAAGACAGTACAGTACTTTAAATGTATTCTCTTTTCCTTGTAATTTTCTTTAGCTAACTTTATTGTAAGAATACAGTATATAATTTATATATGTGTATACCATACAAAGTATGTGTTAATCAACTATATAATTGATCAGGTCAATAGTAGGCAATTAGTAGTTAAGCTTTTAGGTAATCAAAAATACTTTAGAAAACTTGCCATTGTAAATTCTTTCTTTGCCCCTTGAAGATGTAAATCTTCTCTTAGCTTCTTGCAAGTTTACAACCCAGGAAAAGTGTTTCTCAAGGACCTAGGAACTATTTCTTTGAAATGTGAACACAAGGAGTTAGTACTCCATCTCTGTCTCTGCATGCCAGAAGCCTAACTTCGATGTGCACCAATTAGCAAACACAGATGACATAATTACAGAGAAAAACAGTTGCAAACTCATGAATAACTCAATATACTAGACATATCCGATTGGTCAAACTCTTGCCCACAATCTCCAGTACTTTTCTACTAACTCACCCCAGCGCTTAAAAACCTTTCACCTTTTCTATCAGCAAAGCTAAGTATTTATGCTTGAACTGTTCTCTACCTCCTATTGCTGGTGATTAGTGGTATCAGAATAAAAGCAACGTCTGTCTGCTCATCTGGTCCTGAGTGATTTTTCTTTAACAATACCCATAACTGCCTGCCAATATTAATGCCTTAAGAGTGCTTTTGCATGATGAAAAAAGTAGAATGCTGCTTTTTTGCAACTGGTTTAAAAAGAAAGCCTATCTTATTTTGGAGAACCTGCAACCTTTATATTGCATTTAAATCACATTTGCATGTGGGTGGGGTGGGGGATGTGTTTATATGTATATGTGAATGTGTTTGTGTTTCTAAACAGAACCTCGGTGCTAGAAAAATTGCTGGAAAGTTATTTTTTGCTTTTCTTTCCTTTGTGGTCAGTTTACCATATCCTTCTTCTCTCTGCTCTGAGAACATATTTGAGAGAAGCCAGTTCCATTCCAACACTAGAGCATCTGCTTACAGCCACTTAATCATCTCAGTGAGGCAGACATCTTCTTTCTGGTCCTGGCTGTCAAGAGGTGAAGCAAAAGCTGACGTGAAGGCCTTCTCCACATACTAGAATATTATCTGACTCCTTGGAGAGGTTTCTGTACATGCAGGCAAGACCTTTCCCAACTTTCCACCATAAAGGAGGAAGAAAAAATATCCCACCAAAGACTTATACCTTAAAATGCCTTTAGGGGCCATAGCTGGGTCTTCCCATGAATAAAGGGAAACTCTCTGGTGCAAAAGCTAATTTTAGTTTGTCAGGGCACAGAGAGAAGGGGATGAGATGTCTGAATAGAGTGGCTCTCCTAGCAAATACAGGAGAGGTCTTATTTGACCATCTGGAAGATAAGTTTTCTGTTGACTTCAGAGAAAGTAAAATTGTCCATTTGATATGTATTGAAAAGTATTTTCTTCAGCTTTTTGCTTTCCCTTTGATAAACTGGTGAATTTCCCCAGGTTGCTCAATTGTACTGTGGAGATTAAATATAGAATCTAACCTTGTAAATGGGGTAGAATCTGAGGCTCCTGATGGGTCTCACAGGGAGGACACTATTTGGGGGCTTTCCTGAAACAGAGTGCTTGCAAATAAGTCACTCCATTTGAAGGAATGAAAGTAGATTGTCAGGGAAGCCAGTCTTTTCCTTAATCAAATTGATATTAACAGCCTGCTACGGTATGATGGCAACAAAGGGAAAGAAATGTGGAGTATACTCTGCCTTTTCATGGAAAGTGTCAGAAACCCCTGCTGTTTGCATAAGTGACCACGGATCTACTTCAAAATCCTAGCATGCAGGGTAGCAGAGATTATGTAGGTGAATTCCTCCTGTCAGCTAAACTATTTTGTGTCTCAGGTTCACCTTTAAGCCAGTCCACTTGTGGTCCATTTCTTCTGTTATTTGATTTAAAGTTGAGGGCGCAGATAAAATCAGTTTAGAGAGGAAGTTGACAATCTGGTAAATAGCTCTGGCTTTTCTCTTTTAGGCCATAGAAGAGATACCAAGGATTAAAGCTTCTCCAGGAAATAAGTTTTCTGATTTTATCTCAGATGGTCTTGAATATTCAAAATTGCCAACCAGATAGAAAGGACTACATCCTCTCAGGGAGACTCAGGGAGGACTGTCCTCTCCACCTGCCTGAGATTCTCAGCAGCAGAACCCTAACTTCTCCAACCTGGGTGGCAGTGAGGTTCAGTGGGTAAAGGGAAGCCAGTGCATGCTGCTTTTTGTCTCTCTGCTTACAGAAATCCCAGAGGGGTCTTATCTCCTTTCATGGAAAAATCTATCTAATGGGAGGAGTTGAACTGAGTAGAAAAGATAAAACTTTATATGTTGATGAGGCGGTATAAGGATAGAATGAGCAAGAGACTGGTTCTTGCATATTGTTTCTTTAATTAAATAGCATGATGCTCTTTTCAGGACCTCATTATTCTAATAATTGACCTGTTTTATACATTTTTATGAGTTTTTTTGGCACAGATTATCTTACTGTATAAATTTAATTTTTTCTTAAGTCCCCCCTTACATAATGCAATCTAAACTAGTTTGATTCCATTAGTAAATTAACTAATTCAAGCGTTGATAATTTTTAGAAATTATTAGGAGTACTGCATGCCAGTCACTCTGCTAGGTACTATCAGGTAGGATCTCAGATAACTTTTTCTACACTAAATTC
The DNA here is from genome assembly GCF_022079265.1 of Lynx rufus. NCBI lineage: Eukaryota > Metazoa > Chordata > Mammalia > Carnivora > Felidae > Lynx > Lynx rufus. Next base: position 71,805,284 of record NW_025814896.1, read on the forward strand.
TTAAGTGTTTTTTTGTTGTTGTAATTTTTAACTTTGTTTGAAATTGTATTATTCATACTTCATGGCTTTCCAACTCAGTTTTAATTTCTGAGCAGTTAACATTTGACCCCTTTACTAAATTTCCAATGGCACCTAAAACAAGGTAAAGCATACGGTAGATGCTCAGTTAATTCCTTTTGACTGATTGTCCCTTTTGGTCAACTTTGAGAGTTTTTTACTTATGTTGAAATACCAATAACTGTTTTTGCATCTCCAGAGTATTTCTTTCTATGCTCTCTTCCCATTCAACCTGAGGTCTGATCATGGCTTAATATAGGAAAGAGGTCAAAGTAGTCCTACCTGGCAATTTTGAGAAAGCCTGGCAGAAAGCAAGATACTTGAGCAGATCTGAGCTGAAATCAGGAGAGAAGATGCACCAATGGCAGTACAAGCAGGTGGACAATATCATCTTGGCCACATGTCCTCCTTCCATGCCCCACCTTGATAAGTGGCAACCCTGGAATCATTCTTTGATTCTCCATATTCATTCTTACTCTGTGGACAGCACTTTAGTAAGTCATCATCACATATCCCTGACCAACCTTTGAACAACAACATGCTGGTTTAAACTACCATTCCTCACCTAGTCTCCTTCCTGCTCTCTTTGCTTCCATTCTTACTTCCTCTTTAGGCTTTTCTCCATACGGCAGCCAGTGGATTTTTGAAATATAAACCATTGTATGTAATTTCTACACTCAAAGATCTTCTGGATGAAGACCACAGTTAATAGAAGATTTCCACTCCAGAACAGGAAGCAAGGAAGCCCTACCTGAACTGGCCCTTGTCCATTGCACAACCTTGTCTCCCAACCTTCTCCCACCTCTTCTCTTCCAGCCATGTTGTCTTCCTGCTCTTTCTTGAGCACACCAATCTTATATATGATGGCTTTTCTGGTTGATATTTCTTTTGCCCCAGATGCTTTACCTCTAGATTTTCAAATGGCTCTACTGCTCACTTTATTTAGTTCTCTGCTCAATTTTTTACCTTCTCTGATAGGCCTTATTTCTTCACGCATTTGAATATAGTCCCAGTCATTCTCTTTCTTTTTGTCCTGCTGCTTTCTAAATTTGTCTATAACCCTTATCATTACCTGACATTATATTTTTATTTGTTTATTTGCATTTTTCTCTCCTAGAATGTAAAGTAAGTGGAGGTTTTTTTTTGTTTTTTGTTTTGTTTTTGTTTTTACCACCCATGAGTAAGACTGGCACACAGTATATACTAAATAAGATTTACTGAATGAATGAATAAAGTAATGAATGCTGTAGCCATTTCTGAGAGCAGATGCTCATTGCTTGTACAATGGAATTGATTTGCTCAATGCCATTTCTATTTGCTGAACTTGATCTGGTATTAATGATTTTTTAGAATTGAGCTCTTCTTTGAGCCATCACTGGATTAGGCATGGGGACCAATGTTACTCAAGTCAGGACAGAAGTAATGAAATTGCTAAATCACAAAGTAGAAAATCAGTTGTCTGATACAGTTGTTTCAGTTTACAAATAACAAAGTGAGGATCCATAAAGAATAATAGCTAGAAATACTTGTATATTGGTTGTCAAGAATTTTTATGTATATTAAAATATTTTATCTTTACCTCTAAGGTAGGTATTAGCATATTTTATGTTTTGGGTAAGGAATGGGTAAGGAATGAAGGCTTAGACACAGTTACCACACACCTCTCAGTTTTCATTAGAGCATGGATTCAGACCCAGGTCTCATGATGCCCACTTAAGTAATGTTTAATGTTTTAATATCTGAGTGGGGGGTGCAAAATGTTTTACTCTTAGAAAATGGCTTTGCAGATAAATCTCAACTGGTTGCACTAATTGCTAACTGAATAAATTACTTATATTTTAAGAACCTTAGTTTTTACATATGTACCATTTTGTGTTATTTATGAGTATTATATTATCATAGCTATCTTCTTCCTAGAGAAGAAAAAATTCCACAGACATCTAGGGATCCAAGGGATTCTCTTATCCTTATTACCTGGTGAAATATAAATATGATTTTTCTTATCTGAATTTTGAGTTCATTTCTTTCAGAGTGCTATGGTAGTTAATGGAAGATATATTTCATCAGTTTTGGCAAGAGCCAACCCTGTAACTGGAATCAGAAGCCTAGTGAATCATTCAACATGCTTTATTTACAATATAACCACTGAAGAGAAAATGGAAGCTTGTCATTTTCCTTTTAAAGCCTTGCACATTGCTAAGTTTTCCATGGGCTTGCTGTTCATATATAGCTTTTAAAGTGAAAATACTATTTGTGTGAAGAGGTAATCAAGGTAGACAGCAGCAGTCACTGCAGTAATTTGGGATGCTAGTAATTCTTAAGCTAAAAGGAACGCTTTGATGATTCAACAGGATACCTCTAATTTACATTTATTGTCATCTTTCATTTGCTTTCCTATTTTGGAAATATTTAGCAACTATGCTGATCAAACTGTGTTGGATTCCTATGGTGAAATGATCTATCTTAAAATTTGTGATCCAAGAGGAAGCTAGAAGGAATTGGTATTTTGATTTCACAGAGTATTTGGAAAACTTCATTGTTCATCTACTGGAGGCTTTTCTTATTTCATTATTGTAGGGAACACATGGAACAGACTGTTTTGTACATTTTTTCTGAGACTCTTGATCAATGAAGCAAACCTAAAACAGTTTTCTAAAAGCAATAGTCACATACAATTAAGTGAAGAAATCAGTTGGTCCATGACTCTTCTGTCCTTATTAGAAGAATATGTTTGACCTTGAAAGTGAAATAAAAAGGGAATTTTATTTAATGTTGCTTCATAATGCAGAATCTCTCAGCTCTATTTGGAGTATGATTAGATGTTCTTTGGTTCAACTGTCACAACCTTGTGTACCCTAGAAGTAAGTTGGAACAGAACTTTCAACCATACAATGATGATATGAAATGTATGATTCTCAGATTTATGCTTCTAGAATATTATCCTTTGATTGATATCTGAATTTTATAAAGTGGAAGATACTCAAAATAAACCACTGAAAGTATTAATGCATAACCATAATCTAGATGAAGGTTTTTTTTTTTTATCAGCTCTCCTGAAATGATGGGAAACCATTATCAATAGGCCAATTGTTTGTTTCTGAAATCATCAAGGTAAAAAGTTCAGCTTGGCTCATGGAATGAATAAGTCATGGGAATAAAAGAAACAACGCAGGGAATATAGTCAATGATACTATAATAACAATGGATGGGACCAGAAGGTAGCTACACGTGTGGTGACCAAGCATGATGTGTAAACGTGTTGAATCACTAGGTGTACAGCTAAAAATAATGCAACATTGTGTATCAACTATACTCAAGAATGAATAAATAAATAAAATTCAGCTTGGAAAAGAACCAACAGACCTGTCCATATACCAGAATCCCATGAGAAAATGGCCCAAAGGAGGGAAATGTATTTTGAAACTCTTGGGCAATAAGATGCACCAAAATCAGGTTCCAACAGGACATTCTAGAAACTTCAAAGGACAAAGAGAGTAAATAAGTGTAGTGATGTGGTGCAAATAGTAAATTTCAGTGGGGGAAACAAAGGACTTTTTTTAAATGTTTATTTATTTGAGAGACAGAGAGAGACAGAGCACAAGCAGGGCAGGGGCAGAGAGAGACACACGCACACAGAATCCAAAGCAAACTCCAGGCTCTGAGCTGTCAGCACAGAGCCTGACATGGGGCTCCAACTCACGAACCACAAGATCATGGCCTGAGCTGAAATCAGATGCTCAACTGACTAAGCCACCCAGGAATCCCAGGATTCTTTTTTAAATTGGCATTTGTCAGTTGGTCTTGCCAGTACTGCCGACCAGACTGAGCAGAAAAAAAAAATCAGTTTTATCTGTGATGCTTTGGGGCTTTCTAAAGTTCTTGGAGGTAGACCACACTAAGAAAATTCAGTCAACTCAGTTGCTCTCAAAACATAGATCTCTGCATCTCTGCATCATCCAGCTTTGCTGGGCTAGACTATTAATTCTGATTCCCATGAAAACTTTTTGGCTTAGGAGACGACATTTGTGTCACTAAGGCAGCAATGAATTCAGGGACTCTCTTTCATCAAAGTGTAACACTGAGGGTAAATTATAATTTTCAGGACTTGGCCCTTAACAGAAACCAACCTGCAAGCAAACTGAAATGCAAACTCTTGAAATATTATTTAAGGCACGTTAAATTCCCTAGGGATCCACAGGTTAGGAGATCCCCAGATGTAGCACTCAAGGATTCCACAAATACAGTCTCTGTACAGAGACATGTCTGCACACCTGGTATGCGGTTAAAGAATGGCAGGAGGCCAAAGGTCACAGTGTCATAGGCCCTTGTTCTCACTAGCCATGCTGCAGAGCTTCAGGTCCAGCTGTTTTTCTTTCCTGCTAATTTGTATGGTTGCTTTTAGATAGTGGTGATTTTTCTGTGTATTAAACATTGAGTAAATCATTTCTAAAACACTCTCCTTCCCTTCCTTGTTTATTTACCACAGAGATTGCAAAGCTCAGTGACATTTGACTCTGCTCTTTTGATGACTGGATCATGGAATGCAGAGGGCATGTATGTATCATTATGTGCATCTCTGAGTGATGGGCCATGGCATCATGTCTCATCATGGGGTGAGCCTCTCTCATCATATCACATCATATCTCATCATGCTTGACATAGACACACAGCTCAATTCTGAGTATCTAGAAGTAACCAGGAAGTAAGGCTTCACAGCAATCTGAGCTGTGCTTTCAGAAATAGAAAATAAAGAAGATTGACTTTTCTATTTTTTGTTTTCTACCACTGCAGATACAATGACCCCTGTTGGAAGTTGTACATATAAATATATTCACATCTCAGTGAAAAACAAAGCATCTGTATAAGACAGGAGTTTTCTCTATGTATTTTCCTCACAATGATGAGGCAGTTTCCCTCCTGTGTTTATTACTGTTGTTGGTAGGATCTAATTCCTGGAACCAGGTATTAATCTAAATAATTCTCTTGATGGAATGAGCTACATGATAGTTATTAGGGATTTGCAATGTGACAATCAAACTGAGGCAATTCAAGGAGAATTGGACTAGACCATTGAATGAATATTTCTACAAAGTGTCTCTACTGTAAAATTAATCCAATCTGATACTTTGGCTTCTATTGCTTGATAAATCCTGAGTGTAAATTCATAGCCTGTTGTACTACATACTTCTGATTTGTAATCTTGCCTTGATTATGAACTTTTAGTCCCTATACCCCTATACTATACCCCTTAGTCCTCAGAACCCCTCTACCTTTACTCCTCTATCCTTAGGGCCTTTCCACATCAGAAGCTAATAAAAAGGAAAAACCAACTTGAATGAAACAAGAATCTTAAAAATTAGTCAACATAGTTTATATTATTCAAATTGTATGTGTGCGTGTGCACATGCATGCACGTGCCCCGGTAATACCCAGGAACCTACAAGAGTGAAAGATGGGCATATTTCCTCTCCAATGGCTAGATTCTGAAACTTTTACCTTTGGAGAGGCATGGTGTCTTTCAAGAATGTGGAAATTATCATCTGCCTCTCCAGGCGGCTCAAGGAGTGTTGAAAGGAGGTTTAACCTTGGTCATCAATGGAGTTAACTCTAAAGAACACTGGATCCAGTGAGGCTTTGTGTAGCACTTTCAACCTCCTGTTTAGTAGAATTTCTACTCATTTTACTCCAGATATTTAGTGTTCTTCTTTATGTTTCTCTTTCATTCTCTGTTGAAACTTCCTCTCCTAGCTACACCAGTAAACTTAATGCCCTGTTTTTCTCAAGTGTTTTAATAAGAATCAAAACCATTAACCCACAAATGAAGTAATGGTCTACTGGATAAGTGAGAGGTGTGTTATGAAATAATAGACTGAATTAGTTACCATGAAAGTATATATAGGGTTAAATTGCTCATTCTGTTTTTTTTTCTTTTTCTTTTTTTGTTTTTATAAATTAAGCCCTGGGCTATATTACCCTAAAGTATTTGTATACCCTCATTTAATATCATTTATTATATGCTCACTTGCAAATTGTGTTTTAACATGCTATTGTGAAAAAGACTTCATCATTTAGGTTGATTACGGATTCATTATGGGCATGTTACCACTGTACAGAAAGCTAATGCAAACTTTGGTTACCCTCATAAAATATTGTTTCTTAATCAAATGCAGTAATATTCTCTCTGTTTTTCATGTTGATTCTACTGCATCTGCATACTGAGTTCACTTCTAGATACCCAATCTCATGATTGTGTATTGGACCATTTCAGATGCATTATAACAATAAGATAAAGTTTATACATGCCTTTCCTAATGCAGGTAAGAGCGAGGTTGGAATAAGGTTGGATTGGGATTAGAATGAAGTGAAATGAGCCTGGAGTGAGGATGGGCTATGCCCAAGGTGATATTGAGATGAGTGTAGGGTGAACTTTGGGCAAGTTTAGGGCGTTCTAAGAATGGGAAGAAGCCATCCATGAGTCTACAAAGGCCCCGCAAACACTCTCAAGCTTGCACATCAGATTTATATATCCTAGAACACACAGGACACAGTTCATGCTGGTCAACATAGCAATACCTCAAAGACGTAGTCAACCAAACAATAAATCCAATCCATTTTAGCAGACTGCACCTGAGCTTTTCACCATATTTATTATATTCAGTTATCTATATTTATTATATTTATTATATTCAGTTATCTAAGTTACCTAGACCTGAGCCCTCACTAAATCCTTAAAGATGGAAAGGGAGCTCATCAGGATGTTGAAGGTCAAGAGTTACCCAAGGTATGGTTATGTAAATTGAATATTTGTCTAGAAAAAAAGAATAATTGTGAAGCCATGGTTCTTGTCACCTCATACTTCAAATGAGGGGATTATGTGGAGGGACCAGCAGCCCTGGTCTTTTTTCATCATATAGCACAGTTAGAATGGGTGCATAGAAGTTAGCAAGAAATATTTGAGAAATGCTTTCTAATAATGAGGGTTATGCAATGGTGGTATGAACAATCTTATAACCAGGGAAGTCCCCATTTCTACAAACGTGCAAGAGGAAGACTCTGTCTTGAATGGGGAATACCATGGGAGGAGCTCTAAGCCCTCTGAGACTGTGGCTCTGAGTGGCTTTGATTTTTTTTTCAACCATTTTAGTTTCAAGAATTCTCTTTTTGAAGAGATCACTGAGTTTTTTTCTTGGGGCAAATACATAGACTAAATAATATATATAAATCATCTAACACATACAACTTTTCCCTAATCACTATCTTCCCTTGACTCTTAAAGCAAATATATTAAATAAAAGTTGTGTGATTGAATAGGATATACTGACTAATATCGAAGCATTTCTGTTGTATGTGAAATATCCAAGTAGGCAAAGGAAGATTTATAATATGACTATCAAATACATTTTATTGAATATCTTCACTTTATATTCCCCGAACTATTGCTGACCACCCTATCCTTGTGGTTCTATTTTTCCTCACTTTAAAAAAGCATTTTGGAGTTCCAACTGCTAAGCTAGGAATGCTCTTTTTCACTGGCAGCATTTTCCTTTTTTGGCAGAATCCACAGGCAATTGCTTTGATGTTTTTTGGAGTTACATTTGGTATCTGTCATAGTTCATGCAAAGATAAGCTGATTGGGTTGTCTAGTTGGTCCCAGATGCTCTTGGCTTTAATGCTCCATCAATTTTCTTTGAAAATGAAGTCCTGGGCCAATCTCACCTCTCAAGGGACACTTGCAGATGACTTGTTCATGATCAAAAGGGAACATAATTTCCTGATGTCCATATGTTTCCTCTGGAACTTCTTTTGGTGTCCTCAAAACTGGTGTTTCTTATAAGTGGACAACAGATTGTTATTTAGAAAGGGTCTAAACTTCAGAAGTGTTTCCTCAAGAGTTACTGCAAATAGGAGTCAGGAGATATGAACTGGTTTCTAAGAACTCCCGGGAGTGGGCTTTAGAACATATTGCTGTAAAACCACCTCCCAACAAAGACCAACACACTAGATTTATGGTTTAGCACTGCACCATGATTATAGTAAGTGAGGGTTTGTAGAGAAGAAATTATTCCCATTTTTCAGTTTTTTGGTATAAAGGGGACATGATTCACGTATTTCCTCCTAGATAAACATATTTATAACCATTTTGTTACAAAGACATGCAAGGGGCTAGGTAAATTAGTGATGTGTTCGTGCACAGCATGGACTTTTTGAAACTAATGGTTTTAACTTTTTTTTAATGTTTATTTATTTTTGAGAGACAGAGACAGAGCGTGAGCAGGGGAGGGGCAGAGAGAGAGGGAGACACAGAATCTGAAACAGGCTGCCGACTCTGAACTGTCACCACAGAGACCGACATGAGGCTCAAACTCACCAGCTGTGAGATCATGACCTGAGTCAAAGTTGGCCGCCCAACCAACAGCCACCCAGGTGCCCTGAAATTAATGCTTTTAAAAATTGATGAAAAAACTATCCAAGTGACATCTTTGAACTTTATCCCACATCTTATATGCCACACATTTCTCTTTTAGGTTAAGCATGAAAGGCAGATAAAGATCCTTCTGTTGTCTATATATTTTTTTCCCAAGGACACAGCCAGCTAGTGAATGAAATGTCAAGGCAGAGCAGCAGGAGAGCCAATGTCTGTGCTGTCTTGAGAAGGTCTCAGTGGCATACTCCAGCACTTACATAATGGGCTTATTTCAGCTGAGCTTCCAAGTCTCCTTCTTCCCTTCCCCTCCGAACAGTTCCCTTTTTACTTGTTTGTTTGTTTGTTTGTGTGTTTTGAGAGGTATGTTGGGAGAGGCTCTGTGTACAGTCCTTATTAAAGTAGTTCTCACCTTAGATGGTGGGGGGAAGGAATGATAGAATCCCTAGTTAGAAAAGTATGTACAAATACCACATAAACCTCTGCAATAATGCCTTCATTTATGTCAGGGACAAAGATTAAGGGTGACGATGCAGTTTCAAAATGCTTTTGGATGGTGTCAAGGAGACATCATTCTTCCATCTTTTTCTAGATTCGACAAACCAATTGGAGTTCTATGAAAAGCTAAGAAATAGAATCTGGGGGAAGAAAGAGCCATCTGTCAGCTACCTGTTTTTGCCACTCATCTAGTCACAGCTCAACTTTTGCCTTCCATGGTCATGAACATGCCAGACCTTGTGTGAAAGATGTCTGTGTCCTGTAGGCAACCTTCATCAAGAAGGAAACCGCTGGTCTGAAATTGTGAACTAACCACAGTGATTAGGTTTAGATAATATTTTTAGGCAGCTGAAGGCTCTATACTGGTACTTTATGTACATGATCTAAAATATTTATTTCAAAAAACCTGAGTTTGATATTACTATCCTTACTTTACAGACAAAGTAATTGAGGGGCAACTGTCTAACCTCATACAGTGGTAAATACTAGAGCTGGGACCTGACTCAGTTTGACCCAGAGCTGACTCTACAATATACCTCTTGCCAGTGCCTCTGTTTTCTTTCTGGTGGACAAGGTTAACTACCTTCTGGGTGTCATATTTGTCCTCAACAACTTCCATTTAGATTTGGCTTTTTATTGTTTAAGTGTGAATTTGAGAGAGCTCCCTAACCATTCCCTACATCTGCTTCCCAGAGATGTGTACCATCACAGAAATAATTTAAGGTGTTCAAATGCAGGAAAATTTGTTATTACTTCCATATACCTAGTTGTCTATGGGCATCTCTGGCTGGATATTATACAGGAACCTCAAATTCAAGAAGTCAAAACTGAAGAGATTTTCCTCCACACTCTGATATTTCTGTCATGAGCCTCCACCCAATCTGTAAGCTCTAAACTCAGGTTTCAACCTAGATGTCTTTCCTCATAACTCTCTCTTACCTGTTTTCTCATTGCATTCCTAAAATTAGTGCTTTGTTTCTAGGCCTTTACCTTTTTGCTCCTGGATTCTTCAATGTTCTATCACTCATCGGATCAGCAGTCTTGTACTTCCTTAACACAAATTCTCCACTGCCTCTAGAGGGATTAAAAAAAAAATTTTGTAATGTTCATTTACTCTTAAAAGAGAGAGATAGAACATGAGTGGGGGAGGGGCAGAGAGAGAGAGGGAGACACGGAATCTGAAACAGGCTCCAGGCTCTGAGCTGTCAGCACAGAGCCCTATGAGGGGCTCAAACTCAGGATCTGTGAGATCGTGACCTGAGTGAAGTTGGTTGCCCAACTGACTAAGCCACCCAGGTGCCTCTAGAGGGAGCTTTTTTAAAAAAATAAGTAATGTAATGTTCACTCCCCTGTTCAAAACCTTTTAAAACTCCAAACTTTTTAGCATGGCACATGAGGCTATCCATGGTCTCGTCTTGCTTACTATTTCCAACTTTCCATTACATTATACTCTCTGGCATCCCATTCAGAAGGCAAACACAACCACTTGAAATTCTCCAAATTTATCATTTTCTTTTATTTTTTGTAATGAAACTCATTATGGTATGCCTTTCCTATTCTTCCCGTATGCTTACATAGTAGGAAATACTTTTCTGCCTCCTCTTGTATTCAGATTTCTATCATTGTAAGCATAACTTATTTCCTTCTTTATTTTTCTAGCTTCCTCGACTAACTTGTAAGTTCCTGAGGGCCAGTTTTGTCTTATTCCTCTCAAGCAGCACCAGGACCTACCACAGTGCATGACTCATAGTTCTCAGAAACCTTACTAATAATTGAGAGTGAAAGCAAAATCTCCAGTCTAAAGACTCTATGGGACATCACACTGGCAGTGGTCTAAAGGAATATATCAGTAATGAATTGAATTGTTTGCTTCTTATGTATTGTACTTTATTAGAGTCAAGAGTCTGTGTCTATAGAAGAATCTATGTGTACTCTACAAAACATACTTTGAAATTTTCTATCCAAATATCTGTACACGAATTGCCATGTTTTTTAGATGCATGTACTTAAATGCGGGCCTAGAAGAATATTGTTTAGCAAAAATCAGTGGCATAAATAACTGGTTCATTCCTAATAAAGTGGATGAATTATATTACCTTAACAAGAGCCTGGCTGTAATTAATGTAGTTGATAAAACATAATATTTTCTTATGTTCATTATGAAATTATATAACACGAACCAGTGTAATGGCAAGCACCTCAGAAAATTAGAAATAATTCATTAAATAAATGAGATACAATTTTAAAAAATTCCAGAAAAATCAAACCTCACTTGAAACCTGGTGAGCTGAATTGTCTACACATATTTGCATGTGTTCATAATTTATTTTCTCCAACTCACTGTATTTAGCTCACTTGAAAATCATCTACGAATTACAGCTGTTACCCAAGTCATAAGTATTTCTATATTCTGAGATAATAATAATAAATTTAGATTCCAGGATCCAAAACCATCATCAACTTTTATGGCACCTTAATTTCTTAAGGGGAGAGTGGTCATTGAGAATATATGGTTATAAAAACCTGGGTTTGTGAGAAATTATAAATGTCATTCTTTCTTCCCTTCTTAAACCACTGCATTTTGAGGGCACTTTCTATAGTCCACTATGAGATGATCTATTTTTTTTTTTTTAGGTTCATGTTTATACAATGGAAATAAAGGGTATATAGGCTCACAAATACCAATTTTTAACTGGGAGAAAATAGATTAAATAAAACCAGGGCATAAATACCACTTTTCCCCCATGGCTTTTTCATACCTTGAATTTAGGACTGGGACAACAAAGACTGAAGTACTACATGCACATCCATAGAGAATGTGGATAGGTTCTGGCACTCATGTGTGTGGCTGCCTCACCTCACCTATGGCTTTATAAGTAGAGACAAGTTGCTTTAATTTGGTAAATGGTTCTCAGGCATTGTTTGAGTCCCAGTTATCCAGTTCAGTCTTTCAAACTGCATTTAAGCAAATCTACATGTGCTAACATTTACTGATGGTGGTGGCAGGTGGCACACTGACCTGTAGTTTGTACCTTCTTTATTTTTTTTTTAATTTTTAAAATATTATTTATTTTTGAAAGAGAGAAAGAGAGAGAGAGTGAGCATAAGTGGATAAGGGGTAGAGAAAAAGGGAGACAGAATCTGAAGCAGGCTCCAGGCTCCAAACTGTCAGCACAGAGCCTGATACGGGACTCAAACCTACCAACCATGAGATCATGACCTGAGCTGAAGTCGGATGCTTAACTAACTGAGCCACCCAGGCACCCCTGTACCTTCTTTAATTGTCCCACATGTATGTGAGTGTGCTCAGCACACTCAGAGTTACTGAGTAATTTGTTTTCTTTTTTTTCTATCACTTGCTCTTCCTTTTCTTTGTCTTTTAAGGTTTGTTGTTGTTGTCGTTGTTGTTATTGTTGTTTTTTCTCTTCTTCCATTTACTCACTTGGTCACTTAAGTCACATCTAAATACTGACCAGGTATTGAGCTCCCCAGTTATCTGCCTGTGACCAGACCACTTATGCTATTTCTTTTTCTTTTTATGTATTTATTTTGAGAGAGAGAGAGAGAGAGAGAGAGAGCGAGCGAGCGCATGAGCAGGGGAGGGACAGAGAGAGAGAGAGAGAGAGAGAGAGAGAGAGAATTCCAATCAGGCTCTGCACCATCAGCACAGAGCCTGGTGCAGGGCTTGAACGCACAAACAGAGAGATTATGACCTGAGCCTAAACCAAGAGTTGGACACTCAACAGACTGAGCCACCCAGGCACCAACCCCCTCCTCATTTTAAAACATTTTATTTATTTATTTTGAGACAGACTGTATGTGCCATTTCCTTAATGAAGAAAACTGTGCTATTGAAAATTCTTTCTCTTCATACCTCTGCCTCTTTTTCATCCTTCCTCTCCATCCTCTCCTCCCTGAAGGTGTTGACATTATCATTTATTGAGTAGATATTATGTGTCAGGCCCTGTACTAGTCACTGCATATATATTATTACATCAATTCATACAACCACTTCATGAAGCAGAATCAATTACTTTTATTTTATGCATGAGAAAAATGGAGTCCAGAGTCCCTTGCCTACAGGTTCAAAGCTAGTCAGTAAATGAGCCATGAACAGAATCCACTTGTGTCTGACTCAAAGTTATTTCTCTTTTATTGCTTCCTTTTTATTTCTTTAATAGATTCATAATTTAAAGGTTCCAAAAGTTTTAGAAATCAAGACAATAAACTTGTTATGTGGTTTGTTTAATGGATGTGACATCTCTAATGTTAGTTTGGCTTTCAGAGAGATTACTTTTAAAAATGAATTTGTAGAGAAGGGGGGAGTGTAGATATAAGAGTGATTATTTTCAGAATTCAATTGAATGCTTATACTTTCATAATTAAAACAATAATTAGAACATAAAATATTTTGACAGCACTTTTTTTTAAAAAATAAAGGATCTATTTAATAGAGACCTTTACAAATTAACAAATGCAGAGCTCTCTCCTAGACTGACTAGAATGCCAGCCATCTGCAATCAGAATTTGGAAGATGGAGCTGCCATTTAGGTTGCTATTTGAAATCAAACTATTGCTGTGGATTTCTAAATTACAAAATGAAAAGAGAATGTTTTCTTTATCAGGGAAATACAGAAACTGTCTTCTAATTCTTCCCCTTGAATGCCTAGAGGTCATGAAATATGTTCCTTGATTTGGAGTAATGCCAGACTACTTCTTCATTAGACCAAAAAATAAAATAATTTGCCTTTTAAAATTAGTGAATATTTACTCATATTCCAATATGTATTTTAAATTAATTAATTAATTAATTAATTTTTAAATTTTCATCCAGGTTAGCTAGCATATAGTGCAACAATGATTTCAGGAGTAGATTCCTTAATGCCTCTTACCCATTTAGCCCATCCCCCCTCCCACAACCCCTCCTGTAACCCTCTGTTTGTTCTCCATATTTAAGAGTCTCGTATGTTTTCTCCCCTCCCTGTTTTTATATTATTTTTGTTTCCTTTCCCTTATGTTCATCTGTTTTGTCTCTTAAATTCCTCATATGTGTGAAGTCATATGATATTTATCTTTCTCTGATTAATTTCTCTTAGTGTAATACCCTCTAGTTCCATCCATCCAATATGCATTTAATACTGCATTTGATATGGTGGAAAAAAATAAATATACTTGGTCCACTTCTTGGAGTCAAGTGCCATATCTCAGTCTAGCTGGGTTTTTGGTATATTGTTGACATAAATATATATCCGATTCAGTAGACTGTGAAAATCTGGTAGAATAAGACCGCAAGTATAAATTTGTCAAGTGAAGCTCCTTTGTGGAAAGTTTTCATTGGGACATTTTTGCTTAATGTTAGAACAATATGCTCATATCTTCAAACAGAAATTGAAAGATTGACGTAAAGGCAGTGGCTTCTAGTCCCACTGTGTGACACCAACTTATCAAGTAGTCTAGATTGCAGCGATACAAGGACATGCTGAATCCAGGAGAAAAATAAGAGCTTCCTTGTATAATAAACATGCTCCTGAGTAGGAGGATATGTCAATTTTTTAAACCTTCTTAGTATTACTGAAGGGGTATACAGGTGTGTAGTGAGAAGGTTGGTATGTGTGGAGCAGGAAAACACAAATGAAACACAGATTGACTTTAGAGAAATATATGCAAGAGTAACTCAACACTATGTCATTAAAAACAATAACAATGCCATATTCTAACCTTTCATCTTAAAACTATGTTTAAATTCATAATCAGAGTTAGATCTTGGATTTTTCACCTTTCCTGTAATTACTAGGTAAAACCATGTTAGCTTGGTGGTTGTCTTGTGTGTTCATGGTAGTTAGAGTTTTAAGATGTAGTTGTTATGGTGATGAGAAGGAGAAAGGAATTACACTTCATTTTAGATTGTAGAGGATATTTGGATCACAAAGCCTTCTGTGAAAGTTTCCTAGTGTGGAATTGATATATCATGCTTCCCACTCCCATCATGCTAGCATGTAACAAGGGGTCAATAAATGTCCCAAATATCTTGTAAGTCAGAGTGTCTCTATCGTTAGTACATTGCCCCCATGACTTTGGGGGAGAGGAAGTAAGGGAAAATTTTTGTTCTTATGTTGATGAAATACATATTGGTAATTGTCATTTTCCACTCAACTCAAGTTCAGCTAGGCATTTGTAGGTAGCCTTGGGATGATATTGCCAAAAAATTAAAATTCTTGGCATAGATTCCCAATGAAACTGTATTTTATTTCCTATGTGTTTTCTCTGTGCAAAAAATTTAATGAACCTGATCTTTTTCATGGCTTTGAAAGAGAAGCTTTTATAATACATGATATTTTGTTTTTTGCTGACTAGGTAAAACTTTCTTCCTGAAATCTGGTTGATGCTTTCCTAATTTGCCATGTTATACACATTAAAGATCAATTTTCTAGGCAAATTGTAAAATATACCAGTCTCATTTTTGATTATTAATAATTGAATAAATTAATGGGGGGACCAAGTGGTCTAAAGAGAAACTGTGTTTTTTTTTTTTTAGCTTACCCAATCACTGTTTAGGAAAATGTGTTAAGAGATTGTTTCTAAATTTAATGTAATGATTTTGTATACAAATAGGAGAAAGATGACAATGTATATTAAAAACAATTTTAGAGAAAAATTTGAATCAATATATTTTTAAGATAGAAAAGAATAATAATTAAGGTGATCGTGGGTATAGATAAATTTGATTTGGTAAAGTAATACTCTTTGTCCTAACCTCATTTCCCTTTCCAACTTTACCTTTAAAAAAATGCACTTTAATTTTTTCTGCCTGCTTTCTTCTCTTTCTCTTTATAGTCCCACTAATCAAGTCCATCAGAAATACATTCTTCTCATCTCTTTTGCAACATTTCTTGAATCTTTATCTTACCTTTTTTGTTTTCCTTTGCTACCAATCAAATCAGGCTTTTACGTCCTCATACCTAGTTTATTGTTTGTTTTCTAAAATAGTTTCTTTCTGGGGCACCTGGGTGGCTCAGTCGGTTGAGTGGCTTTGGTCAGGTCATGATCTCATGGTTTGTGACTTCGAGCCCCGCGTCAGGCTCCGTGCTGACAGCTCAGAGCCTGGAGCCTGCTTCCAATTCTGTGTCTCCCTCTCTCTCTGCTCCTCCCCCACTCGTGCTCTGTCTCTCTCTCTCTCTCTCTCTCTCTCTCAAAAATAAATAAACATTAAAAATTTTTTAAATAATTTCTTTCCTATTAATATTGTTCCCCTATTGGTCATATTCTATATAGTAGCCAAATTAATCTTCCAAATGTACAGTTTTCATTAAGTCCTCCTTTGCAAAACAAATACTCTTTCACACTCAATTATCATAGCAATTTGCACTTTTAGAATAAAGACCCACTTCCTTTTTCTAGTGTACCTGGTGTTCCTCCATTTACCTCTAGTCTGTATTCCCAACCATGTCCTTACATTAATCCTTTTCTGGATCCTAAGCTACAGCCAGAATCATTTGACAGCCAAGACATTCCATCTTTTTTTTTAAATGTTTATTTATTTTTGAGAGAGAGAGACAGAGGGAGAGAGAGAGGGAGGAAAGAGAGAGGGAGACACAGAATCCAAAGCAGGCTCCAGGCTCTGAGCTGTCAGCACAGAGCCCGATGTGGGGTTCAAACCCAAGAACCATGAGACAATGACGTGAGCTGAAGTCGGACGCTCAACCAACTGAGCCATCCAGGCGCCCCCAAGACATTCCATCTTTAAATGTGTTGTTCTTCATCCATTCTCCATCCTCAGCACTCCAATTTCTACTAGCTTTATTTGATTCTATCAAATCTAAGGTCCAATACAAGTTTTATCTCCTTGATAAAAATAACTTTATCCCATAAAGCTTTTGTCTACTCCTCAACAACGCACTCATGTCTACACAACTTTATGGTGATTTGTAGTGTGTGTGTGTGTGTGTGTGCGTGTCTGTATGTGTATGTGTGTGTGTGTGTTTATATACGTACCCATACATATATACCTCTCTTACACATACATACATAGATATTGGGGTTGGGAGTCAGGCTTCCTCAGTCTTCATCCCAGTTTTGCTGTTTCAAGCCATATGATCATGGATGAATTATCTAACTTTCCTGAACATTAGTTTTTTTCATCTCTAAAATGGAAGAACAAAACTATTTACTTTTATTAGTTTCCTAGGGCTGCCATAACAAGGTATCACAAATTTGGTGACTTAAAACATTAATTTATTCTCTCAGAGTTCTGGAAGCTAGAAGTCTGAAATCTAGCTGCTAGGTGGGTCATGTTGTCTTTAAGGCTGTAAGGGTTTTTCTCTTTGCCTCTGGAAGCTTCCTAGCTTTGGTGCCTTGGTTTGTGGTATATCATTCCAATCTCTGCCTCTGTCTTTACATGGCATTCCCTCTGTGTGCTCTCTGTGTGTGTTTTTTTTTCTTATAGGAGTTATAATCATAGGATTAGAGCACATCCTAATTCAATATGACCTTATCTTCAGTAATTATACCTGCAAAGTCCCTATTTTCAATATGGTGACATTCTGAGATTCAAGGTAGATGTGAATTTTGGGAGGACACTATTCAACCCAGAATATTACCTAAGAGTTGTTTGAGGATTTAATGAGATAACCCATGTAAAACATTTGATTAAGTGCATTGGTACATGGTAAGTACTCACAAAGTTAGATATTGATCTTATTATTACTGTTATTACTATTTGGCAAATCCCCCTGATATCTTCAAAGGATTATGTATATGAAATTGGAGGGTTTAGCCATTTGATCATGCTTGTTCAATTTTTTTTAAAAATCCATGACTCAAATATTTAATAAAGACAAAAATCAGCCTCTTAAAAAGATAATAGTTATCAAGATTTGGAGGACTTCCTTTTATCATGATACAGTTACATAGGTCAACAATTACTTGTAGAGAGTCTTTCAGAATTCTCATGCCTATTTTTGATAAAATGTAATTAAGCTAACTCTATCACAAATGCTTGAGTGAGCGCACATTTATAAAAATATGGGTATGAAATATAGAAATGGGGCAAAATTCCAGAAGGATGATTAGGATGTTTTAGTCTGGTTAAGATGAGAAAAAAAAAAAAAAGTTGAAGAAAGGATAAAGATACCACTGGGGGAAGATACTGTACTATGTAGAGATGTGAGAAATCTTAACTATTCAATTTATATTATACTTTGTTCTTCCTTACCAAGGAGAATAAACTGACAAATATAGAAAAAAACAAACATAATCAGGAGAAAATGGAAACTCATGGCACATAATTGTGGAAACTTGCTATTTTAAATCAAATCACTTCTTGAGAATCAAATAAATACTTTTGGGGAGGGTATTTAAGTGAAGAAGCAGAGGTGAAAAAGAGCCTTTATTGCTAAGTATCAAAAATTGCAGAATATGGGAGAAGTGTTCAGAAAGAGGGGCCTTGCCCAGCTCCTAGCATAAAAACTAGTACTTATTATACTGTTTAAATGGTCATAAAAGTGGGCTTACAAAGTTGATATATCTCTTAAGAAGATTTTAGAAAATATTACTAACTGATTATGGAATTCACTCAGGCCAAAGTTTAATCATTTCATTTTTATAGTAACTGAAATAGACATAAAATAATGTAGATATTTTGATATTAGTACAGAATTTGCCAAAGTTTCTCATGATATTTTCTATAACAAGTAAAATAATGTGGGAGTGACAATATCATAGTTTGGGAAATATGTAACTGACAATACAACTGTGTCCAAAGAATTTTGAATATAAATGGAACTTAGAATAAAAGAATAGGTATAAAGGTGAACTCACCTTTTGAAATTGTGATATAGATTTCTGGTCAAAAGGGAACTGTGAGTTAATACTGTAATGCATCCTCTCTGCTTCAAACACAAGATAAACCATGACAATATGACAAGACCAAATAAGAAAATATATAACTAGGCTAAAAACCAAAACAAGGCAAAAACATAAACAGAAGAGGACTGAAAAGGGTGAATGTAGCTGGACAGTATACCTTTTGGCTTAGGACCTCAAGCAGTAAATTGTGGTTTTATTTGACTTTTGAAGGAGAAGGGAGACTCAAAGTACTTCATGAGGATGGAGTCATAATCCCAGGGTCTTGGGACTGAGCCCCACATTGGGATCTGATTTCTTCTCTTTCCTTCTGTCCCTCCCCTTTGCTTGCAAAAGAGAGAGAGAGAGAGAGAGAGAGAGAGAGAGAGAGTTAAAATGTATAGATTTCCAGAATTAAAGCCCTGAATCTTGAGACTAAAAAGATAAATAAAATAAATCTACAACTTGAGAGAGAGAAGCAAACCAAGAAACAGACTCTTATCTTTAGAGAACAAACTGATGGTCAGAGAGGAAAGTGGTGGGGGGATGGGTGAAATAGGTGATGGGGATTAAGGACTGCACTTGTGATGAGCATCGGGTGTTGTATGGAAGGTTGAATCACTATATTGTACACTCAATATTACACTGTATGATACCTAACTGAAATTTATTTATTTTTTTAAATGATGTTCTTTTTTTAATGTTTATTTATTTTCGAGAAAGAGAGATAGAATGCGAGCAGGGCAGAGGCAGAGATAGAGAGAGAGAGGGAGATACAGAATCAGAAGCAGGCTCCAGGCTCTGAGCTGTCAGCACAGAGCCCAATGCAGGGCTCGAACTCATGAACTGCAAGATCATGACCTAAGCCGAAGCCAGATGCCCAACCAACTGAACCACCCAGGTGTCCCTAACTGGAATTTAAATGAAAAGTTTTTAAAAATAAACCTACAACTTGAAAGACTATTGTGAAATTATAGAATGTCAATAAATAAGGGAAACTCTTAAACCAGAAAGACAAGAGAGGTTTCCATCAAAGGAATAGGAATTAGATGGACAGTTGACTTCTTGATACTCGTAGATACTAGAAAATAGCACAACAGTGACTTTACAGTGGTTTGATAAGATTATATTCAGCCTAGACTTTGACTTTCAACTGTGTTATCAATTAAGAGTTTTCTTTCAGACCTATGATGATTGAGAGCTTAAATTTATATTAAGTTACTTTAGGGCAAGAAATATTATCACAGGAATTAATAACATGTATGAAATGTATACTGACTATAAAGCAACACTTAAAAGAGATAAATATATAACCCTGTAAAGGAATGAAAAGAGGCATTACAATAATCTTTGATAAGTAATTAAACTATGCTTGGATCCAGGATGTATTGGAGAAAGAGATGGAAATATAAAATAACTTTTGTTATAACAACTTATGGTTTAAACATGAGTGTTAAAAATTTAACACTAATTATCACCTTACACCCATTAGGCTATTACAGAATAATAACAAATATTGGCAAGGATATGGAGATATGGAGAAATCTGAATGCTGTGCACTGTTAGTGGGAATGTAAAATGGTGTAGCTGCTATGGAAAACAGTATGGCAGTGCCTCAAAAAATGAAAAGTAGAATTACAATATGATCCAACAATACTACTTCTAAATATGTACTTAAAAGACTTGAAAGCAAGATCTCGATATATTTGTACACCATTTTCATGACAGCATTATTGACACTAGATAAAACTCAAGTGTCCATCGACAGATGACTAGATAAGCAAAATGTGGGATATACATACAGTGGACTATTATTCAACCTTAAAGAGGAAGGGAATTGTGACACATGCCACAAAATGGATGAACCTGAAGCAGTTGTGCAGAGTGAAATTAGTCACAAAAAGACAAATACTGCATGATTCTACTTGTATGAGGTTCTCAGTCAAATTCACAGAGACAGAAAGTGGAATGGTGGTTGATAGAGGCTGCGGGGAGGAATGTGAGGAGGAGGAATGGACAGTTAGTGCTCACTGGGTATAGAGTTTCAGTTTTGTGAGATGAAAGAATTCTGGAAATGGATGACTGCAATGGTTGCATAACAATATGAATGTATTTATTAGCCCTGAACTGTAAACCCAAAGATGGTTAAGATGGCACATTTTATGTGTATTTTACCACAATAAAAATTGAAAATAAATTAAGGATAGTTACTAAAAGAATAAGTATATAATTTATGATAGCCTACCAACAAAGGAAAGTGTAATACTTTATCAGATCCAATAGAGGAAATAACAGGGGAAAATAAAAACCAATAAAGAGAAAAGTCAATAAATAGAAGAAAAACTAGGGATATAGAAGTCAGTGAGATAAATATCACCACATTGTCAGATATAGGGATAAAATATACTGACATATGATGCTAATGAAAGACCTAAGACGAAACTACACAGCAAATTTGAACAAAAGAACGGAAAAAGGTTGCATTGGGGAAGTATGAATTAAAAGAAAGATGCTGTGTCACATTTAATATTAGACAAAATAAAATTTAAGACAAAAATGTACATGAAAAAAATGGAATATTCTATCTTAACAAAAAGTAAATCACCAAGAATATACAACAATTGTTTAATGAACAATTATTTATCGAGTGTCTAGTATATGTTCAGTATCATTCAGGATACCGGGGAGGAAAAGTGAAGAAAGAGACAGAAATCACTGTCTTCATGGACAGAGTAGGGGCTAATTTGAAAAATCTACAATTGTAGGGGAATATGTTATCACGTCTCTATGAAATTGAGAAGTCAGGCACTCAAAAAATTAGTAGGATTTAGAGTGTCTGAATAAGAAAACTAGCAAGCTTGATCTAAAATATATATACAATTTTATATTCTATTTGTTCAGATATATATTCTTTTTAAAGAGCCCAGAGAAGAAAATGCTAAATAGGAATACATTCAACAAAAGTATTTAACATTTTTATTGATAAAAAATATGAGATATTATTGAAGAAGGTTTTAAGAATCCCTTTAAGTGGAAAGATGTAAAATTGTCATGTATGGGTCATTTAATGTGAAAAATTTCACTTTATTAACCTATATATTTAATGCAATTTCTATCGAAACCCCAAGAGGAATTTTGCTGGACAGACTAATACTAAAATGTGAATTAAAGAATATAAAGCCAGTTATAATGTAGGCAATTTGAAGGAGGGTGTTAGTTCTCCAGAAAAATAGAACCCATAAGGTATATGGGAAGATATTTATTATAAGGAATTGACTCATGCAATTATGGAGGCAGAAGAGTCCCGTGATCTGCCATCTGCAAGCTGGAAACCCAAGAAAGTTGGTGGTATAACACCAGTGTTAGTCTGAAGGCCTGAAAACCTTTCAGGAGGGGAGTCAATGAGAAAACCTATATCCCAGCTCAAAAGGCAAGCAGAAAGTAAAAGGAGCAAATTCCTTCTTTCTTCATCTTTTTGTTTTATTCAAGCCCTCAAAAGATTGGATGATGCTCACTCATTTGGAGAAATAATTTACTAAGTCCATCAATTCAAATGTTTCTCTCATCTGGAAACACTCTAAAAGACCACTCAGAAATAATGTTTAATCTGGGCACCCCTTGGCCCCATCAAGTTGGTATATAAAATTAACCATCACATAGAGGAACATGGTGAGGATTCTTCCCTACCAGACACCAAGGTTCATCATAAAATAAAGCAATTAAAACTATAAGGGAAAAATGTAGCATTATTTCAGGGATTAAATAGAGTAATGAAATAGAATAGAGAGTCCTGAAATGAACCATTCAAATATGAAAATATGACAAAGGACAGAGGCGACATTATAAATCAGTGGAAGAGACTGGGGCACTTGCTACATATACTGGGACAAAGCTTACACTTGTGGATAAAAAAATAACATCAGGTTCTACCCCATATGCCTAAGGATGTGTCCCAGGATGATTAAAAACATAAGTGCGTAAGCCAGAATATTAAAATTTAAAAAAGATAGGTTATTTTACGACCCCACGACAAGGAAAAATTGTTTAGACTACACACAGTAAACACATACCATAAAGAATAATATTCATAAATTTGACTGCATTACTGCTAAGGATATGTGTATGACTATGAATAAAGTTATGTCACCCATGAGAAAGGTTTGAGTGAATTGTATCAGAATATATAAAATAAAAATAAAAAAGTAAAACCATACCAGAAACTCAAGAGAAAAACGAAAAAGATGAGGTATATAAATAGGCAGACCATGGACAAAAAAAGCTGAATGGCCAAGTTCTGTAAGGAAAGACCCCCAGCCTTGTTGGTAATTAGGGAAATGGAAATAAGATCACAATGAAATATAACTCTCATTAGATTAGTAAAAAAATACAAGGTTTCATAATACCAAATACTCAAGATAGTAAAGCAATGGGGCTACTGGTGTGTGTATAAATTGTTTCAATCCCTTTATAGTGCTAATTGTTGCAGATGCCTCTTTTCTATAGCCAAGTAATTTCATATCTAGGTTTACACTCTAGAGAAACTCTCCCACATGGGCTCAAGTACACAGACCTTCTCTTTTTAGCATTTAATTTTTTGTTATTGTTATTCAGTGTTTAAATTAACTGGAGCAAAATATGTATCAACCAGAAAATCTCATAAATTAAGTAAAATACAGGAGAAAAACAAAGGAAGTTGCAAATTGTGACATAGATATACATATACATACACATACATGTATAGAGAGGGAGAGAAAGAGTGGAATATTTATACAGAAATGGAAAGTTATTGCTGTATTATTTATAGATACATATATATGACTAAAACTATATAATCCAGATTACTGATTTAAGGTAAATTCATTCTAGTGGTTTGTTCTGAGGAGAAAGGGAGGGAGATAGAATTTGGAAGGATCACACAAGTCGGTTGAATAGTATTTGTGAAATTTTTGGTTGTTTTGATTTATTTTGCTCAGAGCTTCTTTGTTTTTAAAAAAAATTTTTTTTTAATGTTTATTTATTTCTGAGACAGAGAGAGACAGAGCATGAGTAGGGGAGGGGCAGAAAGAGAGGGAGACACAGAATCAATAGCAGGCTCCAGGCTCTGAGCTGTCAGCACAGAGCGCCATGCGGGTCTCCAACTCACAGACCGCGAGATCATGACCCGGGCTGAAGTCGGACACTTAACCGACTGAGCCACTCAGGCGCCCCAGAGCTTCTTTATTTTAATATTTGAAGCAAATATGGCTAAACTGGAGGATTATTAAAATTAGTTGCTGCATGAGTATTAATTTTATTGTTTTAGGGTCTTCATTATGGTTAAAATATTTTACAATAAAAATACATTGTAAATTTATTTAACATTGACCTAAAACAGAATGGGGAATAAGGCAAACTTTCAAGCTAGATTCCAAAAGTAGATCTGGCTGACTTAAGAGCTTCAGTGAAAATCTCTTATGACATTTAGTTACCTGTGAATCTCTGAGATCAAAACTAAAATAAGTACAGTCAATTCTGTTGATAAATAAGAAATTAGTTATTGAGATTGGATGGGCTAATGGCAGGAAGTGACCTCCTTCTTCTCAGAAGTATTCAAACAGAGCTGAGGACCATGGTCAGTCTGGGGGTGGATAGTGGTGATATTTTGGAATCAAGAGTGAATGAGATGAGTTCTAAGATCTCTTCCAACAGTTGCTGATAAAAATGATATCTTTTTCTCTTTGGTCATTAAACAGGCCCTCCTTATACGGTTTTAAAGTGATCTCTTTCTACGTGAGTAGTCTTTATCTTTCTTGTGACCATGTAAAAATTCATATATTCTTGTTTTTACTGGTTTCAGACTTGGATCAAGCTCTGTAGCAGCCAAAAATTATTTTTTCCTTTCTGAGAAGATTTTTGAGATATATACATATATATACATACATATATATATATATATATATATATAATCATTATGTTTATTCAATAACATTGAATAAGCACTTACTGAATGTCATTCTTTGTACTACAATCCTCTAGCGTCTGAGTCCTCTCCTAGGATTAGAAATAGTTTTTTCAGTAAGATATTCAATTTTTACCCATTTACACCATTCTCTGGTCATTGAAATCAAGTTGTTTAATGGTTTTAAGAAATCAGCAATATCAATAGTGTAGCATTGTTTTAGAGATAGAAACACAACACCTAAAAATGCTTGTAGCTTAACCAACAGTTTTTTTGTCCTGTTTGTGTTAGAAATAGAGAAGCTGACCTTGGCTTCTGCCTTTTTCAAGATTACTTGAAAGAAACAAAGTCATGGTCTGCTAAGGTCACCCTAAAAACCCATTAAATATTTATTAAAGACATAGTTAGTGGTAGGCAGATGGAAAATATAAGTATCCAAAGAGAAAATAGAATGTTGTGGTACAGCAGGAAACACAGGTGTGTAGCCATGAAAAAATCAATGGAGGTAACTCAAAAAGATAATAAATCTCTCTTAAGGAATATTGCCATGTTTTCTGAGCCTGCAACTATAGCCCACATTAAACTTTTTGTCTGATGAGTTCAAAGTTCCTTGTGCTTTCATACCTAGTGACAAATTAAGAGTGTTCTCTTCAGTGATTGAATAGTGAGATGGAGAATTTTTCTAAAAAAAAAAAAAAAAAAGTCAATGTTTTTTATTCCAGTCAGAGAATAAGAACATAGTTTTTACAGGAAACAGTTTTGGAATGTGTGTCTAAATGACAGAAAGCATTCTGTCCCTCATGCTACTTAGAGTGTGTAGCGTTTGTGTCTGTCAATTTTTGGTGCTTATCTTTGTCGTGATAATTTAACTGTTCAGAAAGCTGTTGAGAACTTTTTCTTTGGTGATTTGAAAATTTATTTTATGAAAATGTCTTCTCTTAAGAGAATTCCACCAATTCAAAAACACACTTTTGGTCTATAATTTCCAGGTGGCTTCAAGGTATTTCTAAATTATTTGGATCACATAAACTTGGTAGCTGTGAACGTAATGGAGTGAAACCATCCAAATAGTTTAACAAAATTGGCAGTGCTTCAGAAAAAAGGGAGCCAAATGGAAAGGTCCCTGCGGAAAAGGTACTGCTCAGACAGTTATAATAATGCAGATTATGACAGGACAATTCATATTGTGTTTTCCTTATGTATCAAGGCCAGAGAGAGGACATATTTTGTGGCCTTTTGTTATGAACCGAACTTGTACTGTGTATGGACAGCTTTAATTTAGTTACACAGGCATAATCAATTTATTACCCTTTCAGTTTCCTAGTCTGAAAATAATCTAGATATTTTCCTTCAATATTACAATTAGGTTGCTTGGGAATAAAAGATGTATTGACTTTATGTGCTATATATTGTTTTGGGGAATACAGCTATGATCCTTAACAGAGATTTTGAACCTGAAATGTAACAACTATATTTATGTTGTACGCAGATGTTATCCTAAATGAGCAAATGTTTTTATAACCAGGTACTTTCTATTCTATCAATTTATGACAGAAATTATATCAAAGTTTTATTATTTTGTATTGTGTTTTGGCATGTGATTTTCAAGAAACGTTCTTCTAGTTGATCTTAATATAATTAAAGGTGATCAATTTTTCAGTTATCTTATTATATTTAATGTATCCTTTAGGGCTTGCTTTTTGGAAAGTAAAATTGCCGATTCTTTTTTACCTTCATATTTAGGGGAAAAACAAAAATACATACTTTGTTTCAATTCATCAACAGCTCATCAAAGGAAAATAAATGATGGAATGGCCTACAATTGAATTTGTAGCCCTAGAATTAAATTCTGTAGAAATTTAATGTCTTCTACTTCAGAATACAGACAGATACCATTCTGTTATAAAAGAAGATTTCTTCATATGTTTAAAAATTGGGGAGGAGGAAAAGGGAAGTGCAAGAGTGATAGCAGAGAGTAGATTTGAATTGACTGTCCCATGAGCATAGAGTATGATTCTCTGCCTTAGTGAGAAAAATTTTAAGGAAGACTAAGAATGGGCTTGATGACCTTTACATCTGAATAGAAGTCAGCATGGAATAGATTAGTGATTTTTGTCATATTTGATCTTGTTTTCTTTTTTGGAATATTTTTTTAGTGTATACTAACAGACTTCACTATTCCCTCTGGTAGATATGGAAAGAAGATATGCTCCATGAAAGCTTTCTTCTCACAGGTTTCTTTCCTCATCTTTGTTTTAAAGAGACACACACTCACACATGCACAGCTGTGCACACAAACATACACACTGAGTACTATAGGAGTGTTTATAATACATACATAATCTCCTGCCTCATTCCTCCCAGTTTCTATTACAAAGCTTCAAAGGTTATGACTTCTGGCTATTTCTAGTTTCTTTTGGCAATGACTTATACCTTGTTAATGAATGTTTATATAGCTATTTCTGGATTTAGACATTAAGCATCCTATTCTGTTTTCCTTCTTCCTGGTATAGTTATAAAACCTTTCAGTTTCTTTATTTGTTACTTTTGTATATTCAAGTGGTATATTTAAATGTTTATATCTTATTTCATCAACCCCAGAAAATATTCCTTCCCTATATGTGTTCAATTTTACAGTCAAAATTTATTTATTATCTAAAGTTAAAAGCGAAGATTAATAAGCTTCTCTATGAATGCCTGTGTAAAATGCGAGCTTTCTCAATGTACTGATTTTCAAATAGTGCTTTGTGGATCACTAGGAACATCTTTGGGGTTACACAAACAGTGAGCTTCTCCTTCAGTCTTTCAGCAGATCATCCATCTTTGAGTTTTTTGTATAAGGCATCTTGGTTTTTATTTAAAACTGAGATTGGTTTCTAGAAGACTTGACCAAGTCAAAGTACTGTCTGCACATCAATTTCAACATCATCAGTTTCAGTGCTAAATAACAAGAAAATGAGATTTGTATTCATCCGCTTGGGTTGCCATTACAAAATACTATGTAGTGGATGATGTCACCAAAAAATATTTTCTCACACTTCTGGAGGGTAGAAGTCCAAAATCAAGGTGTCACCAAGTTTGGTTTCCTCTGAGGTTTCTCTCCTTGGCTTTAGATGGCCATCTTTTCAGTGTGCCCTCACACGGTCTTTCCTCGGTACATATCTTTGTCTTAATCTCCTGTTCTTATAAGGACACCAGTCATATTGGATTAGGTCCCACCCTAATGATCTCATTTTAACTCAATTATCTCTTTAAATACCCCATGTCCAAATACAGTCATTACATCCCAAGGTTTTCAACGTGGGATTTTTAATGTACGAGTTTTGGGGGCGCACAATTTGGTCTGTAACTGGATTGGTAATCTCAAATTCCATTCAGCTGTAAAATTAAATGAATACTGCTAACCAAGAAGCAGGAAGTTGTTCACATTTGTTTAATATTTTTTATTTAATTTGTAGATAAAGACAATATTATGCAGAGAGTAATCATGGTCTTTTATTGTGTCTTACTTATATAATAGGTATGTCTGTGTCTAAATATTTCCCTCTAGCTTAGATGGTCACTATCAATCAAAAATTTTCATTCATGGGTTAGAACAAAAAGCTGTATTTAATGTGGAGTGGGAAAAATGAAAACATGAACTAGGGCCAGTTGAAAACCCAGCTCAGGTTTGTCCAATAGGGAATGAAGTCTTGAAATGAACATCTGAGGAGGGTCAATTGGATCACAATTTAATACTGCAAATATAAACAAGTGATTAAAAACTAATTGATCATATTTGACTCACCAGACCTAGAATATGGTTCGAAATTTTACTCTATTTTCACTGCAGAAAGGCAACCTTTAACATCCTCTTCTCAAAATTATTGGGCAAGTTATCTTTTGGATACACCGTGAAGATATAAGATTAGCTGTCTAATAAATTTGTGAGCATGGATATATTACTATAACATACCCAGAG
Source organism: Lynx rufus (assembly GCF_022079265.1). NCBI lineage: Eukaryota > Metazoa > Chordata > Mammalia > Carnivora > Felidae > Lynx > Lynx rufus. Next base: position 71,834,000 of record NW_025814896.1, read on the forward strand.
TGAAGAAGAGGTCAGATATACACAGGGTATCTTTTCCCGTTGTTTTATTTTTAATTTCTTGTGTATTTATAAAGGACAACCTTTGTTTCATTCAGTCTGATCATTTTAAGTGGGGTATTTAGTCCATTAACATTTAATGTAATTATTAATATAATGTAGTTATGCTTAAACCTGCTTTCTTCCTAGTTATTTTCTATTTGTCACAATGATTCTTTTTTATAGTTTTTTTTTTATTTTTAGTATAGTTAACACAATGTTGCAGTAGTTTCAGGTGTACAGCTTAGTGATTAGCAAGTTTATACATTAGGCTATGTTTACCACAAATGTAGCCACTGTCTGTCCTGTTGCATTGTTGTTACAATGTTCTTGACTGTATTTCTTACGCTGTGACTTTCATTCCCATGAATTACTCATTCCATAACTAGTGGCCTGTATCTCCCTCTCCCCTTCACCCATTTTGCCCACCCTCTACCCCTCTCCTCTCTGACAACCATCAGCTTGTTCTAAGAGTATGGATGTTCCTCAAAAAATTAAAAATAGAAATCCTATATGATCCAGTAATTCCATTATTGGATATTTACCCAGAGAAAATGAAAATGCTAATTCAAAGAGATATATGCAGCCCTATGTTTATTGAAGCATTATTTATAATAGCCAAGACATTGAAGCAACCTAAGTATCCATCAATAATAAATGGATAAGGAAAATGTGGTACATATATACAATGGAGTATTGCACAGCCATAAAAAGAATGAGATCATGACATTTGGATAACATGACAGGCCTAGAAGATATTGTGCTTAGTGAAATAAGTCAGACTGAGAAAGACAAATATCATATGGTTCCACTCATAAAAGAAATCTTAAGAAAATGAATAAACAAAAAGCAAAAGCAGAATCAGACCTATAAATAATTGATATTCTAATTCTTTTGTTCCTTTTTTCTTTAGGGTTAACCAAATAAACTTGAATATTTAATATAATTTTATCTTTTGACTGTTAGTTCTACCATTTTGTATTTTTTAAAGAAGTTTCTCTAGGGAATAATGATAACACATTTTAATTTACCACAGTTTATTTTGAATTAATATTATACTACTTTACATATAATATAGCAACCTTAAACTGTATATTTCCATTCATCTCCTCCTATCATTTATGTTATTATTATATATTTCACTACTAGATTTGTATGCTATATAGGGTAATGTTCATGGGCCTTGGGGCTTTGGGCTCAGATATATCTTTTGGGGGTTCACCATTCAGCCCATGATACCACTTCTGTTTAAAACCCTCCAGTTGCCTCATGTATCATTCAGAGAAAAAGACAAAATTCCTACAATGGACTCCAAGTTCTTAACAATATGCCCTCTCCCTCTCTTTCTTCTTGGACCTCATATCTAATTAATTTTCCTTTTATTTTTCTACTCCAGGCACACTAGGATCCTTTGATTTTGGAAAATGGTGTCCATGCTCTCCTTGTGTCAGTAAACTTAATGGAACACTTTTGCTCCAAATTCCAAGATTACTCTCTCAGTTTAGGGCTTTGATCAAATTTTCTTCTCATTGAGGCTTTTCCAGACTCTATTTAAAATCGCAACTTTTGCAAACACCTTTCTGCATTTCCCCACAATCACTGTCTTTTCCATTTTCTTCAAAAAGTTTTTCCACAACACATTACTTATCACTAATATATGTCTTGTTTATTATTTCATTTATTGTCAGTCTGTAACCATTAAAATATAAGTCCCATGAGGGCAGAAAATTTTATTTTGTTTACTGTTTAATACATAGCACATAGTATCGATAAATATTTGTTGAATGAATAAATAATTGTCTTATGGCTTCCACTATCCTCTTGAGAAATCTGTCCATTTGGGTGTTTTTGTGGTTAAAAATAGTTTGACTAGTTTAAAGATATTCTTATAGACTTTCTGAAGTTTCACTGCATAGTGTCTACATACACATTTATTTTTATGTATTCTACTTAGTATGGGTTATAGTTCCTTACCTCTGGATTTCTCTCTTAAGTCTAGAAAATTTATGGCCCTTATTGTTTTATTTTTAAAATTTTTATTATTTTTATTCATTTTTTTGAGGGAGAGAGCATGTGTAAGTGGGGGAGAAAAGCGAAGGGAGAGAGAGAGAGAGAGAGAGAGAGAGAGAGAGAATCCCAAGAAGTCCCCATGCTCAGCATGGAGCTCAACATAGGGCTCAATCCCATGACCTTGAGATCACGACCTGAGCCAAAATCAAGAATTGAATGCTCAATTGACTGAGCCACCCATGTGCCCTGAAGCCCTTATTGCTTTAAATTTTTTTAATGTTTATTTATTTTTGAGAGAGAGAGAGACAGAACATGAGTAGGCGAGGGGTGGAGAAAGGGAAACACAGAATCCTAAGCAGGCTCCAGGCTGCCAGCACAGAGCCCCACACGAGGCTTGAACCCACGAACTGCTAGATCGTGACCTGAGTGCAATCAGGTGCTTAACTGACTGAGCCACCCAGGTGCCCCCACCATTCTTGCTTTTAATGTAGCTTCTCTTCTGTTTTATCTCTTCTCTCTCTGGAACTCTGACTCTGTCCTATTAGTTTTCTCCATAACAGCCATCACCATGCGATCTACTCCCTACTTCCTACTTTGTATCTTTTTCTCCCACTCTTTTTCTCCTCAGAGACTAGAAAGTCCCTGAAGCATAATAGATGCTTAACGAATGCTATTGAATACTTATAGAATGGTTGTTCTCTTTCTATCATCCATGACTCTTAATCTTCTTTCAAATTTTCCACCTGCTTTTCTTTTTATGCTACGTTTGGAATAATTTCTGCAGCCCTGTCTCTAAATTCATGACTTTTCTTCTCAGTTTGCCTATTCTGATATTTAATCTATTAATATTTTATTTTCAATATTAAATTTTTTTCTTTTTAAAATGGCTATATTGAAGTTTAATTGATATACAATAAAATACACATATTGATGCATGCAACTTGATGAGTTTGTTTATATGCATACACCCATGAAACCATCACCACAATCAAGGTTATAAACCTATCCATTACTTCCAAAAGTTTCCTTGTAGGGGGTTTGTGGGGAGAGGAGTACTTAACATGAGATATACCCTCTTAAAATTTTTTAAAGTGTTTTTTTTCTTGATTTAAGTAATCTTTACACCTCATATGGGGCTCAGACTCCTCATGACCCCAAGATCAAGAGTTGCATGCTCCTCCAACTGAGCCAGCCAGCCTCTCCTACCCTCTTAAGTGTTTAAGTGTACAATACAGTATTATTGGCAATAGGTACAATGTTGTACAGCAGATCTCTAGAACACATTCATCCTGTTTAACTTAAACTTTATATGAATTTAGAACTCCATTTCCCTCTCCTCTTTGCCACGAGGACCACAGTTCTATTCCTTGCTTCTATGAATTTGACTATTTTAGTTACCTTGTATAAGTGGAATCATACAGTCTTTGTCCTTCTGTGACCGACATATTTTCCTTAACATAACATCCTCAAGGTTGATCCACGTTGTTATAAATGGCAGAATTTCCTTCTTTTTAAACTCTACATAGTATTCCATTGTACATATATAACACATTTTCTTTATTCATTTATTTAGGTGTAGACATTTATTTTCATTTCTAATTCTTCCATAATTTTTTTTCATTTCTAAAAATTCTGTTTAGTCATTTTTCTTCAGGTTTCCCTAATCCCTTGTGACACTATTTTAGAGCTTGCTTATTTTAAAAGTTAAATTATTTTTTTAAAATATCTCATCTGTAAGTATTTTATAATATCTAGTTGACACAATAGTTTAAGTTCTTTGATATCTAAAACTGGTATATATTTGTGTGCATATATATGGCACTTGTTTAACCTGGCAGCAGGGAATGTGCAAATCTTTAGCCCTCTTTTAGGGTCCTTGGCTTCATCCAAGGTCCTTGCATTCATCTCTGCCTTTTTGCTTCTATACCAAAGCTCAGAGTCTTCACTCCAGTGCTGGTGTTGACTTTTGTCTTCAGAGAATTCTGGCACATATCAATGCATACAATTTGATGAGTTTGTATATATGCATACACTCATGAAACCATCACCACAGTCAAAGTTATAAACCTATCCATCACTTCCAAAAGTTTGCTTGCTTGGGGGGTGTGTGTGGGTGGGGTAGGGGGAGTATTTAACATGATATCTACCCTCTTAAATTTTTTTAATCTATCTATATCTATGTCTATGTATATCTGTATCATCTATATCATCATCTATATCATCTATCTATATGTCTGTGTATCTTATTTTTCCTCCCATGGGCTTTCATTTATCTAGAAAAGTTGCTTGGTGTGCTTTCTCTACTTTTCATTGGATTTCTTGTCGAATTGGTGAAGATTTCAAATAAGGGATATCAATACTTGGATAAATAGAATATTGTTAAAATAAAAAATATGGAAGCACCACTCTTTAGGTCTGTCAGTTATTTGCATCATTAACAGTAAATACTCATGTGCTTCATTATTTCAGGTCTACCATTAGAACATTATAGTTCCACTTGCATATCCACAGAATATTCTTGACAGATAAATTGGAATTTATTTTTCTGTTAAACTCCTTTTTAGTGAGATGGTTTTAATTTGTTTCCTTTGGTAGGAAAAATTAAATTATCGGTATGTCCCCTTGAAAACCACTCTGGATCTAATATCTGTTATTGCTACTTATTGGTATGGAAACATGATCCTATAACTTTATGATATTAGCTGTGGCTAACTGTTTCCTCTTCACATTTCTATTTTTCTGTCTATTGTCTGAAAATGCATCCTAATTTAGCAGCACTCAACAGCCTGATACAGATTTTAGACCAGGAAAAAACCTAGGGATAAATTTTTGTTACATAATAGTAAAAGTGTTCAGATTTGTAGAGGAAGTCAGTAGATTCCATGGAGACTGAAAATACAGGCACTAGTACTTGCTGTTGGTGTAGCAATCATGGGTATTATAACAATTTCACATGAGACAGTTTGCATACTTGTGGGAAAATCATGCTGATAGGTTTCCTGACCTAAAATTGATCTCTCTTCCATCATCTAAGTTGTTCATGGACACTTAATCTTATTTTCATTAAACAGCAGTTAACAATTATTTAAGATATAGGTGGATGTAACTTTTTTTTAATGTTTTACTTTTATTTGTGAGAGTGAGGAGGGGGACAAGTTGGGGAGGGGCAGGGAGAGGGGGGACAGAGGGTCCGAAGCAGGTTCTGCACTGATGGCAGTGAGCCTGATGCAGGGCTCCAACTCGCAAACCATGAGCTATGACCTGAGTGGAAATCAAGAGTCAGAGGCTTAACCGACTGAGCCACCCAGGTACCCCTATGGTGGATATATCTTTAGGAATATTTTGACTTATACCCATAAAAACTTTGACTTGAGAGTTCTTGCTGCTAAAATAAAAATCCTTCCTTTTTCTCTATGTTATACATTCAGACCAAGATAATTAGCAGTGTGGAGTTGCTAGATGGGAGAGAGTAGAAGGACAGGAAGGAACAGATTGCAAAATATCATAGTGAGGGAAGAAGAGGTTGCATCTTGAAACATCTGGTTAAAAGTGAAAAACCATCTGAGGTCTCTGAACCCTTGACATATTAAAAAGCATCTAGTTAAAATGTTGAAGTAAATGACAGAATATTTCTCCATGTTGTAGACAGATGGGCTATATGTTTAAGTGAATATCTTAATTTTTATTTTATTTTATTTTATTTTTTAAAGTTTATTTGTTTTGAGAAGGAGGGAGGGAGAGAGAAAGACAAGAGGAGGGGAGGATCAGAGAGAGAGGGAGAGAAAGAAAGAGGAAGAGAGAAACCCAAGCAGGCTCTGCACTGGCAATGCAGAGCCCAACATATTAACCAAGAAATCATAACCTGAGTTGAAACCAAGAGTTGGACACTCAACCAACTGAGCCCCCCAGTCACCCCATTAATTTTTGTTTTAACCTCTTGAGTTGTGCTTTCATCAGAACCTTTCAAGTAACACATTTTTATTTTTTTTTTATTTTCAAGTAACACATATAAGGATGTATATTTATGTTTCAATTGTGGACATTTTGCTTTCTTGCTTATGACATTCATTCCCTAACGTAATACCTAATTTCATCCCAAAGTATACAATTTATTTTTTTAACAAGATTTTTTTAAATTTAAATTTTAGTTAACATACAGTGCAATATTGGTTTCAGGAGTAAAATTCAGTGATTTATCACTTACACATAACAGTGCTATCACAGGTACCCTCCTTAGTACCCATCCCCCATCTAGCCCATTCTCTATCATTAAGAGTCTCTTGTGGTTTATTTCTCTCTCTTCTCTTCCCCACAACCCCTCCCCTGTTCCCACATGTTCATCTGTTCTGTTTCTTAAATTCCACATATGAGTGAAATCATATGGTATTTGTCTTTCTCTGATTGACTTATTTCACTTAGCATAATACATTCTAGCTCCATCCACATTGTTGACAGATTTTGCCTATGTTAAAAGCACCTATTGGTGTTATCCAGAATGAGGACACTTTTAAATCTTATTTCATATTTGTACACGTAGAAAGGAACTCAAAAAACTCATCCAGAATCTGGGAAAAGCAAAACAAGATTATGATCTTTGAAGGAGTGAGTAATTAAAAGTATCCATTCCTTTCTACAATCCAAAACTTGATAGGACTCTGGGGTTGTAGAAAATGTAAAATCATTCGGAGGAGGCCTAGGGCCTTCAGTCTAATGCAAGGAAGCCCTTGTTTTCTCCCATGAAATGTTAGTGGCAGATTTTATCTGCATAACAATCATGTTTATTTATCTATTATTTGCATAAAAGTAACTAAAATTCTCAATCTATGGTACCAACCCCTAATTTCAATCCATTTCTGAAATGCTTTAAAACTCTGTCAAACCTTTTTTTTGTTTGTTTGTTTGTTTATTAATTATTTATTTAGCGAGAGAGGGAGTGTGATCACAAGTCAGGGAGGCTCAGAGAGAGAAGGAGGGAGAAAGAATCCCAAGCAGGCTCCAAGCTGGTACAGAGCCTGATGTGGGGCTTGAACTCACAAACTGTGAGATCATGACCTGAGCCAAAATTCAAGAGTTGGACACTTAACCAATGGAGCCACCCAGGTTCCCCCAAACCTGTTCTTTTCTCATTATTTCTTCTTGCTTCTTTTTTTATTTATCTTTTTTTTCCCTCCAATATAGCCAGTGACTTGGAGGTTGTAGTCAAAGCAGAGATATAGTAGGCATTTGAATGGAGAAACTTTTTCAGATTCTTTTTTTTTAACTTAAGCCTGAATTTGAACTACATTTTGGGGGGGGGGGTAAAATAGGGTCAGTAATGACACAAAGACCATTTATTGGGGTTGTCCCTGAAATGAGAGAATGTTGTAAGAATACAGTGAAGCTGAGCATAAGAGGGAAAGTAGGATCTTCAGAATTTTAAAGATTTCCTTATATCTGTAAATTTTATGTAGAAAATAAAATTAGTTCTCCCTCATTACATGAGAGCAGCACCAACAAAGAACATATCATGGGCTTCAACTTCCAGGACATCCTCACTTTTAGAAGTGGCATTTCCCTATAATTTAAGTATTAAAGCTATATAAGTACATAACGATTAAAGGATCATTGTCTTTTGTGTCAGAGCTGAGTGAAGTTAGTTTTCATCTTTATGAATTAATTTACTGGCTGATTAGTTTTAATCTTTATACCTCTGTTGGTCATCTTCAAAATCAGGATGTAAATCTCCAACTTATAAGATTTTTGTGGATATTAAACAAGAATACATACTTAGAGCATATAATACAGTTTAATAAATTTTATTGTTCTTCATAAAAGCCCGATAAGGAATGAAGTATACTAGCACAAAAGTATAATGAGCCAAGTTTCAGAAAGCCATATTTAGGCAGGGAACATTTTGTTTGGTTTTAGCTATGAGAATGCAATTATGTACTCATCACATTAGTGCTATCTAATGGGAGTGTGCCTGTGTCAGTCTGCTTAGGTCTCTTTAAGCTTAAACGCACACGGTTGTCTTTGTATATACAATGTCCAATATCTAAAGGAAAAGGGGAAATTTTTCAGTGGAAGAACTGTGTATTTACATAGCTTAGACATTGGGAAAACAAAGTAGTAGACTCTTTGGCTAAGTTTTTATTTTTATCTGGAGGTGTCTATGACCACTGTTGTGAACCACAGACCACAGTGTCTGTGACCTATCTACACAAAGGATGGACAAAACTTCAGTGATTTGTTTGAAGATGTCTTAGTATGGTTCTAAATAGTTCGGTTTACTCAATTTCTTAATGGGAGAACATTTTAATCTGTGTTTACTTGAAAGGCATAAATTTTATATGTTTGCCTTATTTTTTTTTGGTAATACACTTGATAGACATATAACCCCTGAGTATTCTTCCTAGTATCAAAAACTGTGTGAATTGCCTTTTCATATGCTTTCAAAAAACTCAAACTAAAATGTATAATCACTCAACTCATTTGTTGACAGTGTTACTCTTTTTCTAAAAACCTCCCAGACTTGTTGAAAGTTCAAAATGACTGAAATTAACTTTATCAATTGAAAATTCCCTCTAGAGATATAATTTTACCTAGACAAAATGTCAAATCCCATTCCAACAATAAATTAGAGGTGGAAAGAACCTACTACGTTATTAAATCCATCCAAGGAGCAAGAAAGAAACATACCTGACACTACATTATTTTGGTATATAATTTATCCCATAGCAACACTTGAAAGAACTTGTCTTTCAACACTTGAAAGAACTGAATGAGCATGTAACATTCAGTTAATGTCATTCCTGATGTTTATTTATCAAATTCAGTGAACTTGACCAAAAGCTACTTTTTATACCTCATACATGTATAGGCACATTTACATCTGGTTGAAGTATAACAGGGTATAGCAGGGTTTTATTATGGAGGTGTTTGAAAAATTGTGCTTCTAGTAATTTACAGCAGTATTAAAATATTGTTTCTATGAACTTTATTAATACTTCCAAAATGTGGCTGTACACTGACTCCTAATTCTCCACTGGTTGTTTGCAGACATGTCACTTTCTTTTTTATGTCTTCCGCAATACCTCTGGCACGGTACTGAAAAGAAACCTTAAAATTTGTTTTTATACAATATTTCTATCACATTACTGAACACACAGTACTTAATATTGTTGAACACAAGGATTTTTAAATAAGAAAAGACACTAATATAGAACTTTTTAAAAATGTCTACAAGGCACCATGACTCATTAGTTGACCTGAGCACTCTCTTCTGTGAATCTATTTTCTATCTTTGCCTTATGAATCTACTCCCCACCCCTACCCCGGTGCCAGAAAGAATTCCAGGTAGCTCTACAGTTACCACATTTCTTGTAGCTGAGTCTAGAGTTGAAGGCACCTACTGATTCCAAACCAGAGAATCTGCAAAATTCCTTCTGCTTCAGTTCCAGAGAAATTCTCTCACACTCTGGAAGAAGGTAGGCATGCCATTTTTAAGATCAGATATCCCTGAGGCAAAGTCACTAATAGGAATCCCTCCTCTCAGTCTCCCACCTTCCATTAAAGACAGTTTCCTTTTGCTGCCTTCATGGGCTTTTCTTATTAACCACCTGTCATTTTTTTTCAGATTTTCTGATTTCCAGGCACCATATTATGTTCTTGAACACTAGACCAATATTCTTGAAGATGCAATAGATAAATGAAATACAGTAGTCCCCTATTATCTGCAGTTTTGATTCCTATGGTGTCAGTTAACCATGGTCATCTGCAGTTAGGAAGCAGATGATGCTCCTTCTGTTATATTGTCAGAAGGTTAATAGTAGCCTAACTCGGTGTCATGGTCTGTGTGGCTCACCTCACCTCACTTCATCTCATCATGTAGGCACATACTATCTCATGTCACAAGAAGGGTGAGTACAATACATTAAGATATTGTCATAGATATTTTCCTAACTTTTATTACAATATATTGTTATACTTGTTTTATTTTATTATTAGTTATTGTTGCTAATCTCTTACGTTGCCTAATTTATAAATTAAACTTAATCACAGGTCAGTATGTATAGGAAAAAACATAGTATATACAGGGTTTGGTAGTCCCCATGGCTTTAGGCATCCACTGAGGCTCTTGGAATGTATCCTCCACAGTCAAGGGGGATCTATTGTATGCTGACTGTCTTTAAATCACTAATAGTCAATCTCTTTGAATCATTCCTTCCACTAAGCTTCTGTTTTTGTTGCATAACCTCTTTTTTAGAGACATCTTTTTTTCCTGTTAGACTTCTGGCTTCCAATAACTCTCTCCGCCCACAATTTTGAGATATCATTGATCTCATGGCTGTATGTAACATATATACACTAACTATTCCCAAATGTATATAACTGGCCTTTTATTTCCACTGAGCGCCACATTCCTGTATGAAACTGCTTACTCCCTACTTCCTATCTCCAAGTCCTTTATAAGACATATGCTTTGCAAATGTTTTTTCCAGTCTATAGATAGTTCTTTCGTTATCTTAACAATGTCTTTTGAAGAGCAAACATTTTAATCTTGGTGAGGTACAATATATCAGTTTAGCTTTTTTATAGATCAGGTTTTAGATATTGTATTAGAGCAATATTTTTGATTTTAAAAGGACAAGATAAACTAAGCACTGATTTCTTTAAGATACACTTTAACATAGAAATAATAAACAAATAAAGAATTAAACTGTAGTCCAGTTAGTTTTTATTTACCTTTGACCTCTAAAAAAGAAAATCTCATTGAACTTAATAAATATATTATGTACCTAACTTTAAGCTGCCTATCATTTTTATACATGGGTAACCCCCAAGCCAGGGTTTCTCAAACTCGGTACTATTGACATTTTGGGCCAGATAATTTTTTGTCATGAGGCCATCTTGGGCATTTTAGGATATTTAGCAGCATCCCTGGCCTCCATCCACTACATCACAGAGGAAGCCTCCAGTTAACAATAAAAAATGTCTCTATACATTGCAATATGTATGTTTAGTGGGGCAGTGGCGGTGGAGGACAGGGAGGAAGATCACTCTTGGTACAGAAGTTTTGCACCAATGGACCTGATTCTGATCCAGCCCATCCCAGGCTGCCTGACTGAATATACTTAAAACCAAATGATGAATCCAGAAAAATAATGTCATTTTCTTCCTTGTTTGATCCCTAATGATATTAGGAGAGATGGATGACCTTCTTTGAGCCCCCGACCTATGCAAATGGTGATGGAAATATTCTCCAGTGGGATTCCTTTCCCGTTCTCTACTTTAATGGGAGTGGGCACAGGAAAACAATTTGAGTCCTTTTCTTGTGGCATACACAAAGAATAGTGAGTGTCCCATTCTTCTAATTCTGGAGACGGTGATTTTCTACCTCATAAAACTTACACAATTCTCTTGCTTTCCATCACCACATACATTTGATACAAGTTTGGATATGTCTTTTTCTGACCTTTTACTTCAGGTAGAATATATTGGTTTTTACTTAAACTAACCTCTAGTTGATGGCATTTGCATAGTTTTACTTCCAATTAAGTTCTACTTATACTTCAAAGTATAAGTAAGTTTTTTAAAGTTATAGAGAAAAAATATAAAAAAGTTCTTAAGGGTAGGCGGAGGTGGGAAAATACTCGTAAAATAATCACCATGTTAGATATCTCTTAGTGATATTCTCTACAGCTTATGATATTCATGGAAATAACATTTTCAAAATATCTACTTCCTATTTCAAACCGTTTATAAATTTTGGAGCTTAAATTACTATTTTAAAGAATGTTCATTTCTCCATTGCTGGAGTTCCTTTGGAGGAGATTGAAAATATCTCCTTACACGACAAAGAGATATTTCTGCCATTCTATCAGTTTCAGAAAGCAGCTGAGCTTCTTGTATTGCCTTCTAAAAATATGAACTATGAATTCATTTTTTTCCCATTGGGATTGCAGATTTACAGATCACACAGTATAGAGTTTGAAAACAACACAATGCCAGTGGTGGCATTTCTTAGAATAAGAGTCTGCATAAAATTGATAGCTAAGACTGAACATCTCCTTTTGGCTGAAATGACACCTTAAAAGATTGTTAGTGTAGTCAAAGGAGCTCAAAAGGAAGATGATAAGAGATGTTGGGCAAAACTCATCTTGTTTTTAAAACTGACACCAAGTATTTGCTGTCAGCATTACCAGAACTACTGTGTGCAGCAGTGACTCAAATAGTGGTACTTAGGCCCTTCTGAAATAATAAATTTGGTGGCAAACCACTTATTTTCAGGGCAGGGAATCAAGTGAATGGTATTTTGAAGCCTTTTGGTCACTAGCAGGCATCACATTATTTTGCTGGGTGGGCATTGTAATTCACCAAATTACAAAGCAAGTTCTTGGAAGAAGTCATTTTATTGTAACATCATGCTGAATGTGGGATGGCGTTTTTCTATTCAGGCTGAGAGAGTTAGAAAGGAATGGTGATTAAGTGCTGGGAATCACTAAGGATGTGATCTAATTCTACAAACTGGCAGAATTCAGAATGGAAGTTGCTATCATCACCCCTTTCTCTATTTTTTATTCCTAGGGTAGAGGGATCTTTTCCCTCTCTCCCTTTTTTTCCTTCCTTTCTTCTTTCCAGCCAGTGTGCCAAGACATGGAAATTCCATTTTAAAACTTTGTTCTCTCTCCTTAATTTTTTTCCCTTCATTTTTGTCTCTTTATTACTCCTTTTCTCTTTATCCACTTCTCTCTGACTAAGCTACTTCTCTTCTTCTCCTTGGGTCCTGTTACATGGTTTCTTGCCATTTCATGGTTGTAGTTTGTGATAAAGACACTAGGAACACCAAAGAATTAGCCATCTATATCCCAGAGGTAGCATTGACTGTTTCTCTCTCTGGTTAGCTGTTTGGCACTTTCCTTTCAAATTGATTTTCTAATTATCAAGATTAGTCCTGCTTAGGCTCCAGGGGTCCGATGTCACAAAAGCAAAATCATTAGTCACATATTACCATGGAAATCCAGAAATAGATTTATATTACTTCTCAATTTTGGAATAAACAGGTCACATGGCTCAGCATAGCATGTTTTATTCACCAAATTACTCAGTGTAAGCAAGGAAGGTACTTTATTTTGGTGGACTTGTATAGAGTAACAAAAAGGTACCTGTTTGTCTTACTACAAGAAGGCAGTGTAATGGACTTCTCCTTGCTCTGTGACCCTGGGGCAATGATTTAACTTCTTCAGGGCTCATTTTTTCTCACACAGGATAGAAATAATAGCTCCTTCCTTCCAAGTTTACAACATTGAATGAGGTAATGCCTATAAGACACACTACTCTGTAAGCTCTGAATTCAGAACTGTGTTTATTTTTGGTTCTGTCGCTTATGATTGTGGTATGTTGATTAATCTTTCTATGCCTCTGATTGTTCATCTACAAAATAGAGATTGTTTTCAAGAGTGACTGAGATAATGTGTGTTAAGCACTTTGAAAGGCTTCTAGTACATGTGTGGTTATAAATGTCATTGCACAACAATATTAACCTTTCTCAAAAAATAACTTTTCTGATAAAAGACAGCACATATAAAGAAACTGTGTGTGTAAATGGATTTTCCTAGTAAGTATTCTTTTTGTGTTCAGCATTATGTTTGTGAGATGCATCCATGTTTTTATATAACTATTGTGTTTGTATGCTCATGCTGTTACAGTGTTCTAGTGAATGAATAGAATACAATGAAATTATCCAATCATCTGTGCAGAGACATTTAGGTTGAGACTAGGTTTTGGCTGTTAATAATGATGCTGATGTGAATATTCTTTTATCTATCTCTTGGTGCATGTAAATAAATTTTGGTTGGGTCTATCTATACATAGGAATGAAATTGCTGAGTCATAAAAGGTGAGTCCAGCTTTAGCAGATAATACCAAACTGTGTGAGAGCCCCTGTTTCTCCTCATCCTTGTGAGCACTTACATCGTCAGTCTCTTTTAATCTAACATATTCTGGTGGATGTGTAGTGATAATATCCTTAGGGTTTGAATTTGTATTTTTCTGATGGTTAAAGAAGAAGACCAGCTTTTCATTGTACTATGATCCATTTGAATATCTCCTAGTGTGTGGTGTCTGTATTCTGTATTTACACCTCCTTCATTGGTTCCTTGAATTGCAAACACCATCACCATTCTATGACTTTCCTTTCAAATCTCTTGATATCTTTTGAGAAAAATAATTTAATGTTAATGCAGTTAAAAATACCGGTCTTCACTTTTATGGTTAGAGATTTTAAAGGTAAAAACAAACAAACAAACAAACACATTTCCCTTCCCTGAAAATTTTATAATATTCTTTTCTACACTTCTAAAAGTTTCATAGTTTTAGTTTAAAATCCAACTGAAATTGATTTTTTACATGGTAGAAGGGAGAAGTAAAGCTTTGTTTTTTTTTTTCTGACATGGATATCCAGTTATCCCAACACCAATTATTGAAAAGATCATCCTTCTATGCCTCTATAATGACACATAACATCTATCAATGAAGAGTACAGGTATGTGTATGTGTATATGTATTTTTAGGATCTTTATATTGTTCCATTGCTCTGTTTTCTCTCTTTCTACCAACGCAATATTGTTGCTGCTATATAACAAATAGATCATCACTCTTTAGTCATCTTAGCCAGTTCATCCTAAAGTGTGTCTGAGGCCCATGTGGTCTCCAAGATTTTTTCAGGAGGCACATGATTTCATCTTTTCTAGCTACGTATGAAAAGGTTGGATTTTCTTCATATACTTTAACCAAACAGCATATGCAACAGATTTTAATTCTGAAGACAATGTGAGAAAACAGTAGAAGTTAATTGCTACTGCTTTTTATTTTGGAAAATATAGTATTTTTATATCTTTAAATATGTTATTTATTTTAAAATGTTATATATTCACTGATCTTATTTAAAAATGATCACAAATATTTTTAAAGTGTTCTCAGTTTTAATATCTAATATAGTAAATATAAATACATCTTACCCATGCCAATTAAAACTCTTTGTGGTCATCAATAATTTTTCAGAGCACAAAACATTTGAAAATAGGTAGTCTTGGCTGTTCTTGATCTGCATTCTCATATAAATTATAGAAACAGCTTGTCAAGATCCACAAAAACAAAACTAAAAATCCATTGCAATTCTCATTGTGATTGCATTGAGCCTATAGTTTAATTTGGAGAGATTGATTTTTTAATATTAAGTCTTTTGTTCAATTACAATGTTACATCTCAATATATATAAACTTTATTACATTCTTACAACACTGTTTTGTAGAGTTCTGCATAGAGAATTTACATATTTTAGTGTGATTTTTTTTTGCTACTACAAATAGTGCCTTTTGATTTTATTTTCTGCTTTTGGTTTGTATGTGGATCACTGTCTTACTGTTTTTCTGCATTTTCTTTTGGATTTTCTACTTACATAATCAAGTCTTCTAATAATGACAGTTTATTTATTCATTTCCAATTTTTATCCTTTTCTTTCTTTCTTTCTTTCTTTCTTTCTTTCTTTCTTTCTTTCTTTCTTTCTTTCCTTTTGTCTAGATCCTACAGTATAAGGTTGAATAGAAGTGGTCATAGCAGACATATTTATCTTGGACCTGATTTCAAAGGAAAAGCTTTCAACTTTCACCACTAAATGAAAGCAACTTTAAATATTACAGATTTCTTGGAATTATCCTTGCTTACATTAAGCAAATATCTTTCTATTCCTAGTTTGCTAAGAGCTGTAAGTATGAATGAATGTTGAGTTTTATCTAATGCATTATCTGCATCTACTGAGATGATATGATTTTTTCTTTTGCCAATGTGGTATACAATATTGATGGGTTTTAAAACATTGATCGCATCTTTATTCCTAAAGCAAACTTATCTTTGTTGTCCTTTTTATGTATTTCTCAATTAGTTTGCCTACAGTTTGTAAGGATTTTTTATCAGTTTTTGAATGAGGTTGGACTATAAGTTTTCTCAAAATATCTTTAGGTGTCTTGATATTCTAATTGAACTGATATTAAATGTTTGGTAGAATTCACCCTTTGGCTATTGGGGCTGGTTTTCCTTATATTGATGTTCCAAATTATGGATTCAGTTTCTTGAAAAGTTATAAGACTGTATACATCTTGGTAAATTTACATTTTTTGGCATGATGATTTTTTTTTATTACATGTATATTTAATATCTGTAGAATCTTTAATGGGCTTCCTTTTCTCTTTCTGAAATTGAAGTATGTGTCTTATTTCTTATCTTCTTTCTTATTCTCCTTAGGGGTTTATTAATTTCAAGTCTCTTTTTAAAGAATCAAGTTCTTGTTTGCCAATTCTTTCTCTTGTATATTGATGTCTATTTCATTAATCTGTATCATTATTATTTTATATATTTTTAATTTTTGTCACATTTCTAGCATTTTGAGTTGGATTCATATAAATTTTCAGTCCCATCCCTTTTTTCTAGTATGAAATTAAAGTTATAAATTGCTCAATAAATACAGCCTTAGTCACCTCTCTTAACTTTGAAATGTAGTATTTTGGCTATTATTTAACTCAAAATATTTTCTAATTTTCTTATAATTTGTTCCTTGATGCATGGAAACACATTCTTACTGATTTCTATCTTAATTCCATTATAATCATTTTCTGTATAATTTTAATAATTAGAACTATATTGAGTTTTACCTTCGTCAGTTTTTGTAAGTATTTAAGGTGTCCTTGAAAATAATTTGTGGGGTGTCTGGGTGGCTCAGTCAGTTAAGCATCAGACTTCGGCTCTGGTCATGATCTCACAGTATGTGAGTTCAAACCCTGCATCAGGCTCTCTGCTGTCAGTGAAGAGCCTGCTTTGCATCTTCTGCCTCCCTCTCTCTGCCCCTTCCTCACTTGCACATGTGCATGTGCTCTCTCTCTTTCTCTCAAAAATAAACACTTTAATGCTCTCTCTCTTTCCCTTAAAAATAAACACTTTAAAAAAGAAAAGAATTTGCATCCTACATTTGTGGAGTACATTTCATCTATGTCTATGAGGTGAAATTAGTTAATTGTTCTGTTTAAATCTTTTATACCCTTAATATTTTTTCCTATCTTTTCTATGTTATTGAGAAATCTGTATGAAAAATTTCTACAGTTATTTTGGTTTTGCTAATATCTCCTTATATTTATGTCAATATTGTTTTATGTATTTGAAACCATTGAATTAGTTGCATACACTTCTAGAATTATTTTATCCTACTGGTAAATTGAATGTTTCATTTTAAAGATAGATCTTTATTCCTTTTAATGCCTGTTGCCCTTAAATTTACTGTTTGAATTAATACAGCTATTCCAATTTTAACATTTGTTATTTTTTACATAGTAAATTTTAAATTGTCATCCTTTTATTTTCAACTAAACTTTCTGTATCTTTATATTTTATATGTACCTCCTGTAAGAAGCAAACCTGTGGGTTCTTTTTTATTATACTCTTATAATCTTTGTTTTTTAATTAGAGTTTCTAGTTCACCTACATTAAATTACATTTAATGTAATTACTAATCTCTTTTTAATTATCATTTTTTGTGTGTGTACATTACCTATTTCCTATGCCTGTTTTTGTTTTTGTTTTTTGTTTTTGAGAGAGACAGACGCAGAGACAGAGAGACAGAGACACAGAATCTGAAGCAGCCTCCAGGCTCCGAGCTGTCAGCACAGAGCCCAACGTGGGGCTCAAGCCTACAAACCGTGAGATCATGACCTCAGCTGAAGTAGGATGCCTAACTGACTGAGCCACCAAGGCACCCCTTCCTATGCCTGTTTTATGTTTTCTTTCGTTTCTGTCTTACTTTCTTTGTATAGGTAGATTAGTTTATATTATTCCATTTTGTTCACCATGTTTTTGGAATTTATACATTATTGCATATTTTAGTGGTTATGCTAGGGGTGATTACATATTTGACATATCAAGTCTAATATTAATTGATACTTTATCATTCTCCCAGGCAATGCAAAAACCTTACAACACATTAAATCTATCTTTCATCCATATATATCGTTCATATATATGTCTATATATGTGACTCTATGTTAATACATACCTATTTGTGTGTATATATATGTATTTCTTCTTAAAGTCTGCAATCTCTTTTTATAATTATGTAAAACTTTTTCATTTCACTTGAGTTCTTATTTTCGCTTAGTATGGAATTTAACATAAGTAGTTATTTTCTCTCTGCACAATTAAAATATTAACCCATTTTCTTTTGGTTTCATTGTTTCTATTAAGAAGCCAGCTTTAAAGAAAATTCTTTCTCTTAGGCTGCTCTTGTTTTTTGTATTCTACAGTCTAACAATGAGGTATCTATGAGAAGATTTCTTTAATTCAGTGTTCTTTGGGACTAAACTGGATGTCTGAATCAATTAACTGATGTCTCTCATCAGCTTTGAAAAACTCTTGGTTATTATATCTTCAAATATTGCTTTTGCTCCATATGGTCCTCTCATTCTGAGGTTATAAGTATCTGTATGTGAGAACTTTTCACTGTTTTCAATGTCTCCTATCTATTCTTATTTTTGACATCCCACTGTGCTTAATCCTCAATGTATTTTTACTCAACTTCCAGTTCTCTAATTCTCTCTTTAGTATTGTCTAATTTATTGTTAAATACATCCAAATTCAAAATTTTATTTATTGTAATTTTAAATTTTGGATTTTTTGGTTCTTTTTCAAACTCACAAAGTAATTTTTATAGTTTCAGTTTTCTACTGAAATTTTATTTTTTCTTAAGATTCTTGAATAGAGGGGTGCCTGGGTGGCGCAGTGGGTTAAGCGTCCGACTTCAGCCAGGTCACGATCTCGCGGTCCGTGAGTTCGAGCCCCGCGTCGGGCTCTGGGCTGATGGCTCAGAGCCTGGAGCCTGTTTCCGATTCTGTGTCTCCCTCTCTCTCTGCCCCTCCCCCGTTCATGCTCTGTCTCTCTCTGTCCCAAAAATAAATAAACGTTGAAAAAAAAAATTAAAAAAAAAAAGATTCTTGAATAGAATAAGCAGTTATTTAAAAATCTGAGTTTGATAATTATAACATATTCAAATCCATCTTTAAATATGATATTAATTTTTGTGTATTCCAAATTTTCTTTATGTTGTTCTATGATATGTTTTCTAGATATTATGTTTGGAACATTGTTTGAGGAAATAATATGAGGGCTAGAATGGTGCTTTCTTCCTCTAAAAAGGATTTTTTGGCTTTTTCTGTATTTTTCAAGTTTTTATATATTTTTTTCAACAGAAGAGTTTATATTACTTAAACTATATTACTTAGGGTCCATTACAGGAAATGCACTCATTCTTATCCTTTATGAATATTAGAATGACATTCATCTGTGTTCATCTTCTATACACAATGGAATACTACTCAGTGATGTAAAAGAATGAAATCTTGCCATTTGCAACAACATAGATGGAAATGGAGTGTATTATGCTAAGCAAAATCACTCAGAGAAAGACATAAATATTTTATTCATATGTGGAATTCGAGAAACTCAACAAGTGAATATAGGGGAAGGGAAGGAAAAATAAGATAAAAACAGAAAGGGAGACAAAACATTTTAGGTTCTTAAATACAGAGAACAAACTGAGAGATGCTGGAGGGGGGAAGAAGAGGGTTAAATGGATGATGGACACTAAGGAGGGTACTTTTTGGGATGAGCACAGGGTGTTGTATGTAAGAGATGAATCATTGGGTTCTACTCCTGAAGCTGAGACTACACTGTATGTTAACTAACTTGAATATAATTTCTTTTTTAATGTCTATTTCTTTTTGAGAGAGAGAGAAACAGTGAGAGCAGGGGAGGGGCCGAGAAAGAGGGAGACACAGAATCCAAAGTAAGCTTTAGGCTCTGAGCTGTCGGCACAGAGAGCGATGTGGGGCTCGAACTCCCGAACACATGAGATCATGACCTGAGCCGAAGTCGGATGCTTAACCGACTTAGCCACCCGGGCGCCCTTAACTAACTTCAATATAAATAAAAACAAAACCAATAACAAAAACCAAAAATAACAAAAATAAGACAAAAAACTCAAACAATAGTCTAATGAAATGATTCTTTGATTTCTTTTATATAATATTGAGATGTTAGAATGTAATTTATTGGGTCAAGAAGTGGTACTGTGTTATAATTGGTCAACTAAAATTTAAAATAGCCAGTAAATGTTTTCATTAGAATTTAATTGATATTGAGTTCTTTATGATAGCAGTGGGTAATGCTTCTCTAAGCCATTTGTAGGTGATACTATTAAAACCATATCATTAACACTAAAAAAGATGTTTATATTCCATAGTTTTTGTATACAATTCGTATAAAAATTTAGCTCAGCGTTTCTAGTTCTATAGCCTCAAAATTAGGGATGTTTTATATTGCAGTGACAAGAACATGGGAAGTAGAGTATCAGGAATATCTTTAAGTCATGGCTTACCCTCTTACTGGCTATGTGACATTGAACATAGGAATTAACCTCTTTAAGCCTCAGTTTTTAGGTTCCTAAATAAGGATGGTCAGTTTCTACCTCATGAATTTGATGTGAAAATGAAATGGGATTATGCATACAAACTGCTTAACACATTGCCCGGGACTCGCCTCACTGTTAGTTTTATTTTGAGGATGTGGTATTCCTATATTTCATTTAAGCTTGATTAAGGAAGACCTCATTTTTTCTGACTCTGATTCTTGAAGTAGGATTTTTCTGAAAACACACTTCTATAAGCAGATATAGAACAATCTCTAGCTCAAGCCATACCTCACTGTAATTTTCACAAGAATAACTTTTGAAGCATGCTCTTCTGACTGTATATATATGTGATTGTTTTGGAAACCAGTATAGAGGTTACATTTATGTGTTTGGATTCTTTTGATCTTATGTCTACCTTTGTTTGTGTTATCTATTATAATAGTTATCATGCCTGTGCACACAGAGATAGCAGTGTTCATTCAAGTCATGGATAAAAATGTTAACTCAGTGGGACCAAGGTAACTTTACAATAAATTATATGTAATATAGTCTGGCTTGCAAATTATAATAGACTTTTCACACACAAAAAAGCAAAATTAATTTAGCACATGCCATCACCTGGTGATTCATACAGATCACCAGATCTTTTTTTTTTTTTTCTCTCCCTAAGGGTGAATAGACTATCATCTTCAGCAATATATCCAGATTTTTTCTGGACATCAAGTCAGTGAGTTAGCTTATAGTTTTTATAATTTAAAGACTAGACATTATTTTTCAAAATTTTGATATCAGAATTTAGCTGGAATTTTCCCACAGATTATTGTCATGAAATGACTCCTATACTTCCTACAATATAATCATTTATGGTTAGGAGAACTGTACTTATTTGAAAGGGTCATTTGTTTTTCCCTACACCTTTATAGTATACCACACTCAGTCTTCCTTCTTAAAAGAGCCAGCATTTACACTGTATCTTTTAATTGCTAAGAACTTTTCACAATTTTTGAGATCCATTTTTCTTGATGATATAGCATACTTAATTATGTGTTGAATTGTTGTCTGATCAAGATGACATTATCTCTCTCCCTCCCACTGCATGATAAATAAATTACTTTGATGGCAAGAAAGAATATATTTGGCGTGTGTGTGTGTGATTCGTTTAAGAAATTGTATTACTTTCTACTTTAGCAGAGTAGTTAAGCCACAACTGTTTTTATAAAAGTAAAGTAGAATTAAATGCATTAAAAACCCATCAGGAGAATGTTATTTAAGTTATAATATATTTTGCTTTTAAATATATGCTAAATACATTAAGGAGGCACCTATATAAAGTGTTAAGTCAAATAACAATTGAATAAGATGGCTATTATTCAAAAATCATTTCATTAGCATGTTGTTGATATGGTTACCTTTGTCTCCTGGAATGTTTGTCTTCTCAGTTTTCTAAATGTCAAGTCACAAAAATGAAGTTTTAAGTCAACTAGAAGAGTCCATGATGCATGTTGTAAAAAAAAAAAAAAACTTCTTTCCTAAGGCATCATATAGAGTGAATAATCTTTATATCCTCATTAGCAAGTAGGTAGTAAAATTTCAAGGTGATTGTATCTCTATGCAAATATATCATGAGTGTTTCTTTTGAAATCTGTTTCAGAAGTAATTATATTTGGATGCTGTGTGTATATGCCTCCCTTCTTTTTATGTGTATGTGTTATCCTTAAACACCATTGCAAATTGCACAGAGGTTACAGATAATAGTAAAGGCTTAAGTGGTTTTATTTTCTTTCTTTTTGACATACTTAGCAAAGCAATAACATTGGGTATATTGAAAATAGCAATATTTTAGTTTAATTATACACATTCTTTCTTGTATCTGTGTGGTCACGTTATTGATAATACTTCTGTGGCTTATGTATTTTGCAGAAGTTATGTCTTTCAATTATTATATAAATAACCGCGGCCTTCCTGAATGGAAGGACATAAAAGCAAAAGGAAGCATGTAACCCAGTGTGTTTTATTGCTCGTATCTTCTCATCAATTGCCTATATTATATACAAATATGAATCCCATTTCAGCTCATATACATGTTCATGTGTCCAGTTGGGAAATAGATTCACAGTAACATGGTAATGATTAAAGATCACTCCCAAGTGGTACTTTCCACTTTTATTAAGAGCCTTTGATATCTTGATCAATAGAACAATCCAAATCTTGTTCCACTTTTTTAGTCAAAATGCTGTTTGTTATGAATTGTTTACTTTACTGGAGGACCTCTGTTGCCCTTTAGGTCACAGCAAACACAGGTTAACTTGATAGTCTAGGAGGGCCCCCAGCTAGCTCAGTGAGTAGTAGAGCATGCAGCTCTTAAAATCCAGGGCCCTGAGTTCAAGTTACTTTTGGGGGGTAGAGCTTACTTCAAACAAAGAAACAAGCAAAGAAATCAAAAACCTGAGAGGCCTTTTCCAGTTTATTTAAGTCAGCTTCATGTAATCATAGATTCTCCAGTCCCTTTCTGAATTTCTGGGATAGAGGAAATTAACTGCTTCATAAGGGGATTATTCTGTTTTTTTTTTCCTTTCAGCTATATAATTAACAACTTACATTATGTAAGTGTAAGGTATACAAAGTGATGATTTTATGTACATATATATATTGCAAAATGACAATAAAATTAACACATCTATTACCTAGTTACCTTTTTTCCCCCTTGTGTTGAGAACACTTGAAATTTACTCTAACAGCTGTCTAGCATAAAATACAGTATTCACTATAGTCACCCATGTTGTACCTTAGATCCTTGGAACTTATTCATCTTATAACTGGAAGTTTATACCGTTTGACCAACATCTCCCCATTTCCCCTAATACCTAGCCCCCCATAGCCATTGATCTATTTTCTCTGAATTTGTTTTTTTTACCTTTTTTAAAAAAGTTTATTTATTTATTTTGAGAGAGAGAGAGTGAGAGAGAGAGAGAGAGAGAGAGAGAGGAGAGCATGAATGGAGGAGGGGCAGAGACAGAGAGGGAGAGAGAAAATCCCAAGTAGACTCCATGCTTCATGCACAGGGCTCAGTCTCATGAAACATGAGATCATGACCTGAGCCACAACCAAGAATTGGAAGTTTAACTGACTGAACCACCCAGGTGCCTATATTTGGCTTTTTAAAAATCCCACATATAAATGAAATCATACAGTATTTGTCTTTATTTGACCTATTTAATTTAGTAAAATGCCCTCAGGGTCCATCCATGTTATCACATATTGCAGAATGTCCTTTTTCCACTCATCAGTGGATGTATACTTAGGTTCTTTCTATGTCTTAGTTATTGTGAATAATGTTTCAATAAACATGGGGGTGTAGATATCACTTCAACATAATGACTTCATTTCCTTCAGATATATACCCAGAAGTGGGATTGCTGGTGTGGTAGTTCTATTTTAATTTTTTGAGAAACCCCCCATACCCTTTTCAAAGTGGTTGCACTAATTTATATTCCCACCGAAAGTGCATAGGGTTACCCTTTTGAGGAGACTATTCTTAATTCCAAAGTTGTAGGTTCAAATTTATTTTTTTAATCCAAATATCTTTTCTGTGATTTCTCCATTTATTCTTCTTGTCCTCTGAGAATTTTTATAGACGTGGTTTAAACTGGCCAACTTTAGGGGCACCTAGATGGCTCAGTTTGTTAAATGTTCAACTCTTGATTTAGGCTCAGGTCATGACCTTAGTGTCTCTGAATTGAAGCCCTGCATGGACTCTGCACTGACAGCTCAGAGTTTGCTTGATATTTTTCCCTCTTTCTCTGCCACTCCCCTACTCACACACTCTCTCTGGTTCTCTCGAAATAAATAAATAAACTAAAAAAAAAGAGTAACTTTTAGTGAACTTGAAAATAGCTCACTTTTCTCCTCAGCATGTCTTCTCCCTGAGCCCTGCAGTCTGTTTTGGAGCTGCCATTCTGATGCCCCAGTTCCAGTTGTCAGCATCTAGGGGAGTGCTCTCCCCTAGATGCACTCAAGAATGTGAGAGTTTCCTCTAATGTGACAGAAAAGAAGTGGCATAGAAGGAAGGGGAGAGAGAAAGTGGGATAAGAAGGAAGGAAGCAAGGAAGGAAGGAAGGAAGGAAGGAAAGAAGAGAGAGAAAAAAAGAAAGAAATACATATAAGAAAAGTGTGCATAGAGAAACAAAAAAAAAAAGAGACAGCAGAAGGCAGATGTACCAGAAAGGAACGTGTAGCTGGGGTCTGGTTTTGCAGATGCCTACATTTTCATAGACTTCTCAGTATTGATATTTTCTTTCTTTCTTTAAAAAATTTTTTTTAAATGTTTATTTATTTTTGAGAGACAGAGAGACAGAGAGCGAGTGCGGGGGGGGGGGGTGGGGAGTCACAAGTAGAGAGGGAGACACAGAATCCAAAGCAGGCTCCAGGCTCTGAGCTGTCAGCACAGAGTCCGACACAGGGTTCCAACCCACAAACTGTGAGATCATGACCTGAGCCGAACTTGGATGCTTAATCTACTGAGCCACTCTGGCGCTCTGATATTTTTGTTCTTTTAATGAAGCCCTAGGTCAATGTATTTTGATAATCTCATGACACTATTGATTCACACTGAACTTGTAGCCAAAACACTCCCCTTCTTTTTTGTTTTTCTTTTTACAGGTACAATAGTACCTGACTGTGCCTAAACATCCTTTAAACTCATTTAATACTATAACATTCATAACACATCAGTACTTTTAAAAATTATACCCATTTTGTAGATGAAGAAATTGAAAGAGAAGTTAGGCAAACTGCTCCTCTGTATACAATGAGTAAATGGCACAGAAAAGATTCTATCTTATCCTGTACTTTTTATGACATCCAATTACATTTTACTGTATCACTTTCTTTTTGATAATCTTGGTTCATTATTTCCTCTTGTCACTTATAATCCTGACTCCTTCCTTACAATTTCTGTCCATTTCTTTTAATGGGCAAATAATAAACATATTACTTTTAACTCATGAAAAACATTCATGAGCTTGATGCCCAGAATGTTCGAGGATATATTATAGTAATATATGTCTTGAGCCTTTTCACAATTATTATTGATTCATGTATCCATACCCTGTTGATCAGGATATTTACCACGTACACCTATTTTAATCTAATCTAGATTAATTAGTCTACAGATACATTTTTTCCATCTTATTATAAAAATATTATGATAGACTATTTCTTTTTTTTTTTTTAATTTTTTTTTCAACGTTTATTTATTTTTGGGACAGAGAGAGACAGAGCATGAACGGGGGAGGGGCAGAGAGAGAGGGAGACACAGAACCGGAAACAGGCTCCAGGCTCTGAGCCATCAGCCCAGAGCCCGACGCGGGGCTCGAACTCCCGGACCGCGAGATCGTGACCTGGCTGAAGTCGGGCGCTTAACCGACTGCGCCACCCAGGCGCCCCAATGATAGACTATTTCTAATTCTTGGCTGCAGTTCATTTATACCAAGTGTTTCTGTTCTAATGGTTTACCAGTAGTCCCATCAAATTATTTGGATAAAATTATCTACACTTGAATATTTCCCAAGTAGTTTCAATGAGATAATTTCCAAGAGTAATTGACATTTCAATTATTTTGAATTATGTAAAATGGTTTTCTACAATTATATATTCTTCATCTGATCCTTAAAATATAGATTATAAAAACATTGTTAAAAACAGTGCCTGTGTTTGTGCAGTTATGTGTACATATGTATGTGTACACATAAATTTTAGATGTATACATTTAAGTCAGCTTCATTTATAAAATTTTTAACATGAAATTTATTCTCAAATTGGTTTCCATACAACACCCAGTGCTCACCCCAAAAGGTGCCCTCCTCAGTGCCCATCACCCACTTTCCCCTCCCTCCCACCCCTCATCAACCCTCAGTTTATTCTCAGTTTTTAAGAGTCTCTTATGGTTTGGCTCCCTCCCTCTCTAACTTTTGTTTTCTTCCCTTCCCCTCCCCCATGATCTCCTGTTAAGTTTCAGGATCCATATAAGAGTGAAAACATATGGTATCTGTCTTTCTCTGTATGACTTATTTCACTTAGCATCACACTCTCCAGTTCCATCCACGTTTCTACAAAAGGCCATATTTCATTCTTTCTCATTGCCAAGTCGTATTCCATTATATATATGAACCACAGTTTCTTTATCCATTCATCAGTTGATGGACATTTAGGCTCTTTCCATAATTTGGCTATTGTTGACAGTGCTGCTATAAACATTGGGGTAGAGGTGCCCTTATGCATCAGCACTCCTGTATCCCTTGGGTAAATGCCTAGCAGTGCTATTGCTGGGTCATAGGGTAGATCTATTTTTAATTTTTTGAGGAACCTCCATACTGTTTTCCAGAACAGCTGCACCAGTTTGCATTTCCACCAACAGTGCAAGAGGGTTCCCATTTCTCCACATCCTTGCCAGCATCTATAGTCTCCTGATTTGTTCATTTTAGCCACTCTGAATAGCATGAGATGATATCTCAGTGTGGTTTTGATTTGTATTTCCCTGATGAGGAGTGACATTGACCATCTTTTCCTGAGCCTGTTGGCCATCTGGATGTCTTCTTTAGAGAAGTGTCTATTCATGTCTATTCACTTCTAGAGAAGTGTCTATTCTGCACATTTCTTCACTGGATTATTTGTTTTTTGGATGTGGAGTTTGGTGAGCTCTTTATAGATTTTGGATACTAGCTCTTTGTCTGATATGTCATTTCCAAATATCTTTTCCCATTCCATCGATTGCCTTTTAGTTGTGTTGATTGTTTCCTTTTCTGTGCAGAAGCTTTTTATCTTTATGAGGTCCCAATAGTTCATTTTTGCTTTTAATTCCCTTGCCTTTGGAGATGTATTAAGTAAGATCTTGCTGCGGCTGAGGTCAGAGAGGTTTTTTTCCTGCTTTCTCCTCTAGGGTTTTGATGGTTTTGATGTCTCACATTCAGGTCCTTTATCTATTTTGAGTTAATTTTTGTGAATGGTGTAAGAAAGTGGTCTAGTTTAATCCTTCTGCATGTTGCTGTCCAGTTCTCCCAGCACCATTTGTTAAAGAGACTTTTTCAATTGGATGTTCTTTCCTGCTTTGTCAAAGATTAGTTGGCCATGCGTTTGTGGGTCTAGTTCTGGGGTTTCTATTCTATTCCATTGGTCTATGTGTCTGTTTTTGTGCCAAAACCATACTGTCTTAATGATTACAGCTTTGTAGTAGAGGCTAACATCTGGGATTGTGATGCCTCCCACTTTGGTCTTCTTCAATATTACTTTGGCTATTCAGGGTCTTTTGTGGTTCCATACAAATATTAGGATTGCTTGTTCTGACTTTGAGAGGAATGCTGGTTGAATTTTGATTTGGATTGCATTGAATGTGTAGATTGCTTTGGGTAGTATTGACATTTTGACAATATTTATTCTTCCAACCCATGAGCATGGAATGTTTTTCCATTTCTTTGTATCTTCTTCGATTTCATTTGTAAGCTTTCTATAGTTTTCAGCATACAGATCTTTTACATCTTTGATTAGACTTATTCCTAGGTATTTTATGCTTCTGGGTACAGTTGTGAATGGAATCAGTTTCTTTATTTGTCTTTCTGTTGCTTCATTATTAGTGTATAAGAATGCAACTAATTTCTGTACATTGATTTTGTATCCTGCGACTTTGCTGAATTCATGGATCAGTTCTAACAAACTTGTGGAGTCTATCAGGTTTTCCATGTATAATATGTCATCTGCAAAAACTGAAAGCTTGACTTCCTCTTTGCCAATTTTGATGCCTTTGAATTCCTTCTGTTGTCTGATTGTTGATGCTAGAACTTCCAACACTATGTTAAACAACAGCGGTGAGAGTGGACATCCCTGTTGTGCTCCTGATCTCAGGGGGAAAGCTCTCAGTTTTTCCCCATTGAGGATGATATTATCTGTGGGCTTTTCATAAATTGCTTTTATGATGTTTAAGTATGTTCCTTCTATCCCGATTTTCTCGAGGGTTTTTATTAAGAAAGGATGCTGAATTTTCTCAAATGCTTTTTCTGCATCGATTGACAGGTTCTTATCTTTTCTTTTATTAATGTGATGTATCACATTGATTGATTTGCGAATGTTGAACCAGCCCTACAGCCCAGGAATGAATCCCACTTGATCATGGTGTACAATTCTTTTATATCCTGTTGAATTCGATTTGCTGGTATCTTGTTGAGAATTTTTGCATCCATATTCATCAGGGATATTGACCTGTAGTTCTCATTTTTGCTGGGTCTCTGTCTGGTTTGGGAATCAAAGTAATGCTGGCTTTATAGAATGAGTCTGGAAGTTTTCCTACTCTTTCTATTTTTTTGGAGCAGCTTGAGAAGGATAGGTATTATCTCTGCTTTAAATGTCTGGTAGAATTCCTCAGGGAAGCCATCTGGTCCTGGACACTCATTTGTTGGGAGATTTTTGATAACTGATTCAATTTCTTCACTGTTTATGGGTCTGTTCAAGTTTTCTATTTCTTCCTGTTTGAGTTTTGGAAGTGTGTGGGTGTTTAGGAATTTGTCCTTTTCTTCCAGGTTGTCCATTTTGTTGGCATATAATTTTTCATAGTATTCCCTGATAATTGCTTGTATTTCTGAGGGATTGATTGTAATAATTCCATTTTCATTCATGATTTTATCTATTTGGGTCCTCTCCCTTTTCTTTTTGAGAAGCCTGGCTAGAGGTTTATCAATTTTGTTTATTTTTTCAAAAAACCAACTCTTGGTTTCATTGATCTGCTCTACAGTTTTTTTTTAGATTCTATATTGTTTATTTCTGCTCTGATGTTTATTATTTCTCTTCTTCTGCTGGGTTTGGGGTGTCTTTGCTGTTCTGATTTTATTTTCTTCAGGTGTGCTGTTAGATTTTGTACCTGGGATTTTTCTTGTTTCTTGAGAGAGGCCTGGATTGCAATGTATTTTCCTTTCAGGACTGCCTTCGCTGCATTCCAAAGCATTTGGATTGTTGTATTTTCATTTTCATTTGTTTCCATATATTTTTTAATTTCTTCTCTAATTGCCTGGTTGACCCATTCATTCTTTAGCAGGGTGTTCTTTAACCTCCATGCTTTTGGAGGTTTTCCAGACTTTTTCCTGTGATTGATTTCAAGCTTCATAGCATTGTGGTCTGAAAGTATGCATGGTATGACCTCAGTTCTTTTATACTTATGAAGGGCTGTTTTGTGACCCAGTATGTGATCTATCTTGGAGAATGTTCCATGTGCACTCAAGAAGAAAGTATATTCTGTTGCTTTGGGATGCAGAGTTTTAAATATATCTGTCAAGTCCATCTGATCCAATGTTTCATTCAGGACTCTTGTTTCTTTATTGATCCTGTGTCTAGATAATCTATCCTTTGTTGTAAGTGAGGTATTAATATCCCCTGCAATTACTACATTCTTATCAATAAGGTTGCTTACGTTTGTGATTGTTTCATATATTTGGGGGTTCCCATATTTGGCGCATAGACATTTATAATTGTTAGCTCTTCATGATGGATAGACCCTGTAATTATTATATAATGCCCTTCTTCATCTCTTGTTACAGCCTTTAATTTAAAGTCTAGTTTGTCTGATATAAGTATGGCTACTCCAACTTTCCTTTGACTTCCACTAGAGTTATAGATAGTTCTCCATCCCCTCACTTTCAATCCGAAGGTGTTCTCGGGTCTAAAATGAGTCTCTTGTAGACAGCAAATAGATGGATCTTGTTGTGTTTTTTTTTATCCATTCTGATACCCTATTTCTTTTGCTTGGAGCATTTAGTCCATTTACATCCAGTGTTATTATTGAAAGATATGGGTTTAGAATCATTGTAATGTCTATAGGTTTCATGTTTGTAGTGATGTCTCTGGTACTTTGTGGTCCTTGCAGCATTTCACTCACAGAATCCCCCTTAGGATCTCTTGTAGGGCTGGTTTAGTGGTGATGAATTCCTTCAGTTTTTGTTTGCTTGGGAAAACATTTATCTCTCCTTCTATTCTGAATGACAGACTTGCTGGATAGAGGATTCTTGGCTGCATATTTTTTCTGTTCATCACATTGAAGATTTCCTGCCATTCTTTTCTGGCCTGCCAAGTTTCAGTAGATAGGTCTGCTACTACTCTTATGTGTCTACCTTTGTAAGTTAGAACCTGTTTATCCCTAGCTGCTTTCAGAATTTTCTCTTTTTCCTTGTATTTTGCCAGTTTCACCATGATATGTCGTGCAGAAGATCGATTCAAGTTACTTCTGAAGGGAGTTCTCTGTGCCTCTTGGATTTCAATGCCTGTTTCCTTCCCCAGATCAGGGAAGTTCTCAGCTATGATTTGTTCAAGTACACCTTCAGCCCGTTTCTCTCTGTCTTCTTCTTCTGGAATTCCTATGATATGGATATTGTTTTGTTTGATTGCATCACTTAGTTCTCTAATTCTCTGCTTATACTCCTGGATTTTTTTATCTCTCTTTTTCTCAGCTTCCTCTTTTTCCATAATTTTATCTTCTAATTCACCTATTTTCTCCTCTGCCTCTTCAATCCATGTTATGGCCGCCTCCATTTTATTTTGTACCTCATTTATAGCAGTTTTTAGTTCCTCATGACTATTTCTTAGTCCCTTGATCTCTGGAGCAATAGATTGTCTGCTGTCCTCTATGGTTTTTTCAAGCCCAGTGATTAATTTATGACTATTATTCTAAATTCTTGTTCCATTATATTGCTTAAATCATTTTTGATCAATTCATTAGCTGTCGCTACTTCCTGGGTTTCTTTTGAGGAGAATTCTTCTGTTTCGTCATTTTGGCTTGTCCCTGTGGTAGCTGCCAACTACAGGGCACTTCCCCTGTGCTGTCTGGAGTAACTTGTTTTGCTGGGTGGGGCCTCAGTCAGACCTGATATCTGTCCTCAGCCCACCATGGGGCCACAGTCAGACTGGTGTGTACCTTATCTTCCTCTCTCCCAGGGACAGGACTCACTGTGGAGTGGTGTGGCCCCTGTCTGGGCTACTTGAATGCTTCCAGGTTGTGGTGCCGCCACGATGGGATCTGGCCAAGGGCTTATTAGCCAGGATGGATCCACAAGGTGCACAGGGGCAGGAGGGCTTGCTTAGCTAGCTTTGCCATGGGATGTCCCCTGCGAGAGGGGCTCTGCAGCACTGGGAGGGAGGCAGGCCCATCAGAGGGATGGATCCACAGAAGCACAGCATTGGGCATTTGTGCAGTGCAAGCAAGTTTGGTGACAGGAACTGGTTCCCTTTGGAATTTCAGCTGGCAGATGGGAGAGGGGAATGGCACTTGCCAGTGCCTTCGTTCCCCTGCCGAGCTGAGCTCTGTCTTCTGGGGTTGAACAACTCTCCCTCCCAGCATCCTCTTGTCCTCCCTGCTCTCTGAGGGCAGAGCTGTTAACTTTTAACATTCCAGATGTTAAGTCCTGCTGGCTGTGAGAACTCACGCAGTCCAATCCCTCTGCTTTTGCAAGCCAGACTCAGGGATTCCGCCTTGCCGGGCAGGCTGCCCCTCCATTGCCCCGTCTCCCTCCCACCAGTCCGTGTAGCATGCACAGCCTCTCCACCTTCCCTAACCTCTTCTGTGGGCCTCTTTTCTACGCTTGGTTCCAGAGAATCTGTTCTGCTAGTTTTCTGGCAGTTTTCTGGGTTATTTAGGCAGATGTGGGTGGAATCTAAGTGATCATCAGGACAAGGTGAGCCCAGCATCCTCCTATGCCACCATCTTCCGTTGAAATCTATTATAAAATTTTATTTTGGAAATAGAAATTTGACTGTTCATAGTATTAATTACTGTTCTAGTCCTGGAAAACTTTTAGAATTCAAGTAGTACAAGTAGCTCAAAACTCAAGGACATGATTCCTGCCACTTTTCTACTTTCTGGAATCATCCAAGTTCTAATCTTATATCACAGTGAATTCATGGCCCCTTTGTCTTTGAGGGAAGCTCAGGTAGCAAGGAAGTGGGTTGAATTTACAAATCAAAGTATACACTCTTTTAATCTACCTTCATCTCTCAATTTCTTTCCTGTTAGAAAGTAGAATTAAAAATTATACATGTTGCAAAGAACTTACACAACTCAACACACAAAACCCCCAGATAATCCCATTTGGAAATGGGCAGAAGACATGAACAGACATTTTTCCAAATAAGACACAAGATGGCCAATAGACACATGAAAAGATGTTCAACATCACTCATCATCAGGGAAATGCACATCAAAGCTACAATGAGATATCACCTCATACCTATCAGAATGTGTAAAATAAAAAACCCAGGAGGAGCGCCTGGGTGGCTCAGTCGGTTGAGCTTCCAACTTCGGCTCAGGTCATGATCTCACAGTCTGTGAGTTCGAGCCCCGCATCAGGCTCTATGCTGACAGCTCAGAGCCTGGAGCCTGCTTCAGATTCTGTGTCTCCCTTCCTCTCTGAACCTCCCCCATTCATGCTGTGTCTCTCTCTGTCTCAAAAATAAATAAACATTAAAAAAAATTAAAAATAAACCCCAAGAAACAACAAGCATTAGTAAGGATGTACAGAAAAGGGAACACTCATGCACTGTTGGTAGGAAATAAAACTGGTGTAGGCACTGTAGAAAACAATATGGAAATTCCCTAAAAAACTAAAAGAATTACCATATAATCCAGTAATTTCACTACTGGATATTTACCAAAGAATACAAAAACATGAATTCAAAAAATATATGCACCCTTATGTTTATTGCACCATTATTTACAATAGCCAAATATGGGAGCAGCCCAAGTCCATCAATAGATGAATGGATAAAGAAAATGTTGTGTACACACACACACACACACACACACACAATCAATTATTACTCAGCCATAAAAAAAAAAAAATGAAATCTTCCCATTTGCAACAACTTGGATGGATCCAGAGGGTATAATGCTAAGTGAAATAAGTCGGAGAAAAACAAATACCATATGATTTCACTCATGAACAAAATTTAAATAACAAAACAAATGAAGAAAAAAGGAGGCAAAATTAAAAAAAAACAGACTTTTATCTGTAGATAACAAACTGATGGCTACTAGATGGGAGATGGATGAGAGAATGGGTGAAGTAGGTGAAGGGGATTAAGAGTACACTTACCTTGGGGCTCCTGGGTGGCTCAGTTGGTTAAATGTCTGACTCTTGATTGTGTTGATTCAGCTCAGGTCATGATCTTGCAGTTTGTGAGATCGAGCCCAGTGTAGGGCTCTGTGCTTGACAGCGTTGAGACTACTTGGGATTCTCTCTCTCTCTCTCTCTCTCTCTCTCAATCTCTCTCAATCCCGGTCTCTCTGCCCCTCTCCTGCTCACTCACACTCTTTCTCAAAATAAATAAATAAACTTAAAATAAAGAGTACACTTGATGAGCCCTGAGTAAGTGAATTGTCGAATCACTATCTTGTACACCTACAACTATTATAATACTGTATGTTAACTATACTGGAATGAGAAATTTAAAAAAATATATGAATATTGCAAGTAATACTGAATCCTTGGCTTTCTGTGGGGTGTTTGGACAACACTGTCAGTAAGTTAGATATTAAACTTTGGGTGTTTTATTAAATGCAGGGCCATGACAAGTCCTCCATGAGAAATGCTTAAACATGTTGTGCCAAGTTGATGTCCACTGGCAACTGCATAAATTGTCCCACTTATTTATCATTGTTTCTGCAGCTTCTTTCTCTTTTCTAAAAGAGAGAAAGGCTTGTCCATTTTATAAACAGAAGATGGTCAGAGGATGAAACAAAATTAGCATGTACGCCTGTAATTGCTCAATCATCTCCCCCCCAAAATCACTGCAAATGACTCTCTTTTTTCTTTGCAGGAATAATTGTGCACCTGCTTTTCAAAACACAAAAGCTGGTTTTGCCTTTGTGCATAAATTGTGATTTGGAGAATTTGGGGATCATGCAACCACATATTTACATAATCAAATGGCAAACTGCAATTTATTTTAAGCTCATGGATTCTTTATTCTTTCTTACCCAACAATCATATAAATAATGCCAAAAGCACCGGTGCCTGTCTGACACTTGGGGGGTTAGCTTTAGTTTGTATAACAATGTCTCAAGGATACATGGCAGAGTAATGGATATAAATGATTCTGGGTTATTCTACTGAAAATATCTACTATTTTCTGGTACACGGCAAAAACATTTTTAGATTTTTTTTTCCATCTACCCACCTTGTGCACATTACAATTTGTGTTTCCTGAGGGGAAAAGAAGTATAAGGGTTCTTGTTGATGATCCAAGAAATGTGAATAAAGTTGTTGGCAGATGGTTCACACATTTCATTCTGAAATATCTTATAGTGACAAATAACAAAGTGTATATAATTAGCTCTATGCAGATGGCATGCCAAGTTTTGATATTCATCTCTGCAGATTTTTTACAAAGACAGTATTTTAAGAGTCAAGATTCAGAGACAGCCATGAACCCTGTAAAGGGAAACTAAGCAGGGGTTAACCAAAAAGGACCATGGCTATCAAGTTTTTTTCTAGACTAAGTTCTCCATCCTAGGTGCATTTTGTCTTCTATGGGGAGGAAACCCCACAGTAAGTCATGTCTACACACAACTGATCAGACCGTTTTGATTGAACTGGCAGAGGCATGCACCAGTGAGTTTAGGGACTTGCATTTATTGCACTAAACCATAACACTCTTTTCTTTCCCTCCATCCAGGCAAGCCTTTGCACCTATAGTTCTCTTTACCAAGAACATGCTGCTCTCAGGTCATTTTGTGGTTGGAGCTTCCTGTCAATCAGATTTTAGTTTAAATGTCACCTCCTCAAAAACTTTTCCCCTGACCTTTGAAACATTTCTTATTCCCTCCCTCTACAGTTCCTCTTATATTATCCTTTTTTTCTTTTTCTTTTTCTTTTTCTTTTTCTTTTTCTTTTTCTTACTATACTTGAGATGAGTGATAAGTGTTCACCTTGACCATCTTGTTCACTGCCATATCCTCGCCTCAATTACAGTGCATGGCATATGAAAGTTCCTCAAATATTATTTACATGAATAGCTTTTGTAATTCACTCCTCCCTGGTCAAAGTAATCAAAATGTTTAAACTAGTACCTTTTCTGTATTTATCCAGTATTAGCATATACAGCCAAACTTAACATATTGAGCTAATATCTCTGCTATAAAGATTTTAGTATTTTTTTTCAGTATTTGTTTCACTCAGTTTGATAGCTACATATGGTAGTCAGAAAATGTGGAAGTAGACCAGGACTGAATATAAATAGAAGGCAGAGTTTTTATACCTGTTTATTTTCTTTTATAGTTTTTCAATAAATAGGTACATGACAGTTTAACTTATTTATATATTATCTACTATGAGGCCATGTGCCTAACAGATACTTCATGGTATTAATGACATAGTGGATATACTAGAAAGAAAAAGTGTTGCCTTACTGAAGAGATTGAATGTCTTATTTTTCATTTTTGTTCCTTCATAAATTATTATTATAATTAATAAAATTCTGTGCCTGGGCTCAGTAATCTATATGTAAGAAAATATTTATAATATCATATGTTCTGAATTTGGTGGAGCTAATAAAATGATGTAATCCGAAGAAATAGAAGTAGGCATTATTATGCTCTTATTTTAATTATTCTTTTAAAGAATAGCAATCTCTGAGTTTCCATTTTTATGATACTGTATTTTCTCATAAATTGTCCTCTGTCATGGTGTGAATCACTGCTTAAAATGATTTTTTTCTCCCTCTCAGTCCACCGAAATCTTGAGCATTCTGTTTCTTTAAAGTAATTTGACTATTTGTCTTGCTTGATTCGTAATCTTGTTCTAGAATTCAAATATTTGCACCTCTGGTTTTAAGCAGGAACAGCTGAAAATTTTGAGAACTCAGTGAAACATAAACAACAGGTTTAAAGTACCAAAATGGAACATTACCTTCTTCCCCAGTGTCTTTTTAATTGTTAAATTTAAATGCTTTAGACTGAGTATCCATAAAATGCAATGATTGCCTCAGCTGGGATTCTGCTGTTTTCTACTTTCTTCATATATTTTTTAAAAATGCAACTGTTTTGTTTTTAAAGATGTTGCAGTTTCTGTGTATTTTCTGTATTCTCTAAGCTTTTTGTGCACAAGGGGATCCTTATTATAGCCCCGTTTTCAGCTCTCATTGCAAAATGGGCATATTAAAGTCACCAAATCTCCAAATTTTTAATCTACCTAAACTCCAGTGGGCCTCCAACTGCTGTGAATGAAGAACAGATGATCTTAATTGTTCCCTAAAGCAAGGGCTTCCTGGAAAGCAGGTTTCTACATGGTGACACTTCAGAAGCAATAGGAAGCCCAGCAAATGGAGGTGAAAACGGTAGCATCCATATACAGAGTCTCATACACTAGAGTATCACGAGACAATTTCTAGGTCACAAGCCTTTTTGGGGTATGGAATGATGATCTAGGCTGTGTGTTGTGCTTGCTAAAAGACATACACATACACTAGACTAGAATGTAACAATAAACGTTTTGCAGTAGTTGGAAAAACTGTGAAAGAAAACATGAGTAAATGTTTCTTATCCTGCCTTTATGGAACCCAATTTCATTAATTTTATCCTCATTTCTGTCATAATTTCAGATTCAACTCTAGAATTACTGTCTTCTCAGAATCTCCTAAGCCAATTATGACCAGAATAAGATGAATTTAAATAGTCTGTCTGCCTTCTTCCATAGATGACCTTGGACATGAATGGAAGGTTCAGAGGATCCAGTTGAATGATGAAATGGACACTTTTGCTCACTTTTCATTGGATAACATAGCTTGTGAAACATCAATTTCATATATTATTTTCCTTACATGAAGTCTAATTGCGTGCCTTCTTCCTATATAACAGAGGGCTATATGATGACAGGTACAGAAGACACCCTGTCGTCTCAGGTAAATTTATGTCAGAGAAGATTTAGGTCTAATGTAATGGCATTGATTCTAAATACAATAGGAGTGCAGAGAATGAAGAGATCAGTGTGGTTTCAAATAGAGCTAGAAGATTTAGAGAGGAAAATGGTCCTTGAGAAGAATACACAGACTCCATAGGTTATAATTTTATCCAGTTATGAGAAACCATCAGACAGGCCCAAACTGAGGGGCATTTTTGAAAAAATAACTGACCTCTACCCTTCAACATTATCGATAACATGAAAGACAAAGAAAGGGTGAGAAAGGTTTATAGATTAAGGACAAGTGAATGGTTCAAGATAGTCTTTTGCTTATAAACAGCATTATTGGGACAGTTGGTGAACCTTTGAATAATACCTACAGTTTAGATACTATATCATATCAAAGTGGATATCCTGACTTTGAAAATTATATTAAAATTATATAAGAAAATGTTCTTCTTCTTAGGAAATTTACAGTGAAGTATTTAGAAGTAAATGGGAAAGATGTCTGCAACTTTTTTCCAAATTGTTCAGAAAAAAAAAATGTATGTGGTGAGGGAAAAAAAGGGGGGGAGAGGACAGAGAGGCAGAGAGAGACAGAAAATAAATGTGGAAAAATGTTAAAAATAATGGTAAAGAGTACAGTATAAGAATGTTATGTGAACTACTTAGTAACTTTTCTGTAGGTTTGAAACCATTCCAAAATAGAAACTAAAAAACTTGTCCCTCTGTTGAATCCTTCTCTTGGATCTGAATCATAATCCTTCTCTGGGGGCTGAACCATCCTTCTCTGGTGAGTGTTGGGCCTTGACCTGCCTATCTCCCCTCTGTGAACAGCCTCCTAGCTGTGTTAGTTCTTCTGAACCCTTCTTAAGCATTTTAAACAGTCTATTTTCAACTTGCAATCTCTTAAGTTAATGATACCTATAAATTTATTTACAACACCTGGCGTTTCAGAGGTGCTAGAATTTGTATATTGTTTTTCTACATTTATATTTGATATATAGAAGGCTACATTTCTTATTTTAAAATTTTGTTTGTATATGCCTTTCCAGTGTTCTCAGAACATTTTCCATTAAGGGCAGACAAGCAAAGCTATAAGAGGTAAATTACACTTATGTTATTTCTGCTGGGTGTCAAGCACTATAATGAACACATTCTTTGTACAAATTTGTTACTCATAACAATATTGTTAGATATCTTAAGTATTAACGATGAGAAAATAGGCCCAGGGAGGTTACAAAATTTTCCCAAGTTCACACAGCTAGCAAAGGTAAAGTTAGTATTTGAACACTTGATTATTTAGTTCCTAATTCAGTCAATCTTTTTACTCCTAGGCTAATCTCCGCATACCGCATACTTCTACAAAAATTAAAGTTCAGTGTCCATTTGGCAATGATCGAATGGGAAGAAAATAATATATTCACATTGTATGAGTGAATGATAAATTGCAAAAAAAAAATTAAACCCTGCTTTTCTTTGATGCAAAGAAGAAGGATGTCAGCATATCAGAGGAGATAAATTACTGACTGGCACCAAATTCTAAGAGCTTTCAAGACTGATGTTCTCTACCTCTAAATTCCAGGACATAGAGAACATTCTGGTCTTCAATTTCAATGCTTCCTCACTTAATAAACTACTGTTGAAAATTATGTTCAGTTCACAATGTTACCAAACACCCTGAAGAAGTTGTGCTCATGGGGTATGTGCCAATCTCTTCCACCACTGGAAAATAATGATTTAGAAACTTGTAGAATTTTTAAAGGAGAAAACTATCAAATAATCTCTGGAGAGCCAAATCTAAATATCATTGTTGAGAGTACCAAGAAAGAAATGTAATAAAAGTCAGAAATGGGGATCCAGCCATTACTTGATGGGGGGACACTTCCCAGTTCAGACACGTAAGATATTTTCCTGATTCCCTTGAACCTGTCCCATTTACATGCATGATTTCATGAGTCAATGAAACATAAAATGTATTCACTCAATACGTATTTATTGAATACTTAGTATCTTGCAGACATTGTGGTAGGCGCTAAGGTGACAGTGAATAAGATAGACAAACATTTTTAGGGCTTATATTTTAGTGGGTGAGAAAGACAATAATGGAGCAAAAGAAATATTGAAGAAGGTAATATCATATGTTAGTAAGTGTGCTATAAAGGATGTATGCTTGACATATAAAGCTGAGCGATGTGAAAAGGCCACGCATATTCTGGAAAGTCCTCTTTAACTAAGTGACTATCGCTGTAAGACTTGATAGTTTATAAAAGCCTTTAATCTAAGAAGTGAGGGACCATTTTCAGCAGGTGGAATAATAAATGCAAAAGCCATGAGACAAATAAATGCTTGGTCTCTTCTAGGAAAAGAAAGTCAATCCGGCAGGATTGTTTTGAATGAGAAGAAAAAAGGAAGGAAGTCATGTCAGCAAATTAGGAACAATGTGATTAGAACCAGCCATGACTTTGGTAAGTAATTTTGAATTTTGTTATTGGAGGGTGTTAAACTGGAATATTATACAATATGGTGTATATTTTAGTATGATCTTTTTGGCTGCTCTTTGAGAAGTGGATTACAGAAAGGCAAGAGTACAATAGATGGGAGGATATGGTAGGCTCTAGTAGTAATCTGGACAAGGATTAGGGAATTAGTGTAGTGGTGGAGATGAGTGGGTAGATTTACATTTTAGGGGTAAAGCAGTTAGGTAGGACAGACTAACTGAAGGACTGGAAGTGAATGAGGATATCGAGAAGACCCTTTAAATTTTTGGTTCAATAATTGGGTGGACACTTCTGATATTAGGAAAGAAAATAAATTGTATTTTAGAAACAAAATTACTTTCCATAATATTGACTAACCTGTGAATGTAGGTACTAAAAATGGTCTTATTAAAATGTTAATTTTTTTTCTTCTGTTTTAATAGGCCATTTTAGTGACAAATATTTCCAAAAACATGAAATTACTTTTTTTTCTGGCATTTCTATTTCTTCAAAAAATCAGGATGCCAAAATTTTCTATTCTTATATGAATAAAATAAGAAAGCTTATGTGTTTATTTTTGAGGCTTAATTGACAATAATTAAACATGATATTAAAATTAAATTTTATTGAAATTAATTTTAGAACTTTGTAGGAAAATAGCCCAATCTCAGATGAATGATGACTCATAGATGAACAAATATGGCTGATCATTTAACACCCAAAGTTATTTCTGTTACATAATTACCAATCACTAATATTTTTTCAATAAATTCATCAATTAAACAATGAAATGCTTCCCAAGAAATGTGCTATAAAATCTGGGCAACCTCATGATATACTCTTTGAATAACTATAGCAAAGTGACCAGAAAGGAGAAAAAAAACATTTACTAGAAATTCTAGGTTGAGGGTCAAGGCTTTTATTTTTTTTCAACGTTTTTTTTTTTATTTATTTTTGGGACAGAGAGAGACAGAGCATGAACGGGGGAGGGGCAGAGAGAGAGGGAGACACAGAATCGGAAACAGGCTCCAGGCTCTGAGCCATCAGCCCAGAGCCTGACGCGGGGCTCGAACTCCCGGACCGCGAGATCGTGACCTGGCTGAAGTCGGACGCCCAACCGACTGTGCCACCCAGGCGCCCCAAGGGTCAAGGCTTTTAAAGTGAAGTATTTCATTCTCCTGTAAGAGAAGCATATAGAGGCATCATTTGTTTCTGAGTTTTGATAGAGCCACAGTTTGTCAAAAATTCACCAGAATATCTGAGGGTCTACTGAGATTATTTTCAAAATCTCAGTTTAGTAGGATTATAGGGGATGCTCAGAGCAACAAGTGTTCTCCTTGGTCCCATTGGGCCCAAACTCTCTATTTTGGGCCACATGAGTTAATATCAACAGATTCTGAGTTCTGACTAATTTCATAGAGCATTTATGTATGTATGTATGTATGTATATATGCATGTATGTATTTATAGAGAGTGCATGAGTTGGGGAGAGGGACACAGGGAGAGAGAGAGAATCCTAAGCAGGCTCCACACTCAGTATGGGACTGGATTCCATGATCCTAGGATCATGACCTGAGCTGAAATCAAGAGTTGGATGCTCAACCAGCTGAACACCCAGGTGCCCCCTTGTTTCACTGAGCTTTTATTGCTGAATTTATTTTATTTTAGAATCTATAACCAAATAAGGCTTTACATAAGGCTGATAGACCAAGGTCTTTGTAAAATTAAGCCCAGTATTTACATAAAGTTATTTACACAAATATTTAATACTGGAAATATTTAGACCTAGGTTTTTGTATAAGGTCATTAGATCTTTATGTTTGAAAGTATGACATTTTTTCCCCACTAACCTCTTTATTCTCTTGCTGCTTCATTTGCTTTTTCTCTTGTCTATATATACATGCAGTCTGGTTTATATATTTTTGCTGTTTCCTGCATTTTATTCTTTATGATGAATGTTTAAGAGGATTTTTCATGGAGGCCTAAGCCAAATAACTCTCATTTCTAATGTAGCTCTTAGGGCTAATGGTTTTTTACATTGCTGAACAATTCATGAAAAGTTAATTGGTCAAACTTTGCCCTAGGTGCCCTATAAATCTTCTATGAGAACACTCTTGTTTTCTCAATTTGGGAAAAAAAAATTCCTTTGTTTAGTCTGTATTCCATTATTAACATCATCAGGTTGTTGATTACACAGCCCCTTCCTAGCCTCTGCTTGGGTTTAGAAATCCAAGATACTGTTTGCAGGCACATACTGATGACCAATTATAATGACCTTTATTTCTTATCTGTTTTTTGGTTTGTGTCAAAGCCACAACCTCCTATTTGAAGAACTCTTGGCCTCCCAAATCATTACATAAATGAAATCAGCAGTCTGCTTTTCCTGATCAGCATAGCTTTCCCTTACTATAAAAATCAATAATTTACCATTTTATTTCAGATATTGAGAGGTATTCTCATAATCCTTTGACAATTCTAGATTTATCACTCTCTGAAATATAAAGACAAAGATAAATTTACTGCTTACTAGATTAAGATAGAACTATGTTGGTCAGGCACAATATACCCAAAGAAAGAAACTTGCTAATTTTATGTAGGGTTTTGAGGAGCACAAAGTTTGGAGATAGGTAGATTTTCAGAGGTGCAAATGTTTTGATCACATCTATATATGTGTAGTAACTATTGATTACTGTTGAGTAGTGGGTTTGGAATGAGTTCATTTATGATTGACTTTCAAAATCAAAAGACTGTCACTGGTTGTTTGGCTTGTAAAACTGTGTTTACAGAAGCAGATTTTCACTGAAGGATGAATGGGTTTAAAACTGATTCTGGTGGCTATGTGTTAACATAGTTGAATAACAGTCATTTCCATGGAGTGAGGGATCCTCTATTCTTTTTCAGTACCCTATTTTTTTCTCATTCAGCCAGAGCTTCTGTCAAGAGAAGGGTTGCTCAACCTCAGCATTATTGATATTTTGAATCAGATAGTTCTTTGTTGTGTGTGTTCATGGTGGGGAGGGTGTTTTATGCATTGGAGGATGCTTAACAGTGTTCAACAGTATTTCTGGCACTTCCGTTCCCAATAATGACAACCAAAGACGTCTCCAGACTTTGCCAAATGTCCGCAGTGGGGCTGGGGAGACAAGACAAAATCATCCTTGTAAAAACTATTGGTGTTGAGAGATAAGTGTTTCTAGCAAATCTTAGACCTAGATAGGGGATCACTATAAGCTAAATATGAAAGGCTAAATCTTAGAATAAATCAGAAAAGTATGAAGACAAGAATAATAAATAAGAGTATGCCAAGGATTGTGTGACATATAGAAGAATATTGCCATCAGCAACTTGTTGCAAGGATCTTGAGTAAGCAGTAAATTTCCACAGAGTATCTGCTTCCGGAGGTTCACTTGAAGCCTCTATTTATCTACAGGAAATAACACAGTTCCGCTACAGGTCCCTTCCATTTTTTCCCAGAGAATTGGGTTTGATAAAGGCTACAGTGTTTCTGAATAAGAGGCAAAGCCTTGCACAGTATAAAATTGTGAATAAGTTTTCAGTTAAATATGTCTTTGTATCACAGGATAAATATATTGGAATGGTCTAGATAGGGAACACGAATCTAATAGTTGTTTTTTTTTTTTTTTCTTCTGTGAACGTTGTAGATTTTTATAGGGACATGATTCAATCAATCCAGAAAGTAAACAGTAGATATATATTTATAAATGATAAATAGAGGCAATTGAATTAGATCTACTTGAAGATTGCCTCATGCTACACCTTTATAA
Source organism: Lynx rufus (assembly GCF_022079265.1). Classification (NCBI taxonomy): domain Eukaryota; kingdom Metazoa; phylum Chordata; class Mammalia; order Carnivora; family Felidae; genus Lynx; species Lynx rufus. The sequence continues at coordinate 71,877,723 of NW_025814896.1, forward strand.
ATATATAAAAATATAAAAATTGTGTAAAAGTTATAAAAGATTAGAGTTACTTGAGACTCTGCCACTCAGATAAAGCCCTGTTAACATGTGGTTGTGATTCTTTCCTTTCTTTGTTTACACACATACACAAACACATTCGATTATATATAAATGGAATTACATGTTGTAGACAACTTCTCATGTTAATAAGTGTGTATACATACATATATATATATATATATATATATATGGTGTGTGTGTGTGTATAATCATTTTATTGTATCTAAATGTTTTCTGTTCTATATTTATACCATAATTTTGTTAGTTATCTATTGATGGGCATACAAGTTGTTCAATTTTTTTTTTACTGTAATAAAGCACACTACAGTAAATATTCATTTATCTGTGCCTTTTCGTAGCTATTACTGCAGGCTTAAAATTTCTATGCATCAAAATTTTGATTCAGATTGCCAAAATGGCCTTCAGAATTCCTTAAACACTTGTTCTGAGTTAGTACTCCAGTAAGACGCTAGTTGATAAACTTAATGCCAAGGATGATTAGGGGCAGCTAGACTTAGAGGCACTTACATTTTCAAGGAAGACATCTGCAGAAGGGAATGAATTAATTGAAGAGGAAAGAAACTTTAAAGGTATGATTTGTGGGGAATCCTTGTAAAGTCCCACAACAGAAACCACCACTTCTGTCATTTATGCCAGTTAGGAAAATGATACATCTATATGGGCAGAGAAATGTGGTATTTATGTAAAGTTGAAAGCGTTAGCTGATCATTTATTTTTTAACTTGTGTGCTTTCCCCAAGAAATTGGTTAGGATCTTTGATTGATAATTCTTATTTTAATTATAGGGATAATATGTGGGTTTGAAATGACTCAGACACTTAGAATACATAGAACCTTTTTTGAAATACTAATTTATATATTTAATCTTTTAAGTGTACCTTGATACAATGCTTTTATAGCCAAACACCTCCTGATTAGTCCCTGAGGGAAATCCAATAATATAAACTATTATAATGAGGTGAATAAAAATGTAGGAGAGGATGAAGAGAGAGTTGTTTTGTGTGGAGATGAAGTAAAAGGTCACAAAGGATTTGGGTAAGTTAACAGAAAACTTGGTAGAGATTACTGGAAGGAAGTTACACATTTATTACAGAAAAGAGAATGAAAAATTGGAATTTGACTCTAATCACTGTAATTATCAGTAATGGTCAATTGTAATTATTATAATTTAGAAAAATGAAGGAATTTGGCTGGCACTAGGCATTTAATTACCATGTTATGACCACACTATTTGGAAAGCTTTCATTTGTATTCATGGAGATGAATAATTTCTCTTGGATTTAATGAGAAGAAAGCAAATTTCCTCTGCTTTACTTATATCTTACAATCTGCTGGAGAAATTTCTCCTTCATATTCCCTTTATGCAAATGGCCTGCATTATTATCACCAAGGTATAGTAACTTTTTTCCCCTCTTTTTTGTTGTAAATTCTCTTTTATTGAGAGAAGCTTTTACAGTATGCACTTATGTGAAGTTTAGTGGCCTGTACCTTACAACTGAATAGATAGCTCTAGCTGCAAAATACTCACTAAAATGGAGCAACTCATTCATTAAAATATAAGATTTCTGTTTTGCATTTACAGATGACTTTATTCTATTTTTCTGATAAGAGCTTTCATATTCATTATTTTACTTTTACTGTGAGCGTTTATATATCCGTATTTTTCTGATAAGACATGTGAGTTAGAGAATTGAAGATTTCTTTTGCTTTTCCTATTTCTTACTTTTGTTTCTTGACCCAATATATACTTTTGTGATGTGAGACATAGGTCTAAATTTATTTTCTTAGAGATTATTCATTATATCAGTGACATAAACCATCTTTCCTCTTGGAAATGAAATATCACTTTATCATATATTAATTTTTCTCTTCATTTGAGTCTACATTTATACATGCACACATATACATGCATATATACTGTATGAACTCCCTCCCTATACTCTTTTTTTTAACATCGTACTATTTTGATCACAATAAATAGTCAACTTAAATAATATAAAACATTATTCTGGGGCGCCTGGGTAGCTTAGTTGGTTGAGCATCTGACTTTGGCTCAGGTCATGATCTCACAGTCCATGAGTTCGAGCCCCGCACTGGGCTCTGTGCTGACAACTCAGAGCCTGGAACCTGCTTCGAATTCTGTGTCTTCCTCTCTCTCTGCCCCTCCCCCACTCATGCTCTGTCTCTGTCTCTTAAAAATGAATAAACCTTATAAAAATTAAAAAAACATTATTCTAACTCATAGATATAAATAATACAGAAGAATCTCTACAGAATAGTATAAAACACTTTTAACAATTCAATAGATAAAGGATAAGGGGTATAAACTGATAATTCACAGATGAAGAATTGGCATAGTGGCAATAACAGTAAAAAAAAAACTAAAAAAATTCAACATAAGACTAAGTTTTACACATTAATGAAGGAATAGAAAGAAGAAAGCAAGCATTTAAAAAAAGTGAGAGCAAAGTGGTGACATAGGAGTTTCTAGTGCTTTTCTTTTCCCTGGAAATGTCAGTTTGAACAACATTCCATGCACAAAAATACCTTCACAAAAGCTAAGGAGTCTAGGTGAGGGATTACAGTACCTGGTCAAGCACAGAAATAAGAAAAGATTTATTGATGAGGGTAGAAGGATAGGTGCACATTACATTCATCACCCCTTCCCCAAGCCCAGGCAGCATAGTGCAAATTGAGACCCCCACTTCATGGAGGAGGGCGAATGAAGTCCCCATCTGAATTCATGGCAGACCCAAGAGCCAGCCCATCCTAGCACCAGACCTACTCCTATAGCCCTAGGTGAATCCGTGTAGACTCCTGTGAACCCAGGCCCCCAAATCATCCCAGTATCTGCTAATTCAGTAATCACAATCCTCTCAGGAAAAAAAAAAGCTCAGGACCATATGATTTCACAGTAAATTCTACCAAACATTTAAAAAGAGCTAACACCAATCCTTCTCATAGTCTTCCAAAAGGAAGAGGGGAGATTCTCAAACTCATTTTATGATGCCAGCCTTACCCTCATTCCAAAGCCAGAGGAGGACACTACAAGAAAACTATGGACTAATATCCTTTATTAATATAGATGCAAAAATCCTTAACAAATTATTAGTGAACTCTGTGTTTGGCTCTCCGTCTTGTTCATGTCCTCACAATGACCTTTCTTGGGGCTACGTGTCCCAGGCCTCCTGGAGGTTAATGTGTGCCCTGACTGGAATGCAGAAAGTCTTGTCCTGATCAGCCCTAAAGTGGCACACTGACAGTGTGTCACTATCCTGTGACCTCACTACCATGCCTCTTGATCCATAAAAGCTGGAGATTAAGGTCTGGATAGGTGTAGAGAATGGGCAGAGAATAGAGGCCACATACCACCTGAATTGTCTGTCCACTCGATTACCCCTTGCCAGTAAGTTACACTGAATAAAAGTTTTTGTCAATGGTATGGAGTGACTTGCTTCACTTTTTGGTATTAAAATGTCTTCTCAGTCTGGAAGATACATTACTGACCCTGCTCCACTTTCTAAAACAAACTGAATTTAACATCATATTTAAAAGGATCGTATACCATAATCAAGCGGGATTTATCTCTGAGATGAGAGGCTAGTTCAACATATGCAAATCAGTAAATGCGATGTACCACATTAATAGAACAAATAACCCAGTGAAGAAATGGGAAAAAGACATGAATAGACCCTTTTCCAAAGAAGACATCCAGATGGCTAACAGACATATGAAGAGATGCTCAACTTCACTCTTCATCAGGGAAATACAAATCAAAACCACAATGAAATACCATCTCACACCTGTCATAGTGGCTAAAACTAACAACTCAGGCAACACCAGATGTTGGCAAGGATGCAGAGAAAGAGGAACACTTTTGCATTTCTGGTAGGAATGCAAACTGGTGCAGCCACTCTGGAAAACGGTATGGTGGCTCCTCAAATAATTAAAAATAGAACTACTCTGTGACCCAGCAATTGCACTATTAGGTATTTATCCAAAGGATACAGGAGTGCTGATTCAAAGGGGCACATGCACACCAATGTTTATAGCAGCACTATTGATAATAGCCAATGTATGGAAAGAATCCAAATGTCCATTGACTGATTAATGCATAAAGAAGATTTGATGTGAGTGTACACACACACACACACACACACACACACACACTGGAATATTACTTGGTGATCAAAAAGAAAGAAATCTTGCCATTTGCAACATGGATGGAACTAGAGTATATTATGCTAAGCCAAATAAGTCAGTCAGAGAAAGACATATATCATATGATTGCACTCATATGTGGAATTTAAGAAACAAAACAGATGAACAGGGAGGGAGAGAACTAAAAATAAGATAAAAATAGAGAGGGAGGCAAGCCATAAGAGACTCTTAAATATAGAAAACAAACTGAGGGTTGCTGGCAGGGTGTTAGGTGGGAGGATGGGTTAAATGGGCAACGGGCATTAAGGAGGGCACTTGTTCGGATGAGCATGGGGTATTATATGTAAGTGATGACTCACTAAATTCTATTCCTAAAATCATTATTACACTATATGTTAACTAACTTGGATTTAAAATTAAAAAAAAAACATGATTATTTCATTTATGCAGCAAACCATTAAAATTTAATATCATTTAATGATAAAAACTCAACAAATTAGGGGCACCTGGGTGGCTCAGTCAGTTAAGCACCCGACTTCGGCTTAGGTCATGATCTCATGTTCATGAGTTCAAGTCCCTCTGAGCTGTCAGTGCAGAGCATGGAGCCTGCTTCGGGTTCTGTGTTTCCCTCTCTCTCTGCCCCTCCTCTTCTCATGCTCTGTCTGTCCATCTCTCTCAAAGATAAATAAACATTAAACAACAATCTCAACAAATTGAATATAGACATAATGTAACTCAACATAATAAAGGCCATATTTGGAAAACCTACAGCTAATATCATATTCAATGGTGATAGATTGAAAACATTTCTTGTAAAATCAGGCACAAGAAAAGGTATCCACTCTTACCACTCCTATTCAGCATGGTACTAGAAGTGTTAGAGCAATCAGGCAAAAAAGAAAAAAAAATGTGTTCAACTTGGAAAGAAAAAGTAAATTGTCTCTGCAGATATGATTTTATATAGAGAAAATCCTGAAGATACCACCAAAAAAGACTGTTAGATCTATTCAATGAATTTGGTAAAGTTGCAAGATACAAAATCAAAATGCAGAAGTCAGTTATGTTCCTATACACTGACAAAATATCTGAAAAAAAAATCTCATTCATGGTAGCATCAAAACCAAAGAATAAATAAATAAGTAAATTAAAAACTTAGGAATAAATTTAACAAAAGGCCTGAAAGATCTGCACATTAATAATATAAAATGTTGATGAAGGAAATTGAAGACACAAATATGAAAGAAAAATATTCATGGTCTGGAAGAATTAATATTGTTAATATGTCTATACTAAGCAAAGCCATCTATGCGTTCAATGCAATCCTATCAAAACTCCAGTGGTATTCTTTACAGAAATAGAAAAAACACCTAAAATTGGTATGGAACCACAAGAGACCCCAAATAGCTGAACAATCTCAAGAAAAAAGAACAAAGTTGGAGGTATTATACTTCCTTATTTCAAACCATACTACAAAACTAGAGTAAGTAAATCAATATGGCACTGGCAAATGAACAAACACAGACCAATGGAATCAAGAGCCCAGAAATAAACCAAGGCATATATGGTCAACTAATATGTGACAAGGGAGTCAAGATACTCAATGAGCAAAGAATAGTCTCTCCAGTTAAAGTGATGGGAAAACTGGATATCCATATGCAAAAGAATGAAATTGGACCCCTAATAACACCACTCACAAAAATTAACTCAAAATGGATTAAAGACAAAAGTAAAAGAGGAAGGCCCAAAACTGTAAAACTAATAGAAGAAAAACAAGGAGAAAATCCTTCTTGACACTGATCTTAGCAACAATTTTTTGGGTATGATGTCAGAAGCACAAATAACAAAAGCAAACATAGACAAGTGGGACTATATCTAACTACAAAGTGCCTGCATAGTAAAACAAACATTCACAAAAATGAAAAGGTACCTACAGAATGTCAGAAAATATTTGCAAACCATGTTTTAATAAGAGGTTAATATCCAAAATACAGAAAGAATTCATACAACTCAGAAAAAAATCCATATAAAAAATGAGCAAAACACTTGAATTAACATTTTTTCCAAAGAAGACATGCAAATGGCCAACAGGTACATGAAAGGTTTTAACATCACTCATCATCAGGGAGATGCAAATCAAAATCACAATGAGATACCACTTCACAGCTGTTAGAAAGGCTATTATCAAACACAGAAGAAATAACAAGTTTTGGCAACGATGTGGAGAAAAGGGAAGCCTATGCACTGTTAACAAGAATGTATATTGGTGTAGCCACTATGGAAAACAATATGAAGTTTCCTCAAAAAACTAGAACTGCCATATGATCCAGCAATCTCACTTCTGGGTATATATCCAAAGGAAATGAAGTTACTGTATTGACAAGATATCTACACTCCATTATTCACATTAACCAAGACATGGAAACAAGCTCAGTGTCTGTCAGTGGGTAAGTGGATAAAGAATATGTGTTATGTATTTATATAACAGAATGTCATTCATCCACAAAGGAAATCCTGTCCTTTGTGACAACATGGCTGGACCTTGAGGCCATTATGACAAGTGAGATAATTTGGACAAAGAAAGACAAATATTTCGTGTTTTCATTTATATGTGGAATCTAAAAAAGCTGAATTTTGGAAATAAATATTAGTATGCTGGTTGGGGAGGGTGGGAGAAATGTTGAGATATTGGTCAAATGGTACAAACTTCCAGCTATAATATGAATAATTCTGGGTATCTCATGTACAGCAAAGTGAATGTAGTTAACCATACTGTATTAACACACTTAAAAGTTAAGAAAATAAATTTTAAAACTCACTACACACATTAAAAAAAATGGTAACTATGTATGCTGGTGGATATATTAACCAGTTTAATATATTGTAACCTTATACCTGTAATCTTATTGTGGTAAACATTTCACAGTATAACAGGCATCATATTATTGTGTTGTACACCTTAAACTTATGTTATATGACAGACAAAAAAGAGAAATCCCTTGTAAGATTATGTATATGTTTATGAGCATCAAAGAAGTTGTGGAAAGTTATACACTAGACCTTGGAGAAATAGGGTTACCTCAGTGAGGCAAGAACAAAAATGGAGATGACACTATTAACTTTTTCTAATGTTTTTAACTTAAAAAACACATTTAACATTTGCAATTAAAAATTTGAGTGCAATGAACATTAGAAAAAAATGCAGTTTATGAATACCTAGAGAAATGTAAAATGTTAACATAATTTCAGAAGAATAAGAATTGTTCTCATCATACACCTTACTTTGGATTCTCTGAAAACAGACACTGAAATAAAGATTTTTGCTCACGTAGTTTACTGGGAAGTGTACTAAGTTATTCTTGGGTGTGGGAAAGTCAAACAGGGGAGAGAAGGCAGTCAATATATGTTACCCAGCACTTGGCTGCTGCGAGTTATCCAGGTCAAGGGCTAAAAAAGCTGGGGTACTCATGTATCAGCTCTAGTCATATGGACACTGATTCCTGAGGGAGACCTTAGCTTTTGCCTTTTGAAACCCATTAGACATTAGCTTTTGTCTTCAGAAAAATTGTTCAAATCAGGGTACTGTATCACTTTAAATAGTCTTGTCTGCAATTTTTAAACATTTGTTTTAATGTTTGTGTGTGCACGTTTTTTCTTTTACTAAAGTAAAAGTTAACTGATTATCCACAGGTAAAAAGGTAGGTCTGAATACAGATAGACTTTTACATACTTTGATTCCTTCTTTTTAACCTAATAACTGTCATATTAAATATATATAATCTTATATGCTTATATCAATTCCTCTTTTTAAAAGAATCTTTCTTGGGGTGCCTGAGTGACTCAGTCAGTTAAGTATCTGACTCTCTTGGTCATGATCTCACTGTATGGTGAGTTTGAACCTAGTGTCAGGCTCTGTGCTGGCAGCTTAGAGCCTGCTTAGGATTCTCTCTCCCTGTCTCTGCACCTCCCCTACTCACTGTCTCTGTCTCTCTCCAAATAAATGAATAAGCTTAAAAGAAAGGAACCTTTCTTTTTTGTAGATTTGGTTAATTCATTATTATGCACAATACCTGCAACATTTTGAAAGTTTAAATACATTTCAACATTTTAAAATTCTCTATTATTCTCAAAATGAACCTTGTACATTTGAAAACTTGAAAAGTTATTCTCAAATACATGAAGTTGTTGTATTATCCAGCCTTTGTGAATGAATTACAAATAAAGTAATTTTTTAGTAATAAATCTATTCTTGATTAAATTCTCATTTAAATTTTGTTGGCTTTGTTGTTACATGAAAAAAGGAAATCTTTAGATTGATTGATTTGATCAAGCTTCTTGGGCATTTGCCATATTCTTCGCTGACCATTGATTTCACATCTAGCTGACTTCAAAATGACTAAGCAACTAGGTGATTTCCCTGTTCCTTCTGTCTCTTCTACGGTCAACCTTCTTCAGAACCTGTTTATTGATATTTCCATTGTAATATAACATGAGGTTGTTTTTATAGTACAGTGTCCAATGCATTATTATTTCCTTATATTTGTGAAAGGACTAATGTGATACATTTCTGTAAGTAGACACAGCAGTTTGCAAAAATATGGAAAATGGAAGTGATTAGTAAGAGGATAGGGTTCAAAGACTATTTTATTTCATTTCATTTTGAAAGTGGCTGAAGAAAAGCTACATATGCAAAGAACTCTGGTAGTCTCATTAGATCAAAATAATTGAAACCTTTTTTCCCCTCTATAGTTCTAGTAGAATCAAAACTAAGAAATCTCTTAGGTGTTCTGAATTGTAAATGTCTTTTCTGAAGATGGAACTAGCAATGGTAACAGAGTTAGAAAAAGAACTAAAATGAAAATAGTAATAATTGATTATGTGACTTATGCCCATTTTAGTAACCTCTAATTTCAAGAGAAATAACATTAAACTCCCTTTCAATTCCTTCTGTTTATATTTCCACCAATCACAAACCTTGATGACCTAGTTTTGCCATATAATTCATTCCCTAGGAAAACAAAACAAACCTGTGGGAATTGAACTGAATTTCACGTTCCCAGTATTCACTTTAATCCACATCAATATTTTAAGAAGGTTAATGGACAAGCGGTTATCCTGCTGTGGAGTTCTGTAAATAGCCAGAGTAGGCCCTCTACTGGGAGCAGCTTTTTAGTTACAATTCTGTTGTGATAGAAATCCAACTCAGCCTCACTTTTGAAAATGGGAACATTTACTGTGTCTAATAACTGGGAACTCCAGATCAGATAGATCTAGGGATACAAATCAGGTCATAGAGTTATTCATTTATGAGCTTCCTTCTCTCCTTGTCCTTCCCCTCCCTTCGCCTCTCCTATTCCATCCTTTTCTCTTCCCTGGGCTCCCTTCTGTTCCCCAGCCCCCATTCTCTTTCTTTGCCTCCTCCCTCAGTCCTCAATACATTGCTGTGTTGGCCTCATCTTCTTTTACTGAAGCCAGTCTTATAGTCCTTGATTCACATCTGGTCAGCCCAACAAATTATACCGACCTACTGACTTAAAAGAAAACAACTATTTTATAATTTTCCACGATTCTGTGGGTCAGGAATGCCAACTGGACCCAGAGAAATGGCTCATCTCTTATTCACTTGGTGAACGCAAGATCTTGACTAACCAGGATGCCTTCTTCACTGACACGTCTGGCACTCCAGCTAAGAAGGCAGAAATCATCCATAATAATACTAAAATAATAATGAAACCTACAGCATTGTAGGTTTCCCCCACACACATTTTAATAAAGAAACTTAACCACATTCTAAGTGTTAGGTTTTATTCATCTTGTAGGTATACATTCTTTATAGTTATTCTGTGATTTTATAGAAAACCTTATTCACTTTTATTTTAAAACCTTAATTGTACATATAGAAATAATCATGTGTTTTTCTTAATTTAGTGTGGTATCTTTTTAAAATTTATTTTTATAGCTCCCATCTGTTACCATACAATGCTATTATAATATCATTATAATCATTGTTATATTTCCTTACATCACATTCCATTACATCATTGTGTATATTTCCTATGCTGTGCCTTTTATTTTCATGACTTATTCATTCCATAACTGAAAGGGTGTATCTCCTGCTCCCCGTCACCCATTTTACCCACTCTCCCAACCCTCTCCCCTCTGGCAACCATCAGCTTGTTCTCTGTATTTAAAGGTCTGATTCTGCTATTTGTTTATTTGTTTCGATTTTCAGATTCCAGATACGAATTAAATCATATGGCATTTGTAGTTCACAGTCTGACATATTTCACATAACATTTTACCCTATAAATCCTGCCATGTTGTCACAAATGGCATGATCTCATCCTTTTTTATGGATACCTAATATTCTATTGTGTATGCGTATATGTGTGTGTATATACATACACAAAACATCTTTCTTAACCATTCATTTATTGATAGATTCTTAGGCTACTTTCGTATCTTGGCTGTTGTAACTGTTACAGTAAATCTAAAGGTGCATATCTTTTCAAAGTAGTTTCAAAGTTTTCATTCTCTTTTAGTAAATACCCAATAATGAAATGATTGGATCATATGGTATTTCTACTTTTAATTTTTTGAAGAACCTCCATATGTTTTCCAAGTGATATATCAATTTATCTTATGAATATAGAAATTTACTATTAAATATAATTTATAATTCTTTCAAATAGAGTAAAACACTGCTCTGCCTTGATGTATTAAATTTTAATTAAAAGTCAATTTTGATTTTATTAATTAATTTATTTATTTACTTACTTACTTATTTTATTATTTTTAAATTTACATCCCAGTTAGCATATAGTGCAATAATGATTTCAGGAGTAGATTCCAGTGATTCATCCCCTATATATAATACCCAGTGCTCATCCCAACAAGTGTCTTCCTTAATGCCCCTTACCTATTTAGCCCATCCCCCACCCACAACCCCTTTGGCAACCCTCAGTTTGTTCCCTGTATTTAAGAGTCTCTTACGTTTTGTCACCCCCCTGTTTTTATAGTATTTCTGCTTCTCTTCTCTTATGTTCATCTGTTTTGTGTCTTAAATTCCACCTATGTGTCTACAGTCATATGACACATGTCATTCTCTGACTGACTTATTTCACATAGCATAATATATATATATAACATATATATATAACATATATATTACATATATATTACATATATATAATATATGTAATATATATTATACACACACACACACACACACACACACATATATATACATATATATACCACATCTTCTTTATCCATTCATCCACCGATGGACATTTGGGCTCTTTCCATACGTTGGCTATTGTTGATAATGCTGTTATAAACATTGAGGTGCATGTGCCCCTTTGAAACAGCACACCTGTGTCCCTTGGAGAAATACCTAGTAGTACAATTTCTGGGTCATTGGGTAGTTCTATTTTTAATTTTTTGAGGAACCTCCATACTGTTTTCCAGAGTGGTTGCCCCAGTTTGCATTCCTACCAGCAATGCATAAGAGATCCTCTTTCTCCATATCCTCGCCAACATCTGTTGTTGCCTGAGTTGTTAATGTTAGCCATTCTGACTGGTGTGAGGCAGTATCTCATTGTGGTTTTGATTTGTATTTCCCTGATGGTGACTGATGTTGAGCATCTTTTCATATGTCATTAGCCATCTCGATGTCTTCTTTGGAGAAGTGTCTATTCATGTCTTTTGCCCATTTCTTCACTTGATTATTTGTTTTTTGTGTGTTGAGTCTGATAAATTCTTTATAGATTTTGGATACTAACCCTTTATCTGATATGTCATTTGCAAATATCTTCTTCCATTCTGTCGATTGACTTTTAGTTTTGCTGATTGTTTCCTTCACTGTGCAGAAGCTTGTTGTTTTGATGAGGTCCCAATAGTTCATTTTTGCTTTTGTTTCCGTTGCCTCTGGAGATGTGTTGAGTAAGAAGTTGCTGTGGCTGAGGTCAAAGAGGTTTTTTGCCTGCTTTCTACTCTAGGATTTTGATGGTTTTCTGTCTTACAGTTAGGTCTTTCATCCATTTTGAGTTTACTTTCGTGTATGGTGTAAGAAAGCGGTCCAGGTTCATTTTTCTGCATGTTGTTGTCCAGATTTATTAGTTATTTTAGATGTTTATATTATCAAGTGAGCTTTTCCACCAATTTTTCCCCCCTTTTTTGAGTTGGATTGATATTGTGTCATGGTACTTTGCAAAATTAAGTATTCTTTCAACATTTTTTGTTCATAAAGTATGTTATTTTCTTTGGAAATCTTATAAGAAATTACCATAAAACCATCTAATTCAGGAGCTATTTTTTGAGGCAATATTCTCATAATATTTTCAGTTTTTCCACAATTGTGAGTTTTGAAGTATTTTTATTGCTCAAGTCAATTTTTGTAATTTATATTTTTGACAGTAAAAAGATTAACAGATTTAGTCTTATGGTCTTCCTACTTGCCTCTTTGCACCCTACCAGACTGACCTGTATGGACTATATAAGTGAGATCCCTTACCCTCTGGATTCCTATTGGGTTCAGTTAATGGGGACCCCCATCAGAATATTGGAGTAGAGGAGAGTTAGGTACTCATTACCCTTACTTCCTCGTTGCAGTTCAGCTCAGTGTCAGGATTACTGATGGTTGTCTTGTCCTCAACATTCTCTTTCTAGGGTATTTTACCAAGCTTTGTACTTTCCCTGCACCTTGCATATACCTTTACTAAATCATCCTTGAATTAGCTTTTTTTTTTAAAAAATTTATTTTTAAGCAATCTCCACACCCATCATGGGACTTGAACACACAACCCCAAGAACAAAAGTCACACTCTCCACCAACCTAGCCAGCCAGCCATCCTCATCCTTGAATTACCTTAGTTTTTGTACATCTTGTGTTTTGCTAATATACAATTAAAGTAAGTTGATACTCAAATTTATTTTGTCATTGCTATTAGATGGTTATTTTATGTGTCAACTTGACTGGGCCACAGCATGCCCACGTATTTGGCCAAACATTTTTTTGGTTTTGTCCAAGAGGGCATTTCTGGATGAGATTGACATTTGTATAGGAAGACTGAATAAAGCAGATTGCGTTCCTTAATGTGAGTTGGCCTCAGCCAAGAAACTGAAGAGCAGAATAGAACAAAAAGCCTATGAGGGAGATCCTCCTGCCATTTGAGCTGGGACATCAGTCTTCTCCTGCATTCAGACTCAAACGGAAAATTCAACTTCTCTTGGGTATTGAGCCTGCTGACTTTCAGACTGGAAGTTACATAATCAGCTCTCCTGGTTTTTAGGCCTATATATTTGGACTAGAACTAGACCATTGGTTCTCCTGGGTCTCCAGTTTGCTGGCTGCAGATCTTGGGACTTCTAAACTTCCATAAGTATACAAACCTATTTATCTATCTACCTATCTACCCATCTATATCTATCTGCTGATCTCTGTATATAGTATTTTATCTAAATTGTAGCTTTTATTATACATATAGTCATTTTATTATTTATTTTCCTAATATTGAGTTCTAAGAATTCTTTATATAATTTGACTATAAACTCCATATCAGATGGAGCATTTGCAAATGTTTTTTCCCATTCCATTGTCTTCTCATTTGTTGATTTTTTTTTTCTGTGCAGAAGCCATTTAGTTTGAAATAGTCCCATTCATTTATTTTTAATTTTGTTTCCTGTGGTTTAGGTGTCATATCCAAAAATCATTGCCAAAACCCATGTCAAGGAACTTCTTACATTTTCTTCTAGAAGTTTTCTGTTTTTACATGTAAGCTTTAATCCTTTCCAAGTTAATTTTGTGAGTGGTCTAGCATAGGGATCTAATTTCATTCTTGTTTAATTTTTTTAAACAGCCACCTCTTGGGTTTGTAGACTGCTGCAATTGTCATTCTAATTCCTAAATCACCTATTTCAGTTTTCATAACTTAGCATTTTATTTCTTCTATTTTGTTTTGTTTCTTCTCCTTCACTTTCCTTTTGTAGCCTTTTTTTATAATATTTTGAGTTGAATGTTTATTTTCTGCCTTTTCATGAACCTCAAATTTCAAAAGGATAAGAAATTTTATCTGAATATAACTTTCATTTACATATAACTTGGACTACATCTTATAGATGTTGACATTCTGCAATTTTATTTTGATGTGATCATTAATTAGGAGAAGAGATCCTTCTAGAACAAAGCAGGCTAAAATACACTAACTCTTCTACTGAACCACCTTGACCCTCTACAAGCATAACGTACATAAACATGTGTAGGATAGTATTTTTTAAATATCTGGTTGATTGGGTTTTGAAAGTGAAATCTCTTATCAGTTTATAGTTTTGTACATTTTGGGCAGAATATGTCCTGTGTAATTAGCCTTTTATCATTATCAAAATTTTATTTGTTGCATAAATTATAGCAGATTTTCTGATTCTCCCATGTGTGTTAGGGAGAAAGAAAGGCATGTGCTTTGTTTTGGGGGTACAGAATTCTGGATGTAAGATCTTAATTTAACTTATTTATTATATTATTTCAATTCTCCATGGCCAATTTATTTGTCTGTTTGATTTATCACTGATTGATAACAAGTGTATCAGCACAATATATAAACATTAAGAGAGTAAAGATAATTTGAATAATAAAGCCATAAGAAGAATCCTGAATATTTGTCTAACCTGTTATGTCTCTAGTAGACAACTTGCCACATAAGTATCTATGTCACATTAGTTATACTAGTTTCCTATAGCTGCTATAACAAATTACCACAAACTTAACAGCTTAATACACCCTTGTTCGCCTATGGTTCTGGAGGTCAGAAGTCTGAAATGGCTTTCACTGGGTGAAAATCAATGTGTTGGGATGGCTTCATCTCTTCTGCAGGCTCTGGAGAAGAATTTTTTTCCTTTGCTTTTTCCTGTTGCTTGAGGCATTCTGTATTCCTTGGCTCATGGCCCCATCCCCCATCTTCAAAACCTGCAGCTAGTACTGTCAGATGGTTATTCCCCTCTTTCTCTTTGTCTTACCTCTGCTTCTGTTGTTACTTTTCCTTCTCTCATTTGCCTACCTCCCTTTCACTGCTATGGACCTTTGTGATTATGTTGGGCCTGCCCAGATAATTCAGAATAATCGCTTGATCCCAAGATGTTTAGTTTAATCATAGCTGAGAAGTCATTTTGGGCATGTAAAATAGCATGTTCGCATGTTCCAGTAATTAAGATATGAACATTTTTCAGAGGCCATGCTTCTGCCTACCATACCAGACACTTTTAAAAATTTTCCCCATTCCTTCTAGGGATGTAGATCATAGATCTAATTTGCTGCAGTCACTTGCTTTTTATCACAAATGGAATGTATATATGCTGAGCCAATATTATCATCTATTTTTTTAACCACAATCATAAACTGAATTTTAATACACTGAATTTTAGAATCACTGTGTGACTATATGATGGCTTTGACCTTTGGACTCTTCTTTATGTTTTAGTAATGGTATCTTTGGATTTTCATATGTGAATGTGCAATTTATTTAATGCACAATGATCAGTTTATCATGTTTTAAAATGTGCCAAAAAGTTTCTAATTACAATGATTAGTAACCAGTTAATGGGCAGTATGGAAAATACAAACTTATTTTAGGTTTTGCAAAGGTAATTCATTAATTAATTTACCCTTTCCTCTGTCTCCCAAAGAATAATAACATAAATGCCTTTCTTTCTGTGGTTTAAATGGATCTGTTTTTTGCTTCTGTGGAGCTGGGAAGACAGAAATATGACACAATATTTGTCAAAGATATGTGGCTAACATATGAATAAAGTATAGAATTAGTACCTCTTATTTATTTTTTTAAAGATATATGCCATTGAAATTAGGTCAATTAAAAACCCTACCATAGCCTTTAAGTGTTCAGGTGAAAGGAAGAATCAGCTGATGCAACAAACTTCATTGTTTTCTTATTTTAAGAAATTGCTACAGCCACCCCAAACTTCAGCAACTACCACTCTGATTAGTTACCAGCCATCAGCATTGAGCTAAGAACCCACACTAGCAAGAAGATTACAACTTGCTGAAACTCAGATAATGGTTAGTATTTTTTAGCAATAGAGGTTTTTTTTTTAATTAAAGTATTTAATTAAAGTTTTATTCTTTAGATATAATGCTATTGCACATTAATAGACTACAGTGTAGTATAAACATACCTTTTACATGCATTAAGAAACCAAAATATTTATTAGACTGACTTTATTGCAACTTCACTGTACTGTGGTGGTCTGGAACCAAACCTGAGGTATGCCTGTATTGATCTTTTTTCCATAGCTCTTCAAAACAGAAAACTCGTCATTCTCTTTTAAAACATTCTTATATTTACTCATTGATGAAGGAAATATTTATTTATCCTAGCCCTGATACCTTACTAGCGGAAAGTCTGACATTATTTGGTGGGGAGACAATGGTTTTAAGACTATGTTTTTATCAACCCAAATATAAAACATCTTAGATTGATCTGGCCCAAAACAACAGCAGCAGAAGTACCTTGTGAGTATTTAATCATTTTTTGAAAACTAAATTCACCATTGTAAATCTTCTAAAGGTCAAAGAAATAAGATATGAAGGAAAACAAAACAACTTAAGTCATATATTGATCTTCACAGCTCTCCTGTGTAGTTATACAGGGATTGTTAGTATCAAAATATAACCTAAAAGGGTTCAAAATATAACATAACTTCTTATTTTCAACAGAGTATTGTTAGGAGAATAATATTGAACTCAATGTAATGATATCACATGACTTTCAATGGCCAAATTTGAAGTTTTAAGCTAAAGATTTCTTCATTTTATTGTCAAATACTAAGTGGAAAACAACACTATGCTAAACCAGAAAATAAATAGCTACCCCAGCTGTAGGACCAGGGCACCCATTACAGCATATAAAATAGTGGGTAAACTTTACACTGTAAACTTATAAAGTATGGGCTTTTGGAATAATGTACACTTGATCAAGTAAAAGTGAGAAATATGTAAGAGATATTAAGAAAATGAAGAAGTAGGAGAACTCAGAAGAGAAAAGATGATCTTGAGCAACTTAGAAGGCTCTTAATTTACATATTTTCTTAAAAGCTTATATTTAGTCACCAGTACTGCATTTTGGCAAGGGTATTGCTGAGTGAGAATTAACATTATTTTTTAAGCACTAAAGTTATTTAAACATTACAAATTTGAAGGATTCCAGGAACAAAATTTTCTTTTAATATTAAATATATACATAATAATGTTTAAACATACATAGTTTAAAACAAATAATAGTAGGGCCTCTTGGGTGGCTCAGTTGGTGATGCGTCCAACTTTGGTTCAGGTCATTATCTCATGGATCATGACTTGGAGCCCCATATCTGGCTGTCTGCCAGATATGCATATATCTGCATCCTCTGTCTTCCTCTTTCTCTGCCCCTCCCCTGCTCACACTCTCCCTCTCTCTCAAAAATAAATATATAAAAGAAAAAAAGACAGAAGACACTGTCAAAAAATAAATAAATAAAACAAATAAAAATAGGGTTGCCTAGGTGACTTAGCTGGTTGAGCCTCCAACTCTTGATTTTAGCTCAGGTTATGGTCCCATGGTTGTAGATCAAGCCCCACAGTGGGCTCTATGCTGAGCATGGAGTCTGCTTGGGATTCTCTCCCCCTCACCCTCTGCCCCTCCCCAACTCGTGTGCCCATGCATGCATTCTCTTTCTTGGTATGTTTCAAATTAAAAATAAAAATATAGATATAACCAATAGTAGCATATTAATGCTCAGTTTAAGAAATTAAGCATTATCAGTAAACTTGAAACTCCTTGATTCCTTCTTTTGCAATCTGATCATTGTTTCTCCACCCATAAATGACTATATCCTCAATTGTATTTATATAATTCTTTTGCTCATCTTTATAATTTTACGATGTTTATCTTTGCAATTGTGTATTGCTCTGAAGATTGCTTTTTAAAATTATCAACGATGAATTTCTAAGGTTCATCTATGTGTGTTTCCATAAGTAGTTCAATGTCAAAGTAGAATATTCTAGTCTATGAACATGCAACTATTTATAGCTCAAGCTTCTGTCCATGGACGTTTGGTTTATTTCCTTTTTTTCCCCAATTACAAAATAATGTTGCTCTGAATATTCTTGGATGTGCCTTCTGGTACATAAAGGGAAGAGTTTTCTCTGGTGTAGATGAATAACATTAAAATTTCTGGGTCACTAGGAGTAAAATTTCTGAGTTAACACATTTCAGTTGACTAAATATGCCAAATTGTTCTCCAGAGTGGTTAAAACTTCTTCTAGTATTCAATAAAGGTTTTCGATCTGCATCATTTTGAATTTTGGTATTATCAAACAATTTAATTTTACCCATACAGTGGATATTAAATATTTTCTATTAGAAAACTTTAATGTGTGTCTTCCTGATTACCAATGAAGTTTAATAACTTTCTCCTTGTTTATTAATCTTTACTTTTATTATGTTTCTTGTGTCTTATTTTGTGTCTTGTTTTAGAGTTTCTTCTTTATTCTCAAGTCTCTCAAATTTGTGCTGTGATGGTTTTATGTGTCCACTTGGCTAGGCTACAGGACCTGCTTATTTAAATAAACACTAATCTAGGTGTTACTATGAAGGTATTTTTAGACATGGCTGAGATCTATAATCAGTTGATTTTAAGTAAAGGAGGTTGCCCTTGATAACGTAAGTGGGCTTCATCCAATCAATTGAAAATTGAAAACTGGGTGGGGTTTTCTGGAGAGGAAAAAACTCTGACTCAAGACTACAGGTTTAACGCATGCATGGGTTTCCAGCCTACTGATATGCTCTGGATTTCGGACTTGCCGGTTCCCACAGTCATGTGAGCAAATTCTTTAAAATTAATCTATTTTTCATCCATTGCTTCTCTTTTTCTGGAGAAGCTGATGGATGTATGCACTTAAATTATATTCAAAAATGTTTATTATTTAGTGACTCACATTTAGATATTTTAGCAAACTGAAATTATGTTTGCATAATCAAGGAGGATAATATTCCCAATATTATTTTTTGAATAGCCTCTCTTTTACCAACTACGATATAATATCAGTTCTGTCCTAGACTAAGTTTCCACTAAGTTACACATGTGAATGTGTAAGTGATTCTCCACTCTAGGCCATTGTTCTTTTCATTTTTACTGACGTATTACCAAACTATTCTAATTACTATAGCTTTAGGAAAAACCTTGGTATCTAGAAAGGCCATAAAAATTGTAAAGTGCCATAAAATTATGCTGCTGAAATTTTGATTTCATTAAATTATATGAATCAAGTTAGACAAAGCTGATAATTCAAACTACTATACCTTTTTTTCCCAAGAAAAATTGACTATATCATCATTTATTTAGGAATTTTGTAAGTATTTATATATGGGATTTAAATTTCTCTCTTTAACGTTCTTACATGTCTTGTGATATTTTCTAATCTACTTCTTATTGTAATTAGTATCATTTTTAAGTCACATATTTTGTCAATATAAATTTAACTAATTTTGTATGTAGATTTTTCTATTTAGAAAACTTATTAAACGCTTAATATTCTTTTGGGTTTTATGCATTTATAATTACATTTGTGACTAAAACAACTTTGTTATTCTGTAATCATTCTTCACTTTATTTTATATCTTATAATGTTAAGTCCAAGGGTAACAGTGAATATCTAGTTTTTTTTTTTCTAATTAAAGGGAAATAATCTAAACTACCACCATTAAAAATTATACCTGCTTTACATTTTATTGACTTATCCATTTTTAGATTAGGGAAATTTTCTTATGTTACAGATAGATATAAATTTTGTATGTATTCCTTTTGAAATGTTTTTAGTACCTTTTCTGCATTTATTGATATTTTCATTTTATTTTTCTCTTTTATTTTATAAATAAACTATCTTCTTACCATTCCACGACAAGACTAATTTGGCCATTATATATTACGACTTTATCAGTGAATTTAGTTTTCTATTAACATATATAGGATTTTTGCATCTATATGTTTGAGAGAGATTGACCTATAGTTTTCTAACTTTATAATTTTATATCCTGTTTTTATTTTATTTTATTATTTTTTCCAGTTTTATTGAGATGTAATTGACATACAACATTGTAAGTTTAAGATATAAAAATGTGTTGATTTTGTACAGTTATATATTATTTAATAAATACCACCATAATATTAGCTAACACCTCCATCACATCACTTAATTACCATTTGTGTGTGTACATGGTAAATATGTTTAAGATCTACTACTCTCTAAGTACTTTCAACTATATAGTAAAGTATTATAAACTATAATTGCCATCCTATACATTATATCCCCAGAACTTATTCATCTTATAACTGGAAATTCATATTCTGACCAATATTTCCTGATTTCCTACCCTCTACTTTTGGGTAAACAGCACTGTTCTCTCTGTTTCTGTGAGTTTGGAATTTTAGATTCCATATATAAGTGATATCACACATTATTTGTTTTTCTTTGCCTGGCTTACTTCAGTTAGTATAATACTGTCAAAGTCCATCCATATTGTTGCAAATGGAAGGATTTCCTTCTTTCTCATGACTAAATAATATTCATACATATGTAATAGTATATATTCATATATATATGATATATATGATACATATTCAGACATATGTTAGTAATATATACCTTATATATATATCACATTATATATGCATCAAAAAAACACTCATGTATGTGATATACATATATCTACATATGTATATGTATGTGTATATGTATATCACATTTTCCTTATCCATTCATATATTGACAGGTATTTAGGTTGTTTCTGTATCTTGGCTATAGTGAGTAATGCTACAAAGAACATTAGAGTGTAAACTATCTCTTCAATATCCTATTTTCATTTCCTTTGTATATATACCCAAAAGTAGTATTGTTAGATTATACAGTAGTTCTATTATTAATTTTTTGAGGAACCTCTATAGTGTTCTCCATACTGGCAGTACTGACTTACATTCCCACCAACAGTAACCAAGAGTTCCTTTTTCTCCACATCCTTGCCAATATTACTTGATATCTCTTGTCCTTTTAATGAGCCATTCTAACAGGTGTGAGGTGGTATCTCATTGTGGTTTTGATTTGCATTTCCCTGAAGATTAGTAATGTCAAGCACCTTCTCATGTACCTATTGGTCATTTACATTTCTTCTTCTTCTTCTTCTTCTTCTTCTTCTTCTTCTGAGCAAAAAGGTGCTTTTATTATAGCATGGAGACAGGACCCATGGGCAGAAAGATTGTGGGTTTGTGAGGAATAACTGATTATATACTTTTTAGTTAATGGGGGTTGGGAATAATGTAATTCTCTCAGGAATTTGTGCATGTTAAAAGCAAGGTCTCAAGGACCTTGGAGGGCTAGCTGTTGTTAAGATAATATTGCTTTTAGTCTTTAATGAAACATCAACAGTAAGGCAGCCATGAGTTCCTGGAGGAACATCATTCTCTCCATGTCTCAGGGATTTGTCAATGGGCTGCAGATTGTAAGGAGATTTAATTTTGTTTACATTTCTCTGGCCTTGTTTTCCTCATAGTTTCCCTCCTGAACAATTTCTACCCTTAAGTCTTTAAGGTTGCTGAGGGTGAAAGCTCTTAACTTCTGTAACTTCTTCTTGCTGGATAGGGTCATAGTGAGGCTGCTACCTGTGGGTCAACATTGGTCATTTGGGGATATAGTAGTTACAAAAGGCAGAGGCAGCCAAATCGAAGGTAGACAACATGTATGAATATCCTCAAGTATAAAGGATCCATCTGTTGGCTTGAAGTTATGGTAGTGAAGGAGCCTTGGCACCAAGCAGAAAGATGTCTGAAAAGACCAAAAATAAATATTATTTTGAGACAACAAAATGAATATTTGTTGTCAGAAAGGACAACAAAATAAATATTATGAGAAAACGGAAGCCTAATAAAAAGACCTATGATAGTTGACCAAAATCCTCCTCTAGTCTAGGAGTTTAAGCAATTATTATAGGAAAGAGAGGGATTGTTTAAAGTGCCAACTTGAGTATCTATATCTTTCAGCAATCCTTACATTTTTGTGATAATCTGGAATATACACACAGCAATGTTGCATGTCTTCTTTGGAAAAATGTTTATTTAGTTCCCCTGCCCATTTTTGTAATCAAATTTTTGTTTATTTGTTTATTTGTTTTGTTTTTACTATTGAGTTGTATGAGTTATTTATATATTTTGGATGTTAACCGTTATCTGATTTACAAATATTTTGTCCCATTCTATAGATTAGATGTTAATCCTTATATGATTTACAAATATTTCATCCCATTCTATAGATTGGCTTTTAATTTTATTGATCGCTTCTTTTGCCGTTCAGAAGCTTTTCAGTTTGATGTAGTTTTAGTTACTAACATTTGCTTTTGTTGTTTTTGGTGTCATATGCAGGAAATGGCTGTTAAAACTAATGTCAAGGATTTCCTTTCCTATGTGTTCTCCTAGCAGTTTTATAGTTTTAGTCTCTATGTGTAAATTCTTAATCCATTTTGAGTTCATTTTTGGATCTGGTGTATAATAGGGTTCTAATTTCATTGTTATTCCTATGGCTATTCAATTTTTCCAGCAGCATTTATATAAAAACTATCCTTTCTCCATTGAGTATCTTGTCAAATCTTGACCATATATGCAAGGATTTATTTTTGGGCTCTTGATTCCATTGGTCTATGCATCCGTTTTTATGTCAGTGCCGTACTGATTTGATTACTATAGCTCTGTAGTACAGTTTGAAATAAGGAAGTGTGATGCCTCCTGCTTTGTTCTTCTTTCTCAAGATTGCTTTGGGGTGTTTTGTCTGTACAAATTTTAGGATTGTTTTTTTCTATTCCTGTGAAAATGCCATTGGAGTTTAATAGGTATTACACTGACTGCATGAATAATTTGGGTGGTATAAACATTTTAACAATATTCTTCTTTTTTAAATGTTTGTTTATTTTTGAGAGAGAGAGAGAGAGAGAGAGAGAGAGAGAGAGAGAGAATATGAATGAGCACGGGAGGGGCAGAGACAGAGGGCAACACAGAATCTGAAACATGCTCCAGGCTCTGAGCTGTCAGCACAGAGCCCGATGCGGGGCTTGAACCCATGAACTGTTAGATCATGACCTGAGCCAAAGTCGGAAGCTTAACCACCTGAGCCATCCAGGTACCCCATTTTCTAATCCATGAACATAAGGTATCTTTACATTTGTTTGACCTTTTTATTTATTTCATCAGAGTCTTATAGTTGTAGTGTACAGAACTTTCACTTCTTTGGTTAAATTTATTTCTAAATATTTTACTGTTTTGATGTTATTGTAAATTGGATTGTATTCTATATTTTTTTCAGAATTTCATTGCTTTGTGTATAGAACCATGACTGATTTCTACATGTTCATTCTATATTCTGAAAATTTTGTATTCACTGACTAGTTCTAACAGTTTTTGGTGTTGTTGTTTTTAGGATTTTCCATATGTAAGATCATATAATCTGCAAACAGAAATTACTTTTTCCATTCTGAATTGGATTTCTTGTATTTCTCTTTCTTGTGTGATTCCTCTGGCTAGGACTTCCAGTACTATGTTGAATAGGAATGGTGAGAATGGACACCCTTGTCTTGTTTCTGATGTTAGAGGAAAAGCTTGCAAACTTTCACCACTGAGTATGATGTTAGATGAGGGCTTGTTATATATGGCCTTTTTTATTTTGAAATATGTTCCTTCTATACCCAATTTGTTCAGTGTTTTTATCAAGGAAGAATGCCATATTTCATCAAGTGCTTTTTCTCCATCAATTGAGATATCATATATTTATCTTTCATTCTATTAGTGTGTACCACATTTATTGATTATGTTGAAACAGTCTTGCACCCTAGGGATAAATCTCACTTGATCATGGTATATGACAATTTTAGTGTGCTGTTGAATTTGGTTTGCTAATATTTTGCTGAGAATTTTTATATTTATATTCACAAAGATATTGCTCAATAGTTTTCTTGTAGTGTTTTTTTTTATGACTTTGGTATTGCTAGTCTCATTAAATGAGTTTGACAGTGTTCTCTTTTCTTCTAATTTTTGGAAAAATTTGAGAAGGATTGGCATCAATTCTACCTTAAAATTTGGCAGAATTCACTAGTGAAATTGTCTGGCCCTGGGTTCTTCATTGTTGGGAGGATTTTGGCTACTGATTCAATCTCTTTACTTCTTATTGGTCAGTTCAGATTTTCTGTTTCTTCATAATCCAATCATGGTAGGTCATATGTCTCTAGGAATTTATCCATTTTATCTAGGTTATCCAATTTTGGGGCATATAATTATTCATAATCATTTTTTTAAGTTTCATTTATTTATTTTGAAAGAGAGAGAGAGAGAGCAAGAGCAGGGGAGGGACACAGAGAGAGGGAGGAAGAATACCAAGTAGGCTATGAGCTGTCAGTGAACAGCCTGACATGGAGTTCAACCTCATGAACCATGAGATCATGACCTTAGTGGATATCAAGAGTTGGATGCTTAAACAACTGAGTCACCCAGACCCCCTATTCATAATCATTTTTAATGATCCTTTGTATATCTGTGCTGTCACACAACATTTAGTCCCCATTTCTTTTATTTATGCTCTGGTCTTGTTATTTCCTTCCTTCTGCAAAATTTGGGATTACTCTTTTCTTTTTTCTAGTTCCTTAAGGTGTTAAAGTTACATTGTTTATTTGTGAACTTCCTTTTTTCTTTTTTCTTAATGTAGGTGTTTATTGCTATAAACTCTTAGAACTACTTTTGCTCCATCCCATAAGTTTTGGTATATTGTGTTTCAATTTATTTTTGTTTGTTTCAAGATTTTTAAAAAGATTTTATTTTTTAAGTAATCTTTATACCCAGTGTGGGACTCGAGCTTACAACCTTAAGATCAAGAGTTGCATACTCCATTGACTGAGCTAGCCAGGTGCCCTTGTTTCAAGATAATTTTTTTTTTGCACTCCTTTCAATTTCTTCTTTGACCCATTCATGGTTCAGAAGTATGTTGTTTAGTTTGCATATATTTGTGCATAGTTGGAGGGAGCTGGCTACTGATGAGTATAGTGATGCTGGATAGTAATAGAAAACAGTGCCTGATCCAGGCCCACAAGCAGCTGTGGGAGTCCTGGCCAACAGATGTGCTATTCCATGGTTGTACAGTCTCCCCCTAGGCAAGGGCATGACAGTGGAGGCTGGTGGCTGGCATGAGGTTGGTAGCATGCAAACGTGTAGCTGGCGGGGCTAGTCCTGGGTGAGTTTATGATGGTGGGGGTCAGTTATGTGATTCTAGGCTTGTGTCTTAACACACATTCAACCACGGAAACCTGGACTAGCTGCCAGCATGGTTCCTGGGCTCTGATGGGGATGAATGGGTAAAAATAGGGACGAACTCAGGCCACGGCATCAATGACTATGAATACCTGTGACACAAAAGCTGGTGTGACATTTACAAGGGGTCTATGGCAGTTGTGCTGGCCCTGGATTTCTTTTTTACCATCAAAAGCTTTTGGGTTTATCTGTAGAATAGGTCATTGTGAACTACAATTACTCTCACTATGTATCTGTTATGGTAGCCCCTGCTTTTTTTCTTTGTTTCTAAACATCTCTATACATCAGCTTTGTCAGTCTGAGTGGGTTGAAATCAAACAGAACCCTGGTACAGTGCTGTGAAAGTCTGGGGAAGCTGGTTGCTTACCCTGCTCTTTCTTTCTCAGTGAGGGGAATACTTTCTAGCTGGTGCTGTGCAATGCTCTATCTTGTTTTTCATGTAAATGTTATTGTGTAGGAAAGCAGGCCTAGGCTACTGAAACCATGATTGTTCCCAAGAAAAGTACATCTTTTGTGTTAGCTCTTGACCAGCACCTGGGAGATGAATAATAAGCCCTCGGAATATTCTGCCTGATAAAGCTATTTTGTATGCCTGAGGCCTTGGACCACTTCAGCTTGATCAGATCAGATAGTTAAAGCCAAGAACATGATTCATGGTGAATGCCTATTTTTGATCTGAGGGTCTAAAGTCTGAGTATCTAAATTAGGTCACACAAATGCCTAACAAAAACTCCTGATGCCAAGGTTCATTTGAACTTCTCAATTGGTAACACTTTTAATGTGTTGTTATATATCCTTACTGGGATATTTTAGTGTGTCTGTGAGACTCTACTGTGAGTAAACATTTAGAAGCTCATATCCGGGTTCTCCTGGCATTTGCCCATTTTTCTTTTTCTTTTCTTGGCTTTAATCTATATCCTTTCACTGTAATAAACTGCAACCATCAGTATCACAACTTTTCTGGGTCCCATGAGTTGTTCTAGCTAGTCATTGAAGTTGAGAATATCTGAGGGACCTCTGATACAGTTGGCTTCAGAAGTGGAATTCACTAGAATGACACTGACTCACTGAAATATGGTGAAAACATTGTTTGGGAAAAAGAAGGATGATGGGAGTGAGGATACAAATACTTGATACCTGGAAGGCTACAAAGTAGTAGTATGAGGCAGCATCAGATCTCTGATGTTATTATAGATAAAGTTATCAATGGAATTTAGAAATGATAGACCAATTTCCTAAGGAGTTCACTCACTGAATATATACAAAAACACAAAATATTGAGAAATAAGCCAGCATGCACTACCTGGTTATGTTTTTCTATAATAGATAAAATGAAAGTAAAGGACAAGACTGGAATAGGTTTTGGCATCAAATTTTAGCTTGTCTGAGCTATGACCACTTGCTTTAGGGCTATTTCCAGTGGAAAAACTTGTTCTGCAAAACACATATAGCACTTCTATGATTTATGGTCATCAAGACGGTGGTCCAGGTAGCAGGTTCATGCTTATGTGTTTGAAAAGCCAAGAAACTACTGAAACTGGGGATACATTGTGAAAGAGTTGTCTTATTTTATGGATTAATATAGTCAGCTTCATGAAGAACCTTTACCAAAGTAAGTTATTAAAGTAACTAACTTTGAAGCAATCTTTTTGGTTTGAATACAATGGAATGGAGGAGCACGTTTGGGTTAATGCAGAACTTTTATTTTGCTATTGAACAATCAAAACTGGCTGTTGTGCATTATTCCAACACACAACAGACTTTTCCTGAAGGCAGAGGTAGCCTGGTGGACTGAACCAGATGGACTGAAGAGACCTAAATAAATATACTTTATTTACCCTAGTTTGGAGAAGTTAAAGAAAAAGAGAACACACACACAAAAACAGAAGGCAAAGATCACAATGAGAAACCTGACTTTGAATTGCCAGGAAGTGATAGTCTGGTAAATTAAAGAAGAGAAAGATTCATGAAGGGCCTGGTTTCTCTGCTTAACCCTTGTCTGGAGCCATAAGGCCATATGAACATGTGTGGACAAAATGAACAGTGACTTGAAAAGAAACCTTCATGGAGCTCCTTGATATGGAAGCCCCATGTACTCTGATTCTAAAACCTACTGGTGAAATCCTAATGGGCCACAATTATAATGGGCGGGTATGGAGGTGCAGCAGTTGATGGGATTAAGGTAAAAGTTTGGATAAAAATTTAAATATTTGAACAGACTTTGTATGATGTGGTTGTGTCTCTTAGAAATTGAATTTATTGCTGGCATGAATATTATGTCTGACTGGAAAACACTTTTCCTATCTAATATTGTAAAATAGAAGGCATTTGTGTTTGTCCTTTAGTTAGTATTAATTGGACATGCTAAATGAAAATTTATAGAATATCACACACTGGTGGTTAATTGAGAACCAGTATTAGACATCTGGTGGAAAAAAATAAATTATCACTTGAATGACAAGTTAGAATTTGGAGTACTGGTATAGTCCAATTCTCTGCACAGTTAACCTGTGTGATATATGAGAAAGGTAGATGGCTCATGAAGATGAAGAGTAGATTATCAAGGCTTGACTAAAGCAGTACTTCCTCTAGCATCAGCAGTCCCTGGTATGGTTTCAAAAGTGTAAAACATGTAAAGATGACTGGAACTTGATGTTTGATCTTGCAAATGCTTGATGCTCGATTCCCATCAGCCAAGCAGGTTGCTGCTAAATGGGAAGGTTACTGGGATTCACCAGCTTACTGTCATAGTTTGGCTAGACGAGATTGGGACTTAAGGCAAGTACCAAGTTTGGTAGTACACTATCTTGATATTCTAATATCACAAACTGAAGAATATGCTAGGATAGGCTTAAATGTAATGGTGACACACATGAGTATGGCTGGTTGGTAAGTCCAGGAAAGATCTAAAGACTCACTCAAATAATGAAATTACTATAGGGAATAACATAGGCAGGAGACATCCATGACATTCCACGGGCAACTAAAAGTAAACTACTGTATTTCCTATCTCTGATACTAAGCAAGAAAAACAGTAGTTTTTCAGGTTGTTGGGATTTTGTAGGATACAAATTCCACAGCTAGGAATATTGATAAAACTGCCTGAAAGAAGGGTGTCTAAATTTAAACTCAGGATATATCAGAATTTAAAAATGCAGTGATTTAGTCAATGCTTTTGGACCATTATGGTCCATACTCAGATATAATTCTGAATATATCTATAACTTGCATTTACATAGACTGAAGGTTATGGCAAAATCCCATGAGCCTCTTAGCAGCAGCAGCAGCTAGGATTTGTACCAGAAATTTTCTAGATGTGACAGTGTGGTATAAGTCATTTAATAAATAATTATTGACTTGCTATTGGGCATTATTGGAAACTACCCCTATTACTAAAGATCATAAAATTGACCCTAAAACCTAAAATATCCACAATGTCCTAGATAATGCCAGAGAAACATTCTAAGAAGGAAGTCAGTGTCCAAAACAGTTCCATAATATAATGGAAATCATTTATGTAGGAACATGCTACCTGAGACATGCAAGGAGGTACTTACCATATTCATGAGCAGATAACCTCTTTTCCTCTAGGGCTGACTTGGTACCATCTTCGTTGGCACCTGATTATATTGCCATATGAGTGGTACCCTGTGAACAGATCTCAGCTGATCAAAAGAAAACTGCTTAGTTTATGGATAATGGTTGCAAGCATCCTGTTTGAAAGGCCACGGTTTCTACTCGGACTCTGGTAGAAACTCTGACTGAGGAAGGTTAACAACAAATCAACTCTGTGGGCTGAAATGCATGCTCTTTTCCTTGTAGTGATGGAATAATTGAACAATAAGAATCCAGCTGTTTAGGTGTATATAGAAACTCACGAGCAGTGGCCAGTGGCATAGCCATGTGCTGAAGCAGGTAAGCAATAGAAAACTGCGCTCTTAGAGGAATGTCTGTATGAAGCGTGGACCTAGGGAAATGACTCTGGGAACTTATTTGGTGCATTAAGGTAGGATGCATTGATGCCTATCAGAAGAACCCTTTTCCAGGATCAAAAGCTGATTGAAACCAGCAAGTGGACATTCTGGTGTACTTGCTGGAGGGAGTCATCCAGGTTCACGATACAAGAGGAAATGGAGCAGCTACAGCAATATAGAGATGGCCTGAGCATGGACATATTCCTGTTGCATTCTCAGAGGTACAAAATGCCAGCAAGACCTGTCCTGTCTGCCACCAATGAAGACATTCTGCAGATGGCTATGGGGTAGACTCCCCAGAGGGGGAGGGCCATCACACATAGCTGGCAAGTAGATTACATCAGACAACTACCAGTAACCCTGGGAGAGAATAAATGGGTTCTGACAGGAATAGACACATTCTGTACTAGGTTTTGCATATCCGATAGTTAATGCAAATGCTCAAAACACTATATAAAAAAAAGCTAGAACAGAAGATACAGTACTAATTTGGACCACCGAGTTATATCACTTCAGATAAAGAAATACATTTTTACAGTTCCTTGCGTCAACGATGTGCGAAGAGTTATAACATCAAATGGACATATCACATTGCATATCATCTTCAAAGAAATAGTTTGATAGAAAACTGGAACAGGCACTTGAAACATTTGTTGTCTAAAGAGGGAAGATATAAAAGAATGAAGTCCCGACTTACATTCCTTCACAATTGTAAGTTCACACTCCCCAGTATGAGGGAGACCAATAGTGGGAATTCACCCCAAAAGGAAGATTCCCCTAATTTTCTGGAAAATCTGAAGAAGGGAATATGAGGGAAGACAATGCAATTCTTCCCCATATCACATTAACATTCTTTTTCTCCTTCCTACTTATGCAATGGTCTTGGGACTACAGCTGCGACTGTGGGTGCTGGAAGCAGGGATAACTCCCAAACAAGAAACTGTAACCATATCTTTAAATCTCTGTGCCAGAATTTTTTTAAAAAATTTTTTAACGTTTATTTATTTTTGAGACAGAGAGAGACAGAGTATGAACGGGGGAGGGTCAGAGAGAGAGGAAGACACAGAATCTGAAGCAGGCTCCAGACTCTGAGCTGTCAGCACAGAGCCCGACGCGGGGCTCGGACTCACTGGCCGCGAGATCATGACCTGAGCTGAAGTCCGATGCTTAACTGACCAAGCCACCCAGGCGCCCCTCTGTGCCAGAATTTTTAAGTTGCTGATGGAGTGGACTGTGCCTTTCCCCATGTGGAAAGCAGTCAATGCAGCTATATTGTCTAGTGTGTTGGGACACTCTGCTAGCTCTATTCCTAGGCAACCCTAAACTGTCTGGATGGCCCCGTGTCAGGCTCTGTGCTGACATCTCAGAGCCTGGAGCCTGCTTTGGATTCTGTGTCTCCCTCTCTCTCTGCGCCTCCTCCATTCATGCTCTATCTCTGTCTCAAAAATAAATAAACATTAAAAAAAAAAGAGGGAAGGAGAAATGGTACCTGAGAGTACAGGTTATACTGAGAGGGAAATCCATATGACATTGGTGCCTTGAAAGAGGTTCAGACAATGAGAATGATATTGTCTCTTAGCACAGTTATACTAGATGCCCAAAAGGGTGAAGCCACAAGTGCAAGGTCACCACTTTTTTGGAACCTGGCAAGGTTCAGGAAGCCTATAAATCTGCATCATTCTGGGAGACATTTTGGTCATACACCATGATTGTATCGTGGACCAATATATTTTTTAAAATTTTTTAAATGTTTATTTATATTTGAGAGGCAGAGAGTGAGTGGGTGAGGGGCAGAGAGAGAGGGAGACACAGAATCTGTAGCAGGCTCCAGGCTCCAAGCTGTCAGCACAGAGCCTGACGTGGGACTCAAACTCACAAACTGTGAGATCATGACCTGAGTGAAGTCTGACACTTAACCAACTGAGCCACCCAGGCGCCCCTCTTGGACCAATTTTTGATGACTGAATACAACTCTTGTCATGTGCCAGTGACATTTGACTCTTATTTTTCAGGTTCCATATACTTTGAAAAATATAATTTGGAAAGAAATTTCTAGGAACTACTTTCTTCTGGGCCATTGGACCATACATTGTATAACTCCTGGCAGGTTGATTATTGTTAACTATATATCTTTATCAAATGCTTAGAAAGGTGCCTGCTCATAATGGAAAAAATCTAGCAGCTGTAGTCTGACATGCTAATGTGCATTATGCTCAAATACATACTATCCTTGTTTTTACATGTGGCAAGTTACTCAGAAGTTTTCTTATTTTTCTGTCCTGGAGCAGTTTACTTCAAGTTCATTTTTACACTGTGGACGTAGCTCTTCCGCTGGGATTTTGTAAGTGTTTCCCATTAGATTGTCAACATTAAGCGGGATAGGTTTTTTCTTGTTTGTCATTCTCCCTTCAAACATATGCATCAAAACAAAAGCTCAAGTTCACCAAGATTTGGCATTTGCCTTGTGGTGAAAACCAGCATTAGAACTGGTTTTACCTAGTCGATTTCTGCTTTCCCCAATTTTGGGGTCCTAATGAGTGCGTATTTTCTCACTACCTTTTCTTCTTCTTTCTTTCTCATTACCTTTTTATTCATTTCTTTTTTTCTTTAACTTTGGAACTGGGGGTTTTCTTTTTTGTTATTTCCATGTGAGTGGCTACATATTTATTCAAAAGTAATCTTGTAATAATATCTTATTTTCTCATTTACAAAAGTATGGAGATGGAATTCTGATTGTAGAGAAAAGTAAACATTAAATGATCATATATAAAATGCATATATTTTGAACGTATATTTTTCCAATCACATACATGCATACACGCATATATATCCATGTGTAATATATATATATATTTTATACATGCACATATATGTGCATTTGTAACACTAGTTACTATAAAGAAAGAATTTGGTCATGTTATTAAGCTTTCTTTAGAAACTTAATTCTTTATATCTTCTTAACTTTCTTATTGTAAAAGTAATGTATGTTGATCTAGGAAACAGAAGGTACAGATAGAGGAGAATTAAGAATTACCATCACTTGTCTATAGAAGCTCTGGTCTATTTCATCTTATGACAAATGTGAGTTTATAATATACATGTTCTTTGGCAGCTTACTTTTTTTTTTTACTTAACAAAATATTGCAGATGCTTGTTTTTTATTTATTGAATGTATTTCCAAAATATTTTAAATGATGCCTAACATTCCATTTTATGTAAGCAAGATACTTTTAAAAACCAATCCCATATATTTGGTCTTGTCTGTTACAAAATTATTATTTGTATAATGTATACATTTCCTTCATATGCATTCCATAAAATGGAACTGTTGAATAAATTTGTTTCTTATATGTATATTTTACATAATGCTATAATAACTTTCCTTGCATACAAGTATTTACCCGCATCTCAGATTATTTCTTTTGTATAGATTTCTAGAAGTAGAGTCATTGAGACTCAAAATAAGAATGTTTTTAAGGATCCTGGATGACTATTTCCCAATTGCTTTTCAGACAACTTGAGGAAGTGTCCATTCTCACCAGCACATTTGACTATGCATGTTTCAAGTTACGTTTTTATCATTCACTAAAGTTTATCATTCACTAAAAAGAAAATACTCGCTTATTTTTATTTAAAAAAATTCTTCTAAAGAAGTATTTTACTGTTTATATTTCAATTTACTTAATTACTAGACTAAATATTTTTCATACACTCATAGGTCATTTATTGTTCTACTAATTTTTAATGAAACTATCTATTTTTCTACTTGGTTTAGCGCTCTTGTTCTCATTTAGAGAATCTTTATTAGGTCAAAATTTCATAATACTTGTGAAATTTTTTTAGTTCTTTATTTGCTGTTTAGTTGATTTTGAATGATGTGGCATTCGAAAACTTCAGTCTTTACATTCTCAAATGTTCAGTTAATTTTTTGCTGCTGTTGTCATTTCTTCTATTGAATTTTGGTTGCAAAAGTCCTTTTTACCTTTTATTATTGGCATTCTTCATTTAAAAATATATTCCAGTTAAAATATATTTTAACATATGTTATAAAATGTGGATTTGGCTTGATATTTCTAATAGGTAGTCAACTAGCCCCAGTATGTTTTTGTCTTTAAACTCAGTTGGAATCGTGGGATGTGTCTGTACTTTAGAATTTTGGAAAATTAAGAGTACAAAGCTAAAACACATATACAAAAGAGGCAAGTATTTTATTCTACTTCTACCTTTCCATTGTTCATGTTTAGTATAACATGACTGCTCATCTTATTTTATATGCTTACAACATTAGATAAAACACTACACAGGATTTTATTTCTTACTAAGAATTTGTAAAGTTTCCTTTTTCTCTACTTTTTTTCTTCTTGACCAGTTTTGCCAATTATAATATAGATTGCTTGTGGATGGATATGTCTGAAAGGTTATTTGTATCTGAGCACAGCTAATTCTAGGCACAGATCTAATGTCAAAATAAAGTAATCAGTATATATCCTGTCCCTTGCCTCTCTCTACCAGTTTCAGATTCTGTTTCATGGAGCAAAAATACAGCCCCGTCTTCTTCTGCAGTGACAATCCAGGTGAGATAACAGAGTGTTCAATTAGCTGAGCTAATGGAGCAGCTCCCCCAGTTAAGCAGTGAGAACGGTTTTGAAGCCTTCATGCTTCCTGTTCAATTTCACTCTCTCTGATAACATTTTTAACTGCCTGACAAATCCTCTTTATTTAAAGGCATTCTTCCTATACCTTTTTAGTCAGGCGACATTCCAGTTAAATCCCCCCAAATGTCAACTTTGTTGGGCACCAAGTAGAAGATTTTGCATAAGTCTCATATACGGTACATTTCTCCAGCCCATCTTACCTCTTCCATGTTTGAATTCATTCAAAGTGAGGGGAGGGTAGGCTGCCAACTCAGAGAAATCCTTGCCACAGTCCTTCCCATAGTTTGCTCCAGACCTGCTGTCTTCCTAGACAGGAAGTTTTCAAATGTCTGAGAGAAGTTAAATTGTCACTTTCCTTGAAATATACAGTGTCGACAGCAAGTGTGGCAATTAGCAGAAAATAAAGAACGCAGACACAGCAGTGTCTCAATCCATTCTTTTAACTCTGTCAACGCTGGATGGAGTTGTGATGAGCTGGTGTGTCTGTGGTATGTGGAGGAACGCTGGTTTGCATCCAGAAGATGTGAGTCTGAAGATAGGCTCTAACACTTATAAAGAAAGGCTGACACTCCCTTCATCTTTCAGCTTTTGTTTCCTTATTTTTATTTCCTATGGTTATTATGAGAACAAAATGAGTGATGTGTGAAAGTAACTTATAAATCAAAAGTGTTGTACAAAATAAAAGGACATGTTGTTGTTGTTATTCCTGATGTGCAAACAATGAGGGAAGGAGAGGATTTTATTTATAGACCTTTTCTAGGAGGCTTGTGGAGTAAAGTGTTAGGAGGATGGAAGAAACAAGACCAGAATTACAGATGGTCTGTCATCCCACTGGTTATATTAAGGCATGTCCTTTAGAAACTGGTCACAGCATTTAGAATTTTACTTACTTTGCTTGAAATAGGTACCATGACAACATGTTATTTTCTGACTGAGTAGGTAGGTCCTAAAATCTTTAGAAATAGGCTCATATATCTATCCTTCTTTCCATCCATCTATTCATTCACTTGTTCATCCAAATGATTAGTATGCATTCTGTGTTGATTTTGTGTAATGTACTAGGTTAAGCTATGTGATTACAAAGATTAAAAATACATGGTTTCTGCTTTTGAAGGAGCTCAAAGCCCTAAAACAATGATAGATGTAGGTGGCTTTTTTTTTTTTTTTATAAACTCAGTCTCACAAGAAGGCCAGATAAAATCAAAGATGGTCTAAAAAACCACTCTTTGGTATAAATTTAAAGATAATTATGTATCATTTGGAGAGGTCCTTAATCTGTCTGTTGTTTCACTTTATTTTCAGGCCATTTAATTTTACTATATGGTGGCTAGTATGTAATTCCTATTTGAAAGCTTTCAGATTTATCTAAACTTTTCTTACAAAGTCAGAATCAAATACACTAGCTGAAATAATTGTGCTTAAGCATCTTCTAATAAACAAGGCCAAGTTACCAGACTCAAAAACAAGATTATTGAAATGAGACTAAAGCAGAATCTACCAAAATACTTTGGCCCTAGGCAGGCTCATGATTTAGTTTCTATTCAAAATGTTTCCTTTGAGAATGGGTTTAGCATTTATTTAATGGGGTTAAAGGAAACTCAAGTAAAGCATGTTTTCTTGTTGTTTGTTACTGTCCATTCTAGGGAGGGGAATCGATCATTTTATATTTCATTACTTATGTAAAACTTTATGCATAGACATCTGAGTAGCTGGCAACAAATTTTAGATTTACTGAAGTTATATTTTAGTACTTTTTATAGGTTGGGTTAGTTGGCAGCTGCCCAGCTGGCTTGCCCTTAATCTGGTTCAGAAAGGAGTCATGTACATTCTTCTTTTATGTTTTACCTTTTCTTAAAGAAAAAACAATACCCATCAGGGTAAATTCAGATCTCATTGCTATCAGTTTTCTTTCTCTTCCACTCACTCACCCATGTGGAACTTCTATATAAACAGCTATAAATTACAGTGAGTTATACTTAAATTAAGAGTCTCTTTCTTTATTTTCTTCCTTCTTCTTTTTTTCCTTTCATCTTCTTTCTTTCCTTCCCTCCCTCCTCTCTCCCTTCTTTACTTCATTCTTATTTCCCTCCCCAAGATAAAGACAAATATTACCAGGGGATATTTAAAAATAACATAAGAAAGTAAAAATGACTCAAGAAAGTAAAGATTATTCATATTTTAATGCATCTCTTTCCACTTGCTATATAAATATACGTAAATGTGTGTATATATATGTGTGTGTGTATACACTTTTTAAAATTTGATTTGCCAAATTATTGTTTTGTAACCTTTTTTGTTTGCTTAAAATATAAGCATCTTTAAAAAATATTTTCCTATAACATAATAGCTGTATTCCAATGTATGACTCTTATTAAGGTTGATTTACCAATTCCCTGGTTATTTCTAAATTTACATTATAAGCTATATTGTTACATCTTATAGTTAAATTTTAATATATATAAATAATTATTTTACTTGGACATAATTATTATAAATGGGATAACTATGTCAAAGAATATTCATATATGAGGCATATAATGGCAATAAAAATTTGCAAATTCTGTTCTAGAAATGTACACATTTATACTTCTAACATATGTATACTTGCAAACTTTGCCCAAACTCATATTTATGAAAAGAGATTCCCCAGGGCATTTCTTTTCTCTTTTTCAACAGCATAATATTCTTAACAGAAGAAAAACTAATTTAACTCACTTTTTTACAAGTAAATATAACTTCTCTTCAATCAATATTGTAACAAATTCTAATTATGTGATCATGAAATGTCCAAAAGACAGTCTAGTTGAGATTTTAAGTATTAATTATACTTGTTTTCATAATGTGAATTGATAAGAAGTGACAAATATGAACAATATCAAATCAAAACAAAAGCAATGACTTAGTATAATTAGTATGAATTAAAATTGAATAGGCTGCTATTCAGAATGGAGAGAGCTATGCATTGTGGGGGAGAGAACACAAGGCTTCGTATATTGCTGCCTCCACCGTCACCAGGCTACATGCACAATGTTCTGCAAAACTATTAGCTTGTTTAATAATCAATTTTCCTATCAATAAAATTCTGACAATGATAGTGGTGTGTGTGTGTGTGTGTGTGTGTGTGTGTGTGTTTTACCAAATTCATAGATTTTGTTGTAGGGCTACTGAAAAATACACTGAAAAAGATAAGGCATATTGAAATGTGATGTATGAATAATAAGTATGAATATGCTTGCAACACGAAGTGAACCAGGAGCAGCAGCAGCAACAGAATATCAGAGCAGAACATCAAGCCCACCCCACTGTACGAAAGAGAATCTATAATTTAACACAATCCAGTGATGTTGGTTACCTTAAAGCTTGATAAGCACTAGCTTAGAAGAAAACAACACAAACAAAAATCATCTTTTTTAAAGAAGAGATATTTACCAAAGCATTCTGTCAATCTCTTCTCCAGAGGCTGGTGGTAGAATGAACATACTAATTAGAGTCTGAAGAATGCATTAAAATTGGGTAAGTTAAGAAAGGTCAGACAAACTACATTTGAATTGGCCTTTTCACTCAGAAGAAATGTGCCTATTTTGAGTTATGACTTTTTGAGCACAAAAAGGCTTATTAACGTCAGGTAGTAGCAGTTGGATCCTTATATGTTGAGATCACACTCACCTATCCTGGTGGGGGGATGGAGGAGGGAGGAGATGAGTAAGGGGCAGCAATGGGGCTTCCCTTGTTTAGGTCCCCATGACCTTCTGTACTGAACCTCATGATGGCACTTACCATGCTGATTTTGTGAGGTTCTGCAGTCTTGTTGATACTTCCAATAGACTATACATTTCCTAAAGGCAAGGCTGTGCTTTATTTATTGTTGAGCCCTTAGAAATTACCACAGTATCTTGCACATAACAGGCTGAATGCAATATTTAGTAGTAATATTGGATAGAGCAAATTTACATGGAAAAAATCACAGTATTTGCTGAATTATATATCCAATCAACCTAAGAGCATATATAACTGATCATTTGGAATCTCAATGCTTTTTTGAAAATTGAAATACAATTAACATATAATATTCTTTTGGTTTCACATGTACAAAAGAGCGATTAGACATTTGCATATGTTGCAAACTGATTATAACAACAGGTCTAGTTCTCATCTGTCACCATACAAAATTAGTACAATATTATTGATTGTATTCCCTGTGGTGTTCATTGCATCCCCATGACTTATTTATTTTATAACTGGGAGTTTGTACCTCTAGATTCCCTTCATATATTTCATGCTTCCTCAGTCACCCTCTCTGGCAACCCACTCTGTTTTCTGTATCTATGACTCTGGGTTTTATTTGGTTTTGTTTGTTTTGCTTTTTAGATTTCAGTTACAAGTAAAACAATGTGGTATTTGTCTTTCTCTAACTTATTTCACTTGGCTTAATACCCTCCAGATTCATCCATGTTGTCATACGTCAAGAATTCATTCTCCATTATGGTTGAGTAGTATTCTATTGTATATATACCACATCTTCTTTATCCATTCATCTATCAGTGGACACTTAGGTTGTTTCCATATTTTGGCTATTATAAACAATGTTGCAACAAACATGAGGATGCATACATCTTTTCAAATTAGTATTTTCATTCTCTTTGGGTAGATACACAAAAGACAAAATGCTGAATCATATAGTAGGTCTTCTTAAAAATTTTTGAGGAATCTCCATACTGTTTTCCACAGCGTTTGCTTCAGTTTACATTCCCACCAACACTGTATGAAAGTTTCTTTTTTCTCCACATTCTTGCCAACACTTGTTATTTCTTGTCATTTGATACTAGCCATCAGACTCAGGTGAGGTGATATCACACTGTGGTTTTAATTTGCATTTCCCTGATGATGAGTGATGTTGAGAATCCTTTCATGTTTCTATTGGAAATCTCTTATGTCTTCTTTGGAAAAATGTCTGTCTAGACCCTATTTTTTTAATAAAAAATGCTATTGAGTTGTATGAGTTCTTTATATATCTTGGATATTGACCGTTAACAACTGTATGATTTACAAGTATCTTTTCATTGAGCAGGTTGCATTTTCATTTTGCTTATGGTTTCCTTTGTTGTGATGAAGGTTTTTACTTTAATGTAGTCCTGTATGGTTCGTTTGTTTATTTATTTATTTATTTATTTATTTATTTATTTATTAGTTTTTGTGGCCCTTCCCTTTGGAGTCAGATCCAAAAACATTGCTACGACTGATGTCAAGGAGCTTATTGCCTGTCTTTTCTTCTAGAAATTTTATGGTTTCAGATATTGCATTGAAGTCTTCAATTCATCTTGAGTTAACTTTTGTGTACAGTGAAAGATAGTGGTCCATTTTTATTTTGAATATAGCTGTCCAGTTTTTCCAACATCATTTATTGAAAAGACTGTCTTTCCCCATTGGAAATTACTGCCTTTTGTGTCATAAACTAATTGACCATACATGCATGGGTTTTTTTTTGTTTTGTTTTGTTTTAATTTTTCAACGTTTATTTTATTTTTGGGACACAGAGAGACAGAGCATGAACGGGGGAGGGGCAGAGAGAGAGGGAGACACAGAATCAGAAGCAGGCTCCAGGCTCTGAGCCATCAGCCCAGAGCCCGACGTGGGGCTCGAACTCACGGACCGCGAGATCGTGACCTGGCTGAAGTCGGACGCTTAACCGACTGCGCCACCCAGGCGCCCCTGCATGGGTTTATTTTGGGGCTCTCTTTTCTGTTCCATTTTATCAATGTGTATCCTTTTATGCCAGTACCATATTGTTTTGATTACTATAGCTTTGTAGTATAGTTTGAAATCAAGGTATGTCATACTTCTGGCTTTCTTCTTTCTCAAGATTGCTTTGGCTCTTTTGGGTCTTTTGTGGTTCCATACAAATGTCAGAGTTATTTGTTTTGGTTTTGTGAAAAATTGCATTGAAATTTTGACAGGGATAGGGATTGCATTGAATCTATAGATTCCTTTGAATAGTATGAACATTTTAAGAGTATTAATTTTTCCAATTCATGAACATGCTACATGTTTCTGTTTGTGTCTTCTTCAATTTCTTTCATCAGTGTCTTATATTTTATCAGTGTACAGGTCTTTCACAGGTTAAATTTATTCCTAGGTATTTTATTCTCTTTTGATGCAGTTGTAAGTAGGATTGTTTTCTTTCTTTCTTCCTTCCTTTCTTTCTTCCTATCTTTTTAAAAATGTTTAATCTTTATTTATTTTTTGAAAGAGACAGAGTGCAAGCAGGGGAAGGGCAGAGTGAGAGGGAGACACAGAATCAGAAGCAGGCTCCAAGCTCTGAGCTGTCAGCACAGAACACGATTCAGGGCTCGAACTCACAAGCCATGAGATCATGACCTGAGCCAAAGCCAGACATTTAACTGACTGAGTCACCCAGGCACCCCTATTTCTCTTTCTGATAATTCATTATTAGTGTATAGAAATGCAGTGAATTTTGTATATTAATTTTGTATCCTGAAAGTTTACTGATTCCCCTCTCTTTTGTGGGCAGATTATCTCTCCCCTATTCTTGGTCAAATTGTATATTTATGTCCCCACATTCCTACTGCAGAAGCCTAAGTCATCCCTGAAGGCTTTCTCTGCCAGATTCCTTTTCTCACTACCTAGTGTGGGCAAATGGTGTTTGTTTGTTCTACTAATCAAACTCTTCTGAGATTGGATAGTGAGGTACTGAATTCTGAGTTACAAGAATAGAGGAAATGCGGGCGCCTGGGTGGCTCAGTCAGTTGGGCAGCCGACTACAGCTCAGGTCATGATCTCGTGGTCTATGAGTTCGAGTCCTGCATTGGGCTCTGTGCTGACAGCTCAGAGCCTGGAGCCTGCTTCCAATTCTGTGTGTGTCTCTCTCTCTGCCCCTTTCCTGCTTTCTCTCTGTCTCTCTCTCTCTCAAAAATAATAAACATTAAAAAAATTAAAAAAAAATAGAATAGAGGAAATGGCTATAATTTATTTCAGCAAAGTACCCTGACCAGTCTGTGTCTGCTAAGAGTCCATCCTTGATAAATATTTTATCCTTATTCTCTGGAGTTTCCTGGGTCCTGCTATTGCCAAGTGATTTCCTCTATTCTTTCTATTGATTATGACAGCTCTCATCAGCCACTGCCCACCTAAAAATATTGTTTTGCTTATAACTAAA
The DNA here is from genome assembly GCF_022079265.1 of Lynx rufus. Taxonomy (NCBI): domain Eukaryota; kingdom Metazoa; phylum Chordata; class Mammalia; order Carnivora; family Felidae; genus Lynx; species Lynx rufus. Next base: position 71,919,124 of record NW_025814896.1, read on the forward strand.
AACCCCTAAGCATTAGAGTGGTTAAGAACATGAGCTTCAGAAATATATGACCTAGCTTGATATTTGGTGTTCCACTGTGTAGTAGTTGAGTAAAATGTAATTTATCTCTCTTTGCTCAGATATAAACAGGTATATTAATGTCTAGTACATAGGGTTGTTCTAAGAATTAAATTAGGCAACATAGGTAAAATGTACAGTATAATTTCTTGGCACCCAATAAATACTCAAAATTGAGAATGGTAGCAAGCTAGTTGAACATCGGTTTCCTCAACTGTAAAACATGAAATAATAATAATACATATTACATACATTTTCTGGGGGTTATAAACAACATGACACATGTAGGTTGTATGTAAAGCACTATAACATGACTGGTATTCATGTATTACCCCTGGTGAATAATTCTGTGAGGCGCTTGGGTTCGGCCTGATGGCCTCATGATCATCATCAGTATCATTATCGTTATAATCAATATCTAACATTCCTATGTGAAGTATTTTGCTTTAAGTACTTTTAAATATTTATAGTAATGAATAGATGTTGTTATCCTCATTTTATTTATTATTTTTTTAGAGAGAGAGAGAGAACATGAGCAGAGGAGAGGGGGAGAGAGAGAGACAGAGAGAGAGAGAAAGAGAGAGAGGGAAGGAGGGAGGGAGGGAGGGAGGGAGAATCTTAAGCAGGCTCCATGCTCAGCACAGAGCCCAGTGCAAGGCTTGATCCCACAACTGTGGGACCATGACCTGAACTGAAATCAAGAGTCAGATACTCAAATCGACTGAGTCACCCAGGCGACTGGTTATGCTCATGTTATATAAAGAATCTCAAGGTCAGAGGGTTTAAGTAATTTTCCCAAACTTTCTTAGCTAGTAGGTAGGTAGTCAGGGACTTAAAACCACTCATTCTGAATTCAAAGCTCATGTTCTTTGTTATAAGACTGTGAAGGTGAATGAAAAGTTCCCAGTTGGTTCAATGGCCTTGTCTTTCAAGCAGAAAATAATGTCTAATTTTTTTGAAGTATATTAACCACTTAGCAAAGGAATAACCATTTTTATCAAGGTCTCTGGTCCATGTTTTGGTTCTGAATTCTTTAAACCAATTGAATTTTCCCACTTATTATTTGACATACATTGCATAATCTCTCTCTCTCTCTCTCTCTCTCTCTCTCTCTCTCACACACACACACACACACACACACACAACGTAAGAGGTTTCTAAGTAGAAGATGGTGTAGTTACCAAAATTTAGCTTTCTGTTACTTTTGTGTAAAAGAAAAACAAGTGGTTTTTACAGCATTGTTTTTAAAAAGAAAAAAAATTGCGGGGCGCCTGGGTGGCGCAGTCGGTTAAGCGTCCGACTTCAGCCAGGTCATGATCTCGCGGTCCGTGAGTTCGAGCCCCGCGTCGGGCTCTGGGCTGATGGCTCAGAGCCTGGAGCCTGTTTCCGATTCTGTGTCTCCCTCTCTCTCTGCCCCTCCCCCGTTCATGCTCTGTCTCTGTCTGTCCCAAAAATAAATAAATGTTGAAAAAAAAAATTTAAAAAAATAAAAAGAAAAAAATTGGATCATTGAATATTGTCAAAATCCATGCTTCTAAGTGCTGGAGCTATGGAAATTTGCTATCTTTATAAGACAAGGTATAATGTAAAGGAGAAAGTGTATAAGCAAACATTTACTCTAAAACACAATATCTCCCAAAGGAAAGCTTTTCCTACATCTATTTCTCTTATGATGTGACACTTTGTCAGGGTGTTTTTATTTCTTACTGACTGAAAAATAAGAGTGATTCCTGGGGACTTGAAACTTATTGGATTGAAACTTATCAGATTCTGAAAGTTAAAGGAAATTTCCTTCTTGTTGATATTTACTCAGTCTTTGAACATCTACAAACTTTCAAAACATGCAATATATGAAAGTTTAAATAGGTGATTTAGAATCTTACCTGATCTGTTTAGTGGAATTTCTATGATAAATATTTTTCTAGCATATATAAATACTTTTTAAAATCAAGATTTTATTTTGGTTTATATATACATCTATAAAACTAAATAAGTCATACATTTATTCACTAAACAACATTTCTTGAATGTCTTCTTTGTGCCCTTTGATAAGCTGTGGGCTATGGATAGAAAGATGAAAGAGAATCAGATTTCAAGAAACTCAGTGTATGGGAGAAATCATCAATAGAGGCAATTATAATAAACTAGGTTAACTACTATGGTAGAGACATACACATCCTTGGCTCTGGGGATACTGAAGAACATTTAACCTCCATCTCATATTTGACTAAAACATGAGAAAGCTAACGCTAAGTCAGAGTTGAATATTGATGAAAGGGTGAAAGAAGGCTATGTTTCTAAGCTTTAGTGTCGTGGTATTCATAAAATTCATCATTTAAGTAAATTCTATTTTCCATACACTGTTGTAAGAATGATATATAGCCTAGTGGTTAAAAGTATAGCTTCTGCAGTCAGGTGTTTTCCTGTCTAAAACCTGTTTTACCACTGGCTTGGGTGCATTTCTTACCATTTTAAAACTTCATATTCCTTCATTTGAAAAGGTAAATGGTGGTTGTTTCATCTCATAGCACCATTTGGGGATTAAATGAAACAGTCTATATAATATATGTTTAACACATTTTCTGTCATGTAATCAATAGATGATAGCTACTATCATTGTTATTGTTATCATCACTATTATTATTTCCTCTCATAGATTGTAACTTTATTTTATTTTGGACATGATAAAGTTTTTAGTAGTAGGAAAGTCACTGGGATCAAGTCTTGGAAATGTCTTGATTCTAGTTGTGGTCTTTAACTCATTCACTTAATCTTCCTGGATATACATTTCCTTTCTGAAAATTGGAGATAGACCTAGAAAGTGAGGTTGAGCTACAGATCCTCACCAGTCCCTTTGGTATCTACCTCATTTGTCCTTCCAACAGGCCCTAGCACTCTGCATTACTGGGACAAATGAACATTAGCAAGATGAAATTTCATAGAATTCAATGTAAAGTCTTTTGTTCCAAGAAACTTATCAGGCACGTATAGCAGGGCAGAGAAATTGATAGTGTGTTATGAGAAGTTCAATCCTAGAAGGTAGAGATCTTTAAATTGAGTATAAGTTCAATGTGTACCCAAAAGTGTGACAAGTCTGATAAAAAGTAAATGGGATTTTAGACCGCTACCTCGATGATGGTGTCCTCTGTTTGATTAGAGTCCACATGGGGGCTAATCCAGATCTGGGTGAGGATATATACAAGGACAATGTTAAAAAAGTGAGATGGCTAGAGGAAGAGGAGCAGAACAATGGAATGGTGAAGGGAATCATATTGTGTGTAGAACATTTGAATAAAGTGGAAATTGTCAATCTAGGAACAGGACAAATTGAAGGAGCAGGGGGAGGAAAGAACAGGAAGTTCTCTTCAAACATTTGAAGCCCTTCTTTACAGCAAAGGGTTTAGGTGTAGGTAGGGTAGCCCTAGGACACTGAACAAGGGCCTGTGGTTGAGGTTCCAGAGAGAAAAATTTTCATTCAATTCCAAAGCATAATTCTAAACAGTTAGAGCTCTTTTAAAAGGCTTTTTAGGTAGAGTGATAAGTACCTTCTACCAGAAATGCTTCAGTAAAGATTAAATCGGTATCTCTCAAACCTGTTCCATGCAAAGAATAAACTAGGCTCCCTGATAAAAATACAGATTTCTTTACTCTCTTCTAGAATTCTGATGCAACAGGTCAGCGAAAAAGCACACACACACAGACACACAGACACACACACACACACACACACACACATATGTAAGCCAGCACATCATGAATTTTTTATGAGCAAGAAACTGAGAAAGCCTTCTCTGTTCACCTACCAAGGATGTAGTAAGAAGGCTCTTGATTTTGAGGGAAGGATTGTTTCTATGGTGTTGAATGTTCATTTTAAATTTCTGGTAGATTTTCAATATATTTAGTGATTGACTCCATCATAATCATTGTAGCAACACTATTTTAAGAAACACATATGAATTTGTATATAGCATATAATCCACCAATGTAGACTAGATGTTTTATTTTAAGATGTGAAAATGTTTTTAGAAAACTTAGGAATAATTTAATCATCAGTATTCAGGTTTATAAAGATGTACATATTTTTGTACTTCAAGATGAAATTTTCCTGTGTATCATTCCATCAAAATAAACATGTATGTATCATGCTAATTAATATGATAGGCAACTTTTTAAATGACATCCCAAGTTTGAAAAAAATACTGGTTTACAGAATATGAACTATTAAAGTTTGAACACTTTAGGAATCAATAAATCAAGACCTATATTTTTTGTATGATTTAGAAAAAAATTAGCCTATGACATTTCAGGCTGTGGAAGTGATGGCTGTTAGCAGAAACATTCACTTTAAATTGTTATTTTATAAGCTAAGTTATAGTAACCATCTAGGGACCTGTGTGTTTCTGACTGTATCAATTTTATTTCTGTGACAATTGAGCCAACTCTGGGGTAGTGTTAGAAATTTTATTTTTGCAAAATAAAGAAAACAAAATAAGGAGAAATGTGTTGAACTGAAATAAACTAATAAACCATTCATAAATTCTTTCTAGTCATCAGTAGCAAGACCAATTTATCAGCACGCATTACCCAGAGGGTAGAAAATGGAAATTTGGAAATAAGAAAATGTAACCAGTATTTGTTTTGGAGGAAAAATAAGAATGAGAAGGATTCTTGTGCTGGCCATTAGGAGGAACAATGAAGCATATGAGGTAGAGGCTTTCTGAGTAGCTTGGAAAGATAGCTGCCTCAGAGAAAAATGCCAGCCAAAGGATTCTCAACTTCCATACAGAGCATAACCCTCGGGTAAACATAATGCCATTTTTGTGGTTTTAACATTTGTCCACAAATTCCCTGATATTCTTCATCCAGGAGGTAGAACCTAATTCTCTCCCTCTTTTGTTTTCAAATTTCTATTTAAATCCTAGTTAGTTAACATGTAGTACAATAGTGGTTACAGGAGTAGAATTCAGTAATTCATAGAGCCTAATTCTCCTACCTTTGCATGTTGTGTGGCCTCATTAGAAGTTATTCACTTCTAACAGAATATGCAGGAAATAATAATATGCAAATTCAGAGACACTAGGTAATAAAAAGCCTCTGTAGATACTGTAAAGGTTGTTCTGATTGGTATCTCTCAGATCACTCACTGTGAGGAAACTCAGTAGCCTATGCAGACGTCCATATGGCAAAGAACTGAGGTCTCCAGCTAATAGCCAGTGAAGAACTGAGGTCTCCCAAGAACTTGGGACTGAATCCTCCCCTAGTCAAGCCTCCAGATCACAGCCTCATGAATGACCTGAGTCAGAAGCAACCAGCTAAGCAAGGACCCTAATTGATGCATTCTAATTGATCCCAAGTTATCTTTTCTTTATATAATCTCAGACCCTTGCATCTCATCCATTTAGAAATTGTCACAAAGAAATTGTGAAACTCTTGTGAAACTAGCTTTCCTTCCCTTAGTGTTGGGATAATACCTTTTTTTTTTCTATTTAAATATCTTCTTGGCAAGAATGCCACAAAATGATGTTGTGTCCTTCTCAATGTCAAGAATCACCTGACATCCACATGTCTCATTGTTGGTTACTTAGTTGTTGGTTGTTAGTTACTTACTCTCATCACTTAGTAGAGGCAGTATATTCCAGGTTTTGCCCCTAGAAAGTTAATATTTTCACTTTGTAACTAATAAGTATTCTGAGATCATGCAAATATTCTGTTTCTGATCATACATTTGCTTATTCATTTTAGCTTGCGATAATTATTACTGTGGTGTTTGCCAAATGGTGAGTTTTCTACATCTATCATTCTACATTTAATAATTGGAATTTTAGTATAATGGAGAGTATTCTTTCTCCCTTCTAGCTTATTTATTCAGTTATTTATTTAGGATTTTTTGGTACTATTTTTTGTAACTTACTTGCAAATGTGAAACTATTTAAATAAAAAGTTAGAAATTTAAAATCTTAAAAATCCCTTAATGTTTTATTGAGGAAGTCACAGAAGTGTCTTATAACTTTAATATAGTGTAGGGCAATTTGTAATTTTAGATGCTTTCGAGTAATATGTGCATCACTGAAGTAGAATCAAGATGGTATTGTCAAGATCACCATTGACTTTGCCAATTATAATAATATAATTTCTATTAGGGGGTAATCTTCATATACAGAAGTTTGCGACAAATATTATAGTAGTTATTTTTTTCAATTATTGGAATTCATCCTAGTAAATTTCCTTTCAAAATGTACATGTCCAAATTCTAGATAATGAACAAATTTATTATTTTTTTTTTTTATTAAATTTTTTTTTTCAACGTTTATTTATTTTTGGGACAGAGAGAGACAGGGCATGAACGGGGGAGGGGCAGAGAGAGAGGGAGACACAGAATCAGAAACAGGCTCCAGGCTCTGAGCCATCAGCCCAGAGCCTGATGCGGGGCTCGAACTCCCGGACTGCGAGATCGTGACCTGGCTGAAGTCGGACGCTTAACCGACTGCGCCACCCAGGCGCCCCACAAATTTATTTTTTTAAAGAAACATATGTTAGAGACTCTTTAATTTTATCCCAGTTTTTCCAGTGTTACAAGGAATAGAGAAATGGCCATAATTAAAAGGTTTTAAATTTGTCATAATTTAAAATATTTTATCTTCACATTCTAGATACTATCAAGGAAACTAACATTGATTGAGCTCATACCATACAGCTGATTATACTATTATACTATAATCCTATTATTATTAAGCATATGATTATCTATTATATTATTATTATGCAATTATAGTATAATATTTGTATATATGTTATACTATTAATATTATTTGTACATACATTAGACAATGTACATACACTGACACTGATAGATATTTTCACTTATATTAGATTAATGGATCGTCAAAACAACTGCTGTGGTGGGCATTATCTCTATTTTATAGATGAAAACATGAAGTCAGAGAAGTTAGTTATCTTTTTCCATGTCTCCCTGCTAGAACTATAAGGATTATGGTTTTGAAAATGCATAGTTTTTTCTTTGTGTCACAATATCTTAGTCTATATTTCCGTAAAGTCATGTTTAACCAAATTAGGACATATTTACTGAGATCACAATAATCCTCTGTATTGTCTCTGTTTTCTAGTATTTTTTTCTTTTACAAGGTTCTTTGGTCTTTTTTTTTTTTAATTAATTTGATATTGTAGTTTCTTGCTCAGAGAGGAAGCTGATACAAGTCCATTTTCTTGAAATGTAGTTTTGATGCAGCTGTTTCACAAGGATAAAAATAGAAAGGAAATGAAGATCTTCTTTATTGTGTTTATAGTTGCTTGATGTTATTAGAAACTGTCTATTCTTGGTTAAGTATCATTTATATTCTTTCCAATATATTAGTAAACATATTGACATTTTTTTCCTAGCAACATGTAAGAGGAAAAAAATAAGCTGAAAATATTTTCTTTTAGCTGCAGTGCTAGTAGCTCTCTCCATTTTCAATTGATCAGCATTAGTTAGCAAAGGGGTTCCCTGGTGATGGCCCTTGGCTTTGTTTTGGCAAAGAGGCCTCAGGAAGATTCCCCAGTTAGTTTGGATGCAATGAATAGTGATAAAATAGCATAGCTGGCTGGATATATGGAATAGGAATACATATTAAAGGGAATTCATGTTGTACAATACATTTTCAAAAGAAAGATGCTCGTTAAAAGATGAAAGTTTAGAATCAAAACCCCAAATAAATCTGTACTAGAAAAGGAGTACCCTAATGCTTTCCTTTCCAAATAATATATAATTGTCTGTAGCCACCTGCATTGTTTGTAAGTTGAAAATATTATAAGGATTGTAGATTCATGAATTTTATTTGTCAAGTTGATTGGCCCTGTAGTATCTGGATTAAATATTATTTCTAGGTGTGTTTCTAATGGTGTTTCCGAACATAAAGAGTATTTTAATCTGTGGACTCAGTAAAGCATATTGCCATCCTCAATGTGGGTGGGCATGATCCAGTTTGTCGAGAGCCTGAACAGCACAAGAAACATGAAGAAGGAGAAATTCATCCTTTATTCTTACCTCACTGATTGATCTGAGGCATCTCACCTTATTTTCTCTCGCCATCACACTGGAATTCACATCGTTTCCTCTGGTTGTCAGGCCTTTGGACTTGAACTGATTATGTCACTGACTTTCCTGGTCTCCAGCTTGCAAATGGCAGATCGTGTGACTTTTTAGCTGTCATAATTGTTTGAGCCGGTTCCTTATGACGACGTCAATATAATAAACACATATATATTATATGTGTAATATATATATATATATATACACACATAATATATATGTTATCTTATTTGTATTCCCTATATGTACATTATATATAATGTACGGTTCCTTACGATATAAGGTTATATATGTATAAGGATATATGTACATTATATATAAGGTACGGTTCCTTACGATATAAGGTATATATATATATATATATATATATAATGTACTGTTCCTTACGATATAAGGTTATATATATATAAGGATATATGTACATTATATATAAGGTACGATTCCTTACGATATAAGGTATATATATATAATGTACGGTTCCTTACGATATAAGCCGGTTCCTTATGACAAGTCAATATAATAAACACGTATATATTATGCGTGATATATATATATATATATATATATATATATAATCTTCTTTGTATTCCCTATATGTACATTATATATAATATATAGTAGATAGAAGATAGACATAGATAGATAGATGATAGATAGATATTTTATTGGGTTTATGATCTCTGGAGAACCTCAATTAATATAGGCAGGGACAAAATAGTTTAAAACAAATAATCTCCAGCACTTTGTACACAACTGCTATCCAATAAATATTTACTGACACTGACTAATGCCTTTGTCTGGAGTCAGTGAATTGATGTGCAGTAACTTCAGGAATTAAAGTTATAGTGGATTAAATCTGAGGAGTTATTCATAGCATCCTGGCAAATGGCCTGGTTCCCCCCTCTTTGTTCTGTTTCTATCTGCATTACCTTGTATTTTCATATTTTAAAACTGCAGGACTCTGATGACACTGTTCCATTCTCATGTATAGCCCAGCAAACCTTTTAGTGCTAAATGAGCAAAGACATGAATCAGCTCATTAAGCAGATGCTGGGCTCTGGGTCTGAAAGAAATGGACAACCTAGGTTATAAATATTAATTGGACAAAATAGCAGTCAGGAAACACTCCTAATTTTGAAAAATGTGCAATAACAAAGGGTGTTATAAGTACATGTTAAATAAGCCACTCTGAAGACATCCTCTGAGAAAATCTCCACATAAAAATGCACAGAATTATAACTTGTTAGAGTAATTAGAATGAAGCACTCTGATTTTCCTGAGTATTTTTAGGATAGACACCTTACTTTTCCTTGTAATTCAATCAATTTAGAATGTCTATTCAGGAGTAATGTCAGTAAGAAATAAGAATAGGAAGTCTCAGCTCTTATCTCCCATAGAAACAGCAATTTAACAATATACGGACCAAAATACTTTTCTGAGAAGTTCTGAATCCAGTTAACAAGTTGCAGTACTTGAGACAAGCACAACCCCCCCCCTCAAATCTACATTGAAATGGATAAAAGAGTAATCTCTCTTTACCCATATCAGCCCCTTCTCCAAACCAGCACAGCTCAGTGACTTGGTCTATGACTTCTCTCTCAAGGAGAAAGAGAACATGGAGTGTGCATCCAATGACCCTGGACTCTGAGTGCACTGCCTCAAAGCTAGTTTCTGTCTCACCTTGCAGGGGCAGTAACAGAACTGGCATAGTTTTGGCAGCCATGAACAAGGGAAGATGTGGTGGCTTGCTGCTGGTGGTACAGCTGTGCAAGGTTAAGAGAATGTGTAGAAATTTGAGGCACAACATCTGAGAGAGAGGAGTGGACCATCCCTCCAACATCCTGGTTTTTGGGTGTATTTCCAAAGGACTGGTGGTTTCTGTCTTGCCTCACATAGAGGGATGATGGGATGAGCATAGTTTGGGTGCCTAGAGACAGTTAAAAACAAAGGAAATGGGCAGAGAGCTTGTTATACCCTGAATTGTTCTGCAAGATTGAAATAAGGTACAGAACTTGAGGCTTCTTTCCAAAACAGGAGGAAGAGAAGTAGAGTACGCCTCCAACATCCTGGGTTGTAATATAACAGAGACACCTAAGGGAACAAGAGATTATGGGCTCCTGAAAAAAAAGGTGAAACTAGTAAATCCCTATAAGTAGGAATTTATACACAAAAGCCCAGAGAAGATACATCCATAGAAATTGTTTGAGAGGCTCCCAGAATGCCTAGCTGAGATGAGGGGTGAATATATTTCTCAGTTGAAGCTGTTTTGTAAAGACTGGGAGAAATGTATGTAGATATCAACACAAAGCTACAAGGAACAAAGAGAATCATAGAAATATGAGCCAATCAAAGAATACAAATAAATCTCCAGTAATCAACCTAAATAAATGGAGATCTATTTATTATTTGACAAAGAATTCAAAATAATCAAGTTAAAGAAGCTCAGTGAATTACAAGAGAACATAGGTAACAATGCAATTAGGAAAATGATACATGAAAAAAAATGAGAATATAAACAAAGAGATATTATTATAAAAAAGAACCAAAGAGAAATTTGTAGCTGAAGAGTATAGTAATTGAACTGAAAATATCACGAGTTAAATACACAACAATTGGCTTTATCAAGCAGAGGAAGGAATCTACAAACTTGAAGATAGTTTATTTGAAATTATCCAGTACTAAGAGCAAAATAGAGAAAAAAAATGGAAAAGAGTGAAGAAAGCCTAAGGGACTTACAGAATACCAGTAAGTAACGAATGCCTAATTGCTGTGGCTAGGACTTTCATAATTATGTTGAATAAAAGTGGTGAGAGTGTGCATTCTATTCTTTTATCTTAGAGAAAAGCTTTGAGTTTTTCACTCTTGAACACAATGTTAGCGCTGGGTTTGTCATATGCAGCCTTTGTTATGTTGAGGCATAGTCTTTCTGTACCCACTTTGTTGAGAGTTTTTATTATAACTGTTGAATTTTGTCAAATACCTTTTATGCATCTGTTGAGAAGATCATATGATTTTAATCCTTTGTTTCATTGATATGGTATATCACATTGTTTTGTGGATATTTATCCTTCAATCTGTGGAATAAATCCCACTTGATCGTGATGTATGACTCTTTAATGTATTGCTGAATTCGGTTTGCTAACATTTTGTTGAGAATGTTTGCATCTATTTTCATCAGGGATATTGGTCTTTAACTTTCTCTTTTCTGTGGTGGGGGGAATGTCTTCATCTGATTTTGGTATCAGGGTAATGTTGACTTCATAAAATGAGTTTGGAAGCATTCTTTCCACTTTAATTTGGGGGAATAATTTTAGAAGGATAGGTACCCTATTTCTTTTTGTCATATTTGCTTTTTCTAGAGATTTATCTAAATGGGATCATCATGTGCAGTCTTTGGCTTGTTTTACTTAACATAATATTTTATGTTTATTTGTGCTGTTTGTTTTTTCTTGTTTGTTTTGTTTTAATAGTTGCTTCTTTTAAGTTTCTGATTAGTGTTCTATCCTATGGACATAAAACAGTATGTCCATTTAACTACTGATAGACATTTATGATGTTTCTAGTTTGGGGCCATTACAAATAAAGCTGCCATGAAAATTTAAGTACAAGTCTTTGTTTGAACATAAGTTTCTTTTTTTTTCATTTTCCTTTTTCTTTTTGGTAAATGCTTAGGAAAGAGATTGCTAATTATTATATGGTGAGCATGTATTTAATTATGTAAGAGGCTTCCAAACTGTCTTTCAAAGTATTGTGCCATTTCACATTCCCACCAGCAACATATGAGAACTCCGTCTTCTCTATATCCTGATTGATCCTTGGTATTGTCAGATAGTTTAATTTTAGTCATTCTAATGGTAGTATAGAAATAACTCATTGTGGTTTTAACTTGAATTTACCTGATGACTGGTGATGTTGGGCATCTTTTTGTGTATCTTTTTTTGATAAACATTTATTCAAATCTTGCCTATTTTTATGGGGTTAGTTGCATTTTTGTTAATTTTTGAGAGCTCTTTATGTAGTCTTGGTATAAGTGTATGTCATATATACGTAATGTGATTGTTTCCTTTGTAGTCTATAGGTTTTCATTTTCTTAATGAGTATCTTTTCATTTTTTTGGATGAAGTCTAATTTACCTTTTTTTTTTCCTTTTAATTTTATCATCTGTCCTTTCCGGGATGGGAAATCTACTTAGGAAATCTTTTCACCAATCAGTGTCATAAAGATTTTCTCCATTTTCTTGTAGCTCTTTTATAGTTTTAGCCTATAGCCTTAGGACAATGATGAACATTGACCTAATTTCTGTGCATGGTGTGCTGATCAAGGTTATTTTTTTTTCAAAATAGTTACACAATTGTTCCATTACCAAATATCGAAAATACTGACCTTTAGTCACTAAGTAATATTGTATGTTTGTTAAAAACAATTACTGTGTACATATGAGTCTATTTATGAACTCTATTCAATTCCACTGCTCTTTTTGTATATCCTGTGTTAATACCACACTATTTAGATTATTATAGCTTTATAGTATGTCTTAAAATTGAGTAGCAGACATCTCCCAATTGTATTTATCTTTTTAATTATTATTTTAGCTATTCCAAATTTTTTTGCATTTCCATAGAAATATTAGTATCAGCTTGCAAATTTCTTTCAAAATTGTCTGCAGGGAGGTGGAGAGATTGCATTAAACCTATAAATTAATTTAGAGAAAACTTGAGCACAATGTTAGCTGTGGGTTTGTCATATACAGTCTTTGTTATGTTGAGGCATATTCTCTCCGTACCCACTTTGTTGAGAGTTTTTATTGAGTCTTCTAATTTTACAGTATTGAGTCTTCTAATAGTTCAGCATGCTATATCTCTTTATTTAGGATTTCTTAAGTGTAACACAAACTTTATCATTTTCAGTGGACCCACACTCTTGGTTTTTTTTTATGTTTATTTACTTTTGAGACAGAGAGATAAACATAGTGTGAGCAGGGGAGGGGCAGAGTGAAAGGGAGACACAGAATCCAAAGCAGGTTCCAGGCACTGAGCTGTGAGCACAGAACGCGACTCAAGGTTTGAACTCGTGAATTGTGAGATCATGACCTGAGCTGAAGTCAGACACAACCTACTGAACCACACAGACACCCCTGAACCCATACTCTTTTAATTCTGCTAGATATATAGTGAGTTTCTAAGATAACTCTATAAAATATTACTTTTTTGGTAGCCAAACAAATGAAATAATTGTATTTCCTGTCTATTAACTAGCAAAATCACAATGATGTCCTGAGCCTTAGGCACCGAATACACTAAACGTATTTCTAAAGATCAGAAGTGATGAAATTCTACTTGGAGGAGCATATGGTATTTGAACTCATATACACTAGATGTTTACATTTTTTTTTGATTCACATTAGTTCACATTTACTGTCTAGTGTATATTAAGCATCGTTCTAGAAGTTAGAGATATAGCAGTGAACTAAAGCCAAATTCCTATATTTGTGGTACTTTAATTCTGACTTTTATGGTGATAAAGCATCAATTCATACATCAGGTAGATTATATAGTCAGGTGGTAACAATTCAAAGTAAGTCATGGAGCAAGATCAAATCATTAATATGTGGAACAAAAGGATACTCTGAAGATTGTACTCATTAATGGAGAAGAGGCTTTATATTATAGTCATATAAATATTATCAGCTTCATACAGAGCTATGTATTAACATTTTGAAAATCTAAAATTGAAAGGATGGATGGCTCTAAACCATCATTCATATCTCAGTGATAGCATTGAGGGAAAACTTTGATAGTAAACTAGTTTTAAAAACCTGTTTAACAGCATTAATCATTAAAATGACCTTAATTATATAGCACTGAAGTTTGAAAATATGGAATAATATGTACTGGAAATTATAATGTGATTCACCCTGGGTTTAACTTTAGATTCTAAAAAAAAAGTCAGAGTAATTCAACTGAAATTTTGTTTGACCTATGTCTAATTGATGCTGAACCACTAAATATGTGACTGGTAAGAGTGACAGTTTCATTGTATGTTTCTGGCTAGAGTGATTTACAATATAACTTTCTGGAAAACATAAAACTGAATGGCATTTTTGACATTAGAACTAGGGAAATGCAACAAAATACTTCAGTGAAAGTCACACTATGCTTAATGCTGTGGATGTTTTTTTAAGTTTATTGATTTTGAGAGAGAGAGAGAGAGAGAGAGAGAGAGAAAGAATGAGACAGACAGGAGCGAGTGAGCATGAGCAGGGGAGGAGCAGACAGAGAAGGAGAAAGAGAAAATCCCAAGCAAGCTCCATGCTGAGCCCTATGATGCGTAGCTCAGTCTCAGTGACAGTGAAATCCTGACCTGAGCCAAAATCAAGAGTCAGATGCTTGGGGCGCCTGGATGGCTCAGTTGGTTGAGGGTCCGACTTCAGCTCAGGTCATGATCTTGCGGTTTGTGAGCCTGAGCCCCGTGTCAGGCTCTGTGCTCATAGCTCAGAGCCTGGAGCCTGCTTCAGATTCTGTGTCCCCCTCTCTGCCCCACCCCTGCTTGTGCTCTGTCTCTCTGTCTTTCAAAAATGAATAAACATTAAAAAAATTAAAAAAAAAAGAGTCAGATGCTTAACCAACTGAGCCACTCAGGTGTCTCACTAATGCTGTGGGAGATAGCATTTTAAAGAGATAAACTCTTATGTTGCTAATAATATCATCCTCCTTAACATAGCCCTCCGTTACTCATTTTCAATATGGATTTAAGAGTATTTTGGAAGGCAAGCTTTAAAATTCATTTAGGAATATAAACCTTTAAATTAACATTTATTACTTAGTGTATGTAAAATTTTATTACATAAATTATTTTATTTAATCCTTTCAGGAACCCTATAAAGTCAATATTGCCATCATCCATTTCATAAATAAGAAACTGAAGTTTAGGGAAATTAATTTATTCTTCTAGTTTCACAGCTGGTAAAAGAGAGAGCTGGCACTTGGGTTCAAGCACATATAGATTCAAAGTTCATGTTCTTCCACCTTGCACGATTCTGGGCAACAGTTAATGCATGGTAAATGACAAAAGAAGGGTTTTATTCTTCCGAAAATGAAAGTTTCCAAAATAAGCCTTTTAAAAAGCTGTATCATTATCAGTGGATTTGCTTAGGAAGTTGAAGGAAATAATATAGTATGTAATGGAATGTAGTTGATTACCTTAGTTCTTCTCTTAAAGAACTTGAAATTTCTTCAATGCTCTTACCCATTTTAAAAGGGAATACTTCTGAGTATCTTTTATGCCATTATGATTTAAATATTTTTGGTTAATTTATTAATATAGAATTATAAGTTCAAGCTAATTGTAAAAGGAGAACAAAGCTAACAGGAAAACTGTATCATTGTTGCTACTGAACTAACACAAAAATAATGCTATTGGTGCTTTAAATGAGAAAAAATAAAATTAAGAATATATATTAACATACTGCTATGAGAAAAATGAATAATAAGCACAGCATTAAAGCACAATAAAAATAAAGACATATAATAGACATTTTGAGTTCCAAAATAATAAGAGTTTAGAATAAATTTTATTTAGCTTTAAAATAACTTTGAAGTGCTTATTATTGGAAAAATCAAAAATATTGAATTTAAACTTATCACATCTGTGGATAATGAAATAGTTCTTGTTGCCATTTTGAAGAGGCAGTTAAATTGAAATGTTTTTAAATTTGAAGAAAAAGACTGATGAAAATGGGGAAGTGAGTTAAATTTTAGATTAAATGTAATATATTCATGGAAGGATCTTAGGATACTTTTATTGCTCCAAATAAGATTTATAAGGGGCTGAGAATAGACTAGTGCAGATCCATCAATAGCACATTATCAGTAGGAGATAGTTTTCAACATAGCCCAGAAGATTAGGGAAGGACACATAGAAAGTTAAAGAAGATATTCAAAAGAATAACAGGAGAGTAGATTTATATGGTAACTTTCATAAAGTAATGACTTTGAAGTGCCTTTAAGAAGAGAGAGATAGCAAGTCAACTGTTTTTCATGTACACTTAAAGTAATAGGCCCAACGACCCAGGAATAAGAAATTGTGAAGAGAGCTGCACAGGGCAGAAACATGCAAAGGGAGGTATGTCCAAATGTATACCACTCCAGTATTCTATGATCCATGCTAGACTGCTAGCCCTGGAAGTGAAGTTTTAGAAGTAGTTCAAGGCAAACATGGGTATGTTCCATACCTCTCCCTTGGTCATAGGAAACTAACATAGTATTAGAAAAATAGAAAACTAACTCCGTTTCTCGAGATGATGGAATAAATCAGTACTACTGTTTCCTTCCAGTTGCGGTGGGTACAATATTTTGTTTGGAAATGCCTTAAGTTGTGTTCTCTTCTCATCTGATCTCACATTTAGTCCAAATCTCATGATCTGTCTTGAAGGCAGCCGTATGGCTGGCTGTGGCTTGAAGCTCTCAGTAGCAGTGACCAGCCCATTTGCAGGCCAACACTATAGAGTGATTTTATGATGATGTAGTCTAAGCAGGACAGTTAAAAAATCATTTCAGTACCGAAGTGTAGCAGGTGAGGATTTAAATAGACTCAAAAATAAAAACTTAATCTTTTTTTTATTCTGTTAATAACTGGAGATGTACCCTCTTAAAATTTTAAGGGTGCAGTACAGTATTGTTGACTATAGGTTCAATGTTGTACAATAGATCTCTAGAAAGTATTCATCTTGATTAACTGAAACTTTATGCCAGTTGATTAGTAACTCTTCACTGCCCTCTACCTCCAGCCCCAGAAACCACCATTTCACTCTGATTCCAGGTGTTTGGTTATTTTAGATATCTCATGTAAGTGGAATCATGCAGTATTTGTCCCTGTGTCCGGCACATTTTATTTAGCCTAATGTCCTCAAAGTTCATGCATGTTGTCATGTAATACAAAGTTCCCTTCTTTTTAAAAGCTTGATAATATTCCATTGTATGTATACCACATTTTCTTTACCCGTTCATCTCTTGAGGAACATTTCGGTTGTTTCTGTATCTTAAATATCGTGAATAGTGTTTCACTGAAAAAAAGTAAAAAGCATGGGAGTGTTTGTATTCCTTTGAGATCATGATTTCAATTCTTTCAGATAAATAAATAGTAGTAGGATTTCTAAAGTTTCTTTTCTATAATTGAAGAGATTTTTCAATTCTGTTTTTCAGTGTTCAATTCAATGTTTCAGTTTTCTAGACTTTCTATTTTGAGCACCCCTTATCAGTCCCTTGACAGCTCCTCTATGGTGCACAACTCCAGGCAAGCCCTACACAAAGACCATGCCATGCAAAGTGTCTCCCAGAGCTCTGCAATGCAGTGCCCTGCTATCTTGTCAGGATGAAAACAGTAAATTCAGCCAGTTCAGGACTGCTAGCCTTACACCCCATTCTTCCTGAAGTTGTTTCTAAATAAAAAGGCATGGGTACCAACATCTGATTTTGGGGTGTCGTTTGTCCATGCTTACTTCTCTGAAATATTGTCTCATGGTTCTTTGCTCAATGATCCTTGCAAGTCGCTGATATGTGGGGAATTCTGTGAGGAAGGATGTGTTTAGGACCTCTGGTGGAGGTAGGGGTGAAATTTCAGTTTATTATTGATTGACCATAAGTTTTTCTTACATTAGGACTCTAAAGGTTTTCTCTCCAAAGATTTTAATGTTACATCAGTAGCCTTATCTCTCTGGACTCTGCCAACAGCATTTGCCAGCAACTGTTGGTGGATTAAGTGCAAGTTGGTAATTTGACACCTGAAGTACTAAATGAATGTGTTCTCCTAATCCTTGTTCAGTAGGGTTGTCATTTTATGAAATTTCACTTCATCTATTGTTAACTCTAAGCTGAAGCTTAACACATAAATGACTGATTTGGATCATATGCATTCTTTGAAGCTGTAATTAGAATTGTTATTTACCACTATTGCTTTCCTGTCTCTTCTAGTAAACTATATTTTTATCTATCTATCCATCCATCTATCTCATTTTTGTGTAATAAAAACTAACTTTAACTCATTGATTTCTTCTTTAGTGTAACCTTAGACCAATATTTAAGAGTGAATATACACTCCTCTAAACCCTGCTAAGTAATTGTCAGTCTGGGCAAGTCACTTAACCTTTCTGGATCACAATTTCTTCATATGCAAAAATGATTTTGGAACAGATAATCTCTAAAATTTCCCTAAAATCTATAATTCTATGAATATGATGCTCACTTATTGACATGTTGATACTTAAGTATAGTTAGTTGCTACATAGGACATTGCTCAGCTGCTGGCTTTGGAGTCAGAGCTACTGTAGTAGTTACAGTACCATTTAGGGCCAGGAAAGTGATTGAATCAAAGTACCTTTTGCTCAGCAGACCTGAACAGTGCTATAATAAGTGGTACCAAGGTTTAAATAAGAAGCCTCATTTGGAGGTAGGATCTATATTTCATAGCTAAATAAATGACAACAACAAAAGCAAAAATTCACAGAAATGGAAACAAGGAGTCTTAGGAAATGATTTTGTAGAATAAGAAGGGAACTAAATCTTTTAGGGTCTTATATCAGTGTTAAGACATTAGTAATAAAACAATGAACAGGTGAGAGACATTGAAATGTTTTAGGCAAGGGAGTGACATAGTTAGGTTTGAGTTTTAGGTTAATAATACTTATGGCAATAAAAGTGGATTGAAAAAGGCTATCCCAGTGGAACAGAAAAGGGAAGAGACAGGTCTCAACAGAGGTGGTGGTTGGAGAGACTGGATCACAAGCAGATCCAGCTATAAACAGCCATCAAAGAGGGTGTGAGGGGAAATTGTGGAACCAAAGGTGGACACTGCATTCTTCAGTTCTTTATTCATGGCTTTCCTATATCTTCAATCAGACTGTACTCAACTTGAGATTGAGCCTATGATACCTATTTCATTTTTATCCCCCATAACTTCTAGCAGAGACTGGATTCAGTTTTTGCTCAGTAAATATTTTTCATTTGTCTTCACCAATTACACCAGAATAATATCTCTACAAGCCAGTATTTTGACCTGATAGTATTTTGTATACTTGTGTGCTGTCAACCTTTTCCAGAGGCTTCCTGACATGATATTGACAATTACTAGAAGCTTTGTGAAATTAGGCCCTCTTTATTATAACATCAATAAACCTGACTTGATAATAGCTATTGATATCAATAAAGTTTAAGTGTTTTACCCATTATGTGTCACTGGAATGCTAACTGACATTAATGCTAATAATATTTTTTAAAGTTTTTTTTAATCTTTATTTTTGAGAGAGAGAGAGAAAGAGCATGAGCAGGGGAGGAGCAGAGACAGAGGGAGACAGAGAATTGGAAGCAGGCTCCAGCCTCTGAGCTATCAGCACAGAGCCTGATGTGGGGCTCCAACCCACAAGCCCTGACATCGTGACCTGAGCCAAAGTCGGATGCTTAACTGACTGAGCCGCCCAGGTGCCCCATGACTATTTTTTTTAATGCTGTTTTATGAACTCATGTTCTCCATGAAGGCAAGGAGAACACTTCACATAACTTCTCTATTTTCTCTATCTCAGTATATAAAATAGACTAGAATCTTTTTAAAGTTTCAAACTTTTCTTTTCACTATAAATATATTAAACTGTGGCATAAATGCATATGTACATAATGTTTGTGATTCATTGGCTTTGACCAATGGCTCCCAAACTCACAGGGCTACTTAAGTAGCAAAGTTCATGAAATAGTCTCATTAGTTAAAAACCCTGATTAATTGTTTAAAATATAAACACATACACACACATTTATGTTTATGGGAAAATTACTATTCAGTATGTGCCAATTGGTGGATCAAATCCTTTAAGACATAAAATTTAATGTAAATAAATACTAAATAGAATCCTTGGAAGTAAAAAAAAAAAAAAAAGGATCGCAGACATAGATAACATAATTCAAGCTCTCTGGATTCATACCTAATCAGAAAACAAGTAGATGGAGGGGATTCCTCAACATATGTCGATTAAGCAACACTGTGCATCACGCATTGTTTTTGGTGCCCATGATATATCAGTGAGCAGAACAGAAGCAGATCTCTTCTTAGTGGAGCTTATGTTCTAGTGAGAATGAGATTTTATACAGTACTGCCAAAAGGCAATTTATTGGATTGTGCTGAGTTGTGGAGTTAAGAAATATTGATGATCTAAAAAGGAGGAGGAAGTGTCTCAATGATAATATTAAAAATGGCTATAGGAATCAGAACACAATAGAGATTTCTGGGTAGCTGTCATAAATGCCCTGTTTCTATTAGTAATTTTCTGCAAAGCCTGTCTCCTTTTCTCTCTAACAATTTCTATTTCTTGATGTGATGACTCTTTGCAAGGCAGGGTACTTCTCATTTCCAGAGAACTATATCATTCCTCTGGTGACTGAAGTTATTTGTGGGTGGCCTATTTTATGCCTCTTCTCTTCCACCTAAGTGAAATTGTACTATATGCTGTGTGCAATTTATCGATTAACTGTACTATGAAAGGTATAGGGAATGATACATGCTGATGACCTGCATGAGGGTTTGCTTCTGTTAAGCTATATGCTCTTGTTTCTTTTAAGACAAAATATCAAGTAAAAGTTCTGTTGGAAATTTTATCTCTGAAATCTACTCCTTTCAAAGAAAACAAATCCATAATCTATAGGCAATTTGTGGCTTTCTCATGAAAGCACTGTGACATCAAAAGTGGCTCCATTTAATTTTATTTGGATGAGTAACAATATTTTACAATAAAATTTCATTCACTGACATGCCTATAGAGATGCTAGAATGTTAGACAAGAGATATATACTTTAAAAAAAAAACAGGTGAGGTGGTATACTGAACTATCCTAATAATTATAGCTAAAAGAACATGCATCTTGTAGAGAAATTTGACCATCATAATACAGATCACATGTCTACATGAAATAAACTTATCAGGCTGTTACTGAATTATTCTCATTTATAGACATAGCTTTAAAGCAAATATCACTAATTGCATGTATATGGTATTAATGTTTAACCACCCTGGTATTTCATTATCAATGATTGTTATATGTGAATTTTGCTTTTGGAATTTTAATTCTGACAACCATAAACCAATGAAGAAAATACATTATAATTTTTTTTACATGTATTCATTTTTGAGAGATGGAGAGAGACAGAGTACAAGCAGGGGAAGGGCAGAGAGAGAGGGAGACACAGAATCTGAAGCAGGCTCCAGGCTCTGAGCTGTCAGCACAGAGCCTGATTGCGGAGCTTGAACTCACAAACCCCAAGATTATGACCTGAGCCAAGTCGGACTCTTAACTGACTGAGCCACTCAGGCGCCCCTGAAGAAAATACATTATAAAATATTATATATCATTCATGTTTATTGAGGTTGGACATGGTCACAAAGGGACTCAAACTATTTAAGGAGATCTCTGATTTGCCATTATGCCTAAGTGTGTATGTAGTTCATTTCAATAATCTTTTACATGCAAGTGTTCTACTCATCAAGTAGTTTCAATATTTTATAAGAAATTATGAACGCATAGATGTAGTATGAAATGAATTCATTCAAAAACTGAAATGGATGAAGGAGATAAGGAGTTGTCTTGCTTAGACTATTGGTTAGTTTACATTATAGGTAGAAAAAAGTGTATTTTTTATGTTTCTCAGAGGCTGGGGTGACGAAACTGCTCTGGGCTAGATTTCTCCCCAGTTAGTGGTTTCAGGGGGACAGATTATACTTCTCAGGATTCTGTGTAGGAAGAGTAAGAAGAGAATCAGAAAAGATGGGATCATATGAAGGGGTGGGACCTAACACCTCTTCTGTAACCTCCAAACCTTTAGTGAATTTAATTAAAGTCACAAGATGCATGACTTAGTAAATTTTTCTAAATAGATACCGAAACAAAATGGCAGGAACAGAGATAAGAAAACAGTGGTGAAGTAAATATGCATGAATAGAAAATAGAACATTTATAGTGCCCCAAGTTGTGATAATAGAGTTTGGATGAAGATCACAAGAGAGACGTTAACTCCATTTCACATGGATTATTTTATAATTATTATACTATATTATACTGTGTTATATTATATTATATTAATTATATTATATTATATTATATTATATCATTATACTATATATTATATTATATTGTATATATTTCATAATTATATTAAGCAGCAACCACCTTTATTCTGCCTACCTATGGCTCTCTTCTCACCTCTGTGACTTGAGTTATCTTTTATATTCAATAACTTGTCAGATGCTCTTTTTTCATAAAGCCAGACTTCCAGCAGGTATCCAAATAGTTATAATTTATTATTGCTACTTATTGGTATTTTTGTGCTAATTTTCTTATTTAATTTAGCAATGCTGGGTGCATGTCTTCTATTTTGGCACTCTGTAGAACATGTGTTTAAATTTTTTTTTTTAAGTTTATTTATTTATTCTGAGAGAGAGACAGAGAAAGTACAAATGTGGGTGGGGGGACAGAGAGAGAGGGAGAGAGAGAACCCCAAGCAGGCTCAGTGCTGTCAGAGCAGAGCCCAACACAGGGCTCAAACTTATGAACCGTGAGATCATGTGTGACCTGAGCTGAAACCAAGAGTCAGATGCTTAACTGACTGACCACACAGGTGCCCCATATAGAACATTTGTTTAATGATGACTGTAGTAACAAAGGACTTTACATTTACCACCATTCAACCTTGGCTTAATAAGAAGTGAAGCATGCCGCCTTTTTACCACAGCTGCATTCACCAGCAATGCATACCCCCCAAAACAGAATCAGCACAAAATAACGTGCTTTTTATCTACAATTCAACTGATTGCAAGGAATCCACAAAATATGCAAAGTTAAGGGTGTTGTTAACATTTATGAGTTTATATACTAAGAGTGTGGGTTCAGAAGAGAGTCGCATAATCAGTAACTTGCCAGTGCAGATCTTCAGGGTCATATTCAATATTTGTGTCTATAAATCCAGGTTTTTCCAGCCAGCTGTACATAGACAAAGGTATCTTGAAACAACAATAATTCTGGGGTCTTTTGCTGCATGTATACCCACAGAAAGTCCCTCTCTCTTTTCTTCTTTTTCCTTAGAGGATTATTTCTCTCTTCATTTAGCAGCTCCTCATTCAGTATCTTCTCTTTTGTAAGAAAGGCCATGATGAACTCCTGTCTCTGCCTATACTATGATGTGAGTAGCAATTTCTTTCATTAACAAAGTAAAATGCAATAACAAGACAAGTCTAATCTTTCTAAAGTACCCTGCTACATTTAATACCGCCATTTATTTCACATTGGAGATGTCTAATTAAATAGATATAAACAGATAAGGGATTGAATTAAGAGATTGGTTCTCCCAGATGGTGTGCTACTTGGCCACAATTAAATTCTGATTTTTTCTTTGGCTACACAGCCTTTCCTGGATTGTACTAGGCTATTCTTCCTTCATTGTGTTGTATTTTTTGTGGTGAAGCCACTACAGAGGTCCCCAGTCCTAAACAAGAAAAGGAATCTTTTTAAAGCCTAGGGACTTTGAGACCAAAAATGTTTATTTCAGGGGAAATCATACCTGAGAAGACCTAGGATGAATGTGGCAGTGAAAAGCAAATACTGCTTTAGAGAGTAGCCAGTTCAAGTAAAAGGAAGGAACAGAGATGAGGAAGCCCTAAAGCCTGGGAAAAAGCCAGAGGCCAACTACTTCCTCCAGAACTGAGAATCAGCAGGAACTAAAGAAAGCAGAGGCAAGTGGTGACAGCTGACTCAGTAACAAACCCGATTAAGGTTCTTGAGCTCCCTTGTATCTTTCTTCTTCTCTTCTTTCCTTTCTCCATAAGTTCTAGCCGTCCTTCATAGACCCTGTTTCCAGTATTTAAGGAGCAATACCTTGTGCCAGACTTTGGGCTAAGAGTGCTGGGAATATAAGGTGACAGTGACTTTAAGAAGCTAAGTGACACCAATTATAAAAGTATGAGATGGTGAGGACAGGATGCTTGAGGGGCATGTAGAAAGTAATACATCTCAGGATTAAGAATAAGTTAACCTTTCTCAGATATAGGGGGAGAGTATGATGCCTTTAGGGGCTTGCAAGAAAGCCAGTTTGATTAGAACCCAGAGTACTTGGTTGTGTGTGCTAGAGACAGCAGTGCAGCAGAGGGGTGCATTACATGGCAAAGTGTAGAGAAACAAAGTTTGAAAGATAAACGGGGACTGGTGGTAAAGATGTTCAAAAAAATATAATAATTTACACATTATCCAGAGGACAATGGATAACTGTTCAAGTATTTTAATTAAAAAGTGACATGATTAGATTTGGGTTTTTGCAAGATCACTTCGGCTGCCCTGTAAAGAGAGGATCAAGAGGAAATGAAATTTATCTATTATTCATTAAAGTATTGAAATTGGTCAGGGAGCATCTTCACAGACATCTCTTCATTTACTTAAAAAAACTGAGATTGAAGATTTTGTTTTGTGACTTAGAAACACCATAGTTAAAAAAAAGGGATCATCGTAGTTAAAAAAAATTAAAATAGGAGAAAAAGCAACCGCATTTGTGCATGTATGGGGCTTACTTCTCAGATTTGAGAATTACTTTTATAGCAATTTCTTTATCCCATAAATCTCTAGACTCACACACACACACACACACACACACACACACACACACACATAGTTTCTATCACAAAAGCAACAATTATCATTCCCATTTGCATTTGTTCTAAAAAATAAATGAAAGGGGTTAACACTGCCCTGCCCTTAGTGTCTTATCTGAAATGGAAATGGATCCATACTATGGTTTGTCATGATTACTGGTCAAAGCTTGACCAATATCTTCCATTTTAGAGACATCCTTTGTTATGAAGACCAAAAACATTTCAGCCTAACACTAAGCTCTCACATATTGCTTACAGACCCTCAACTGATAATAGTAATCATTCACCATATTTGGGTTGCAAAATGTACCAGTTTTCATCACAGGATTATTATTACTTCCTGCTTAAAGAACTTTATCAATAGTATAGTGATAAGAGCAACTTCAAGGGACTGATACGCGTTTGCATGTTGGAGCTTTTCTCTTTCCCAGACCAGTCATGGAGGCTGCATTTGCTTTGCTTCCTCAGGAGAATTGTTTATAGCACAGAATTATCACACAATTTAACACAGCTGGCACGCTGGCCTCAAGAGAAAACCAAAAAAGATTGGGGAAGATAAATGGCAGGTAGGTCAAACAGGCTAAGAAAGGGGCCTGGAGAATAGAGAATCTCATTATAAGTTTAAGATATTTTAAATCTCTGGAACTTTCTTTTCATACTCAGCTAAATTCTACTAAGATTGCAAAGTAATATTATTTGATTATTAGTCTTCCTCTGACCACATTTAATATACTTTTCAAAAAGCTCTTCCAATTTATTACCTCTTTTCATCTTTGTATGTCTTTCGAGATACAGAGTATAATATATTCTTGTCATTTGTCATTTGAAGACAATGAGGTACAAAATATTAAATAACTTATCCAAGGTCATATAATTAATGAATAACAAAACAATAATAAGACTCCAGTAAAAGTCCTAATCCTAGCCTCTTTCAACTGAGTGGTGATCAAAACAGATTTGGTTATAATCATTAAGTTCTACAAACAATTAAAAATAGAGTCATTTGATTCATTGTCTGGGGTTTGCTAGAACAAATACTAGCAAAGATGAGGAATATATTAGAATATGAAAAAAAAATTGATTTTGTGAAGAGATTTCTTATCAGCATCCAATTTCCTTGCTTTTCCTTTTCCTTGCTTTTCTATTTCCTTGGTTTCTGCTCCTATTTTATTCCTTCCCTCTACTTACTTTGAGTTTGTCTTCTTTTTCTAGCTTTTAAGGTGGAAATTTAGATATTTGACTTTAGATATTTCTTCTTTTCTGATATAAATATCTAAAGTTCTAGGTTTCCTCTAAGCACTGTTTTAGATTTATCCTACAGATTTCGATAAGATGTATTTTCATTTTCATCCAGCTGAAAATAATTCCTAATTTTCCTTGATATTTATTTATTCATGTACTTTTAGAAGTGTTCAAATGTCCATATACATTAATATCCATACATATAAGGAATGTTCAGATGCATTTTGTTACAGATTACTAATTTAATTCATTTGTGGTCATAGAACATAGTTTGTATGATTACAATCATTTTAAATTTACTGAAAATTGTTGACAGAGCAGCCCAGGTGTATCTTGGAGAGCATTTCATATGCATTTGGAAGGAATATGTATTATGTAGTTGCTGAGTGGAGTGCACTAAAATGTCAATTAGATTCATACTTCTTTTGGATCCACTTGTTCTATGAATTACTGAGGCAGGGCTTTTGAAATTTCCAGCTCTTACTATGAATTTATTTATATCTTCTTAGATGTCTGTCAGTTTTGTTTTCTTTTATTTTGAAGCTCTTATTTTAGTTGCATTGACATTAGGGTTTTTATTTCTTCTTGAAGAGTTGGCCCTTTAATTTATTTTAAAAAATTTTTTTAATGTTTATTTATTTTTGAGAGAGACAGAGACAGAATGTGAGTGGGTTAGGGGCAGAGAGAGAGGGGGACACATATTCTGAAGCAGGCTCCAGGCTCTGAACTGTCAACACAGAGCCCGATGTGGGGCTTGAACTCATGAGCTGTGAGATCATGACCTGAGCCGAAGTCAGACACTCAACTGACTGAGCCACCCAGGTGCCCCAAGAGTTGGCCCTTTTAAATGTATAGCCAGTTCTTATTATCCATGGTAGTTATGTTTTGTAATGTCACTGTGAATGCTGAATTACTGGATACTGAACCATTGCTCCTAGGAAAAATATATACATATAAGTACATATATGACATAGATTAAATCCTAAAAAACATGCCCTGGTAGATTTTACTCTCTTTTCTACAAAAGAGAAAAATGAAGCTCAAAAGTTTTAAGTGACTTGCCCGAGGTCACTCCACCAACAGGTGCTAGAGTTGGGATTTAAACCCTGTCCGTCTGGCCCCAGACATGTAGCTTATTGTATTACACCACATTGCCCTTTACTATCTCTTTATTCTGATGATCTCAGTATGAGAGCTGCAACACAAAGGCAAAGCATTATTTTGTTCAACCTCAGCTTGGAATGTGCACATCAGAAGACTAAAATTATTCCCCACTCTGCACATGTCCACAGGTGACCATAAAATGATGGGTAATATTGATTTTGAGATTATAAATAAATTTTAGCCAGTAGCAAATTCACAATATGGAATCCACATGTAATGAGGATCAACTGTATCTCAGTTTATAAACAAAAAGTTGATAGGTAATAACTAATAATCTTTGTTCTGAAGTCTATTTTATCTGACCTTAACATAGTCTTTTTCTTTTTCTTTGATTAGTGTTTTTTTCATGGTTTATATTTTTCCACCATTTTACTTGTAATTTAAATGTCTGTATATTTAGAGTGAGTTGCTTTTAGACAGCATATAGTTGGGTCTTGAATTTTTATAAAATCTGACAACTTTATTCTATTAATGTCTTATCAATTTATATTTAATATAATTACCATTATGATTTAAATATATCACATTGCTATTTATTTTCTATTTGTCTCATCTTTACTCATTCCTGTTTTTCCTCTTTTCCTTTTTTTTTTTTTTTTGCAGTAAGCGATTTTTAGGATTACATTTTGTCTTCACTTGTTTATTTTTTCTATACCTCTTTCTTTTGTTTCTTTACTTTTTTCTCTTGGGCAGTGGCTCATGTGGATTCTTGAGCCTCTTAAGGAGTCCATAAGGTAAAAATTATTTTCACAGTAATATTAAGAGTCATTTGCATTTCCCTTTCTTTATTTCACAAATTTACCAGATGGTTTTTGAGAAGGTATATGCCATATCATGTTATATTATTAAAGGTGAAGGAGATTTGAGAATCTGTTTTTTCTGAGGTCAACATTAAGGAAATTTGCAAAATGTGAAATAATGACATGTTTTTCACTATTTTTTGTTTTGTTATAGTAATTTTCATTAAAATATGTTGTATATATATTATATGAGTCTATTACTAGTTTTAAGCAAACATTTAAAAATAAATAACAATGTGATAAAAAACTGATAGATAAAATCCATATAAATAACTTCTTTAGAGTCTTCATAATTTTAAGACTATAAGGCTGCTCTAAATTATACCAGATGTGTCTCTAACTTACCACAGTCTGCTGCAAATATTATACTATATTGTATATAGTATAAGAGCATTGCAATGATATCTTTTTCTCACCTTCCATTTGTTTGGTGCTATTGTTATTATACACTTTATTTCTACATATGTTATGAACTCCACAGAACATTGTTAAGGTCTTCTCTTTAAACTGTCTTTTACCCATATATTTACTATTTCCAATAATCTTCGTTTATCTGTGAAAATACAAATTTCCTTCAGGTGTCATATTTCTTCTGCTTGAAAAATTTCTTTCAACATTTCCTGCAGTAGAGCCTGCTGTCAATGAATTTTCCCTAGATAGGGAAATCTTTAGGAGTTATGAATATCAGTTAGTTTTGATGAGTGACTAAATTAGAGCCGACAGCAAATAGAAGAGAGATATTTTAGAACCAGGGTTGGCAAAATTTGGCAACTGATTAGATGGGGTGAACTGTGGCATACTAAAATGCCCATTATACATCATAGCCAATGTAATAAGTATAAAAAGTAAATATTGGGAAGGTATATCCAAAAGTATTATTATTTGTAGATGATAAGATAGTCATTTAGAAAACCCAGAATTCACTGAAAAATCACTATACTTAATAAATGAATTAATGTGTGTATGAAATCAATAGCTATCCTGTATACAAGAAATAACTTATTAGAAAACATAATGGCAAACTACAACAGTGGCAGTGACAACAATTAACTATTTGAAATACCTGATGTAAGGAGCTACTAACAAGAAATGTGGGGGCACCTGGGTGGCTCAGTAGACTAAGAATCTGACTTCAGCTCACGTCATGATCTGACAGTTCATGAGTTCAAGCCCTGCATTGGAGGTATATGCCATATCATGGCATTCTGTGTCTCCCCCTCTCTCTCTGCCTCTCCCCAACTCACATTCTGTCTCCCTCTGTTTCTCAAAAATAAACATTTAAAAAAAGCAATGTAAAAAGCTGATAAAAACAAAACTATAAAGGAATTAAAAGAAAAACAAATAATTAAAAAGGTTTATCTTGGAATTAGAAACTTAATATTGTAATTTGTCCATTCCCTCCAAATGAATCCACAGACATAATTAATTCATAATAAAAATTCAAGCAGATTAATTTGATGATTTCATTCTAAATGTTTATTGTGAATGAATGAGAGTATGATATAACAAACTTTTAAATGCTAAGGAACCCTGTCTTCCTATATATTGACATATATTAGAAAGTCATAATGATCCTAGTACAGTAATAAATATTCAGATTACTGAAATAGAATAAAAATCATCACCATATTTAAATTTATATCAGGATTTATTGCATGATGAATATGAGCCAAGTTGGTAGGAAAATGAGTTAATAGTATTGGACAGGAGCTGCTATGGAGAAAAAATAAAATTAGACATGTACTTCATAATACATGTAAAATAAATTTCAAGTAGCTTTAAAGATTTGAAAGTAAAATAAAACCACAAAATTACTAGAAGAAAAATACAAGTAGACATCTGTGTGATCTTGAGTTTGATGATTCTTTAGCATAATTAAAAGATAAAAAAATTAAGAAAATTACTCATTTTGACCCATTTAAAATACATTACTGGGGCACCTGGGTGGCTCAGTTGGTTAAGTGTCTGACTTTGGCTCAGGTCATGATCTCGCCATTCCCTAGTTCAAGCCCTGTATCAGGCTCTGTGCTGACAGCTCAGAGCCTGGAGCCTGTTTCAGATTCTGTGTCTCTCTCTCTCTCTCTTTATCTCTCTGCCCCTCACCTGCTTGCGCTCTGCCTCTCTCTCTCAAAAATAAATGAACATTAAAAAATAACAATAATAAATAAATAAATAAATAAATAATAAAATACATGACTAACTAAAAGTATTTAAAGCCAAATACTATTAAATTCCACCTATGAATTTAAAATGAAACCAACAATTCATAAAATACTGTGATAGACAAGGGCTAGATATAATTAATATATGAATTCAATTTACTAATTAATATGGATAATATGCCTATACATTAATTAAAAAGTTGGGCAGGGGCGCCTGGGTGACTCAGTCGGTTAAGCGTCCGACTTCGGCTCAGGTCATGATCTCTCAGTCTGTGAGTTCGAGCCCCGCGTCGGGTTTTGTGCTGACCGCTCAGAGCCTGGAGCCTGTTTCAGATTCTGTGTCTCCCTCTCTCTGACCCTCCCCCGTTCATGCTCTGTCTCTCTCTGTCTCAAAAATAAATAAACGTTAAAAAAATTTAAAAAAAAAAAGTCGGGCAAAGCATATGAACGGGCAATTTGTAAAAAAGCAAAAGCAATTCACAAAGTGACATATGACAAGATTTTTTGGCTTCAGTAATAGGGAGGGGATATTAGAGATAAGAATTAGGCCACAAGAAAGAACATGTAGGATAGGTTAGAAAGGAGAAAATAAAAGCTTAAAAGAAGAGCAAGAAAAATGTCAAAAATAAGATGTGTAATAAATACAACTACTTTTGGGGCGCCTGGGTGGCGCAGTCGGTTAAGCGTCCGACTTCAGCCAGGTCACGATCTCGCGGTCCGTGAGTTCGAGCCCCGCGTCAGGCTCTGGGCTGATGGCTCGGAGCCTGGAGCCTGTTTCCGATTCTGTATCTCCCTCTCTCTCTGCCCCTCCCCCGTTCATGCTCTGTCTCTCTCTGTCCCAAAAATAAATAAACGTTGAAAAAAAAATAAATTAAAAAAAATAAATAAATACAACTACTTTTTATTATAAATACTTCACTCCTTGGGTGAAATATACTTTCTTGTTACAGTGAAGTCAGTTTGAGCCATGTCATTTTCTTTGACTAAAGAAATGCCTAATCAGGACAAAGTTTTAAGAACCACTTTGTTCTTTGCAAGATTTTCTTTTTGTTACCATGATGGAGAATGTACCAAATAGAAACTTCTGGGGTATCATGCAGCAGACCTCCAGCCAACGTATAGTGGTTGGAGTCTTAGCAAGAAATAGTAGTCTTAGTGAGAAATAGAACTTTGTTGTCATCAGCCACTGAAATGATGAGGTTACTTCAGCAAAATATAGCGTATTCTGGTCTACTTTATGTTTTTTGGCTTCCTGTTGGAAATTTGACTGACACATAGGGTAGAGATTCTAAACAGAAGAGATAATCTATCTGAAGTATGTGTACAAAGAAGAGAAGGTTTGGTGGGAGAGAAATATTAAAAGGTTGGTTTGTTATAAGTAGAAAGTGATGAGAAATAAATGTAGTAAAAAGGAAAAAGATGATAGAGAGTAAACTGTCAAATGTCTGAATGAGGGATTTGTATTTAGTTGAAGACTTGGATGGCATTGCTTCAGTTTGGAGACTACTACTTTTTTCTTCTTCCTCATTATTGTGTCTATTAATTATTATTATCTAAAGTATTCATATGGGAAAAGGAATAGTTACAATGGAGTAGTGGCACTCCAAATTATCAGTGGATAAGTATGTTCCCTATTGCCTCTGATCCAAATAATAAGTCATAAAACTCATATGACCCTTGGAGTTTTTACCAAAAGAATCTTAGTAACACTTCTTGGTATGTCAACTGTCTATTTTCCAAGGTGGCTAAAGAATGGAAAGATATCCACAGAGAATGCAGGTAACAGAGAAGTTATGTGCTAATATACAGCTTTTTGTATCATAAATAAGACTAACATGAAGGTGCCCACAGTTCTAGCCTACTGCTGGACCTAATAAAGTACATTGGCTCAGCAGTTATAAAGCTTGGAGTTGCTGTTTTTGTGCAAAGATTTCAGACCCATGGTGGGAGACTGAGACATAAACTGTGTTTGCCTCTTTGGATGGTAAATGACACGCTACTTTGCAGTATGTTTAGTGTGAGAACACTGGGAGGCTGTGTGCAGGTCACAATTACCTGTAGTGGCATGGCAGCTTTGAGATATCCTATATGTGAATACCAACGGCTTCCATGGCTTCCCCCCCATTTAACCTTACTCTTTTTCTTAACTGCATTTTATTTTATTTTTTAGTTTATTTATTTCTTTTGAGAGAGAGAGAGAGAGAGAGAGAGAGAGAGAGAGCAAGCACACATGTGAATGTGAGCAAGGGACAGGTAGAGAGAGATAATCCCAAGCAGGCTCTGTGCTGTCAGGGCAGAGCCCTCTGGGGATGGGGAGGGGCTCAATCTCAGAAACTGTGAGATCATGACGTGAGTCGAAATCAAGTCAGACACTTAACCAACTAAACTGCCCAAATGCCCCCTTAACTGCCTTTTCTAAACTTTGCTGTGTTCTCTGTCTTCCGACATCCTTAAAGTCTATGTACACCATGTTTCTGTCTTTAGCCATTACTTCTTTCTCTGCATGATCTTTCTGATGGTTCTCCTTAGAGTTCAGTATCAGATACATTTGGTAACACCTACACGTGTGTCTCTAGATCAAACTTTTCTACTGAGATCCAGGATTGTGTCTTTATTTCCCTGATATCTCAAAATCAAGTTGCCCTAAATGAGTTTATAATTGTCCCTCTAATGCAGAACTAATGGTACTATCATTCACCAAAACAGTAAGTCAAACAGACAGGATTTCACCCATAAGATTCCTTTCTTTTGCTTCTTTTTATTTTTTAAAGACTTTTTTTTAAGTTTGTTTATTTTGAGAGAGAGAGAGAGAGAGAGAGAGAGAGAGGGAGAGGGAGAGAGTACACATGTGGGGAAGGGGCAGAGAGAGAGGGAGAGAGTGAATCCCAAGCAGTCTTGGCACTGTTAGTGTGGAGCCCAATACAGGCTAGATGTGGGGCTCAAAGAAGGGCTCAAATTCACAATCCATGAGATCATGACCTGAAATCAAGCGTCAGTCGCTTACCTGACTGAGCCACCCAGGTGCCCCCTCCTTTTTCCTTAGCTTCTTTTATCTTATTAATCTTTAAGTCCTATCAATCACATCTTAAATATTCCTTGCATTTGTCCCTTCCCCTCCATTTCCATCTGAATTTGTTCTTATCCCCTCTCATGTAGACTATTGTAATAACCTCAAAATGTCTCCATGGCTCTAAACCTCTCCATCTCCAATTTATCCACTCCCCATACTAAGAATTATGATTCAAAAACACAAATCAGATCCCATTATTCCACTTCTTAAAACCTTCTAATATTTATACATTGCCTGGTCCATGGCATTCATATTTATGTATACACAAAGCCCTTTGTGGTCTGTTGTCTTGTAGACTTCTCAGCTGCACTTCTGCTCATGTCACTTAGTGCCCCTAGAGTGAGCACATTGTGCTGCTTCACACCTACTCGTTGTGCACATGCTTCTCACTCTGAAATTGCCCCCTCCCTACTGCTCACCCACAGTCAGACTCCTACTCTCATTCACAATTAGCCTAAACACTCCCTGCACAAGGCCCTGGGTGGAAAGTGCCTGTATGCTGGGTGGTCTCTGGATCTTCCTTCCCTTAGTCTCCATTTAGCCATTATCACATGCAGTCCTTTGTTTACTGGTCAAGTTTTATAATAGACTGTATGTTCCTTTAGGAAAAAACATGCATCTTTATATGTCCTGAACTCAGCTCAGTACCTGGGACATAGTCGGCAATCAAAAAAGTGTTAAATATATGAAGGGATAAATAGATGCATAGATTTTGGCTTTAAAATAATTCTGCATATCTCCTCCTTTTGCTGTAGTAGGAACAATAGTTTGAGAATATCTTAGAGAGTTCTTAGTTTTCTTTGCCCATTAGATTAAAAAAGTTATGGCATTTTATTTTTTTTAAAGTTTCTATATTTACTTTGAGGGAGACACAGAGAGAGAGAGAGCTCAAGCAGAGGAGGGGCAGAGAGAGAAGGAGACAGAGAATCCCAAGCAGACTCCAGGTTCGCAGCACAAAGCCCGACGCAGGGCTCCAATCCACAAATGGTGATATCATGTCCTGAGCCGAAATCAAGAGTTAGACATTTAACTGATTGAGTCACCCAGTTGCCCCCCAAGTTATGGCACTTTAAACAGGTGGGGAGCAATGATCTGGGTAAGGACTGAGGGCTGGCAATGTTAGATTTCTTTTGCTTATTTGTACTTTTATGGATGATTAAAAATTATTTTCTAGTGTCTTGCATGTCCAAAGAGAGACAAAAGTGATTGATGTTAAATAGTTTTTCTTTGATTAGAATTTAAAAGATTCTTCAGCTTTTCTGAGAAAATATTTATTTTTCAATGTAGATATAAAAGCGAAACCTGTATTTTTTGAATAATCTGTATAAAATTTTTCTGTTCGATACAGTAACCTATATCTAGGTTGGTCTGAAAATTGTTTTTTATTTTAGGCAATTCAGAACTTACAAGTCATATAATGACCCATTTCCTCGGTTTCTGGGACTTGGCACCATAACACACTCTGGGAGGTGAAGTGGGGGGTAGTGTTGGGGGGGTGGAGGGGGTGAGGGGGCCAGTTGTTTTTATTGAATAAAAAATATCAATATACTAAAAGCTTAACTATTTCAAACAACACATGTAAGGGTTTGGTTAGACCTGACTCAAATGAAAATGAAATAAACTAATTTTGATTCAAAAGCTTCAGACTTTGCCTAGTTGTGAAATACAGGTTCTGGAGGTTGTAGCCATAGCAACCAGCAATGAGCGAACTAAGCTTTGAGTGCCCTTGTCCTCCATCACTGTCAGGTTATATATCCCCTATCTAGAGGAATGGTATTGGCAAGTTGGTAGTGAGAAATCACCAATTGAATCATTTACCACCATTAAAGCCATATTTTGTATAATTAACTAATGGTTATAATTCTTAGGTAACCTCCTATCAGATTAAAAATTGGAACTATTTCTAATAGAAAACCCAAAGCTTTTGGTTTTTGGTTTCCTTTTTGTGTTAGGGAGCAGTTATAGTCTTACCATAAACAGTGTCCTGTCATTTACCTCTTTTACCCATGCTTTGATGACTCCCTCAACAACCCCACACGATAAGTTTCAACATGCTAAGAGAAAATTGATGGCACAGTGCTTTGCTCAATGTAGGGACGGGACCTGTGGGGGGAAGGGGGAGGGGGACACACATCCCATTCAGGGGATTGCCTGAAACTCCTTTGAATAAAGATTAGATCTGCTGCCCCTGAAAGGCTCCCAAAAGCTGGTAATGGCTTCTGAAACAGAATTTTTGTTTGGACTTTTCAAAGCCTTCTTATTACTTATTTTCTACCATTCACAACCCTCTTCACTCTAATCCCTACAATCAGCATACAATGAACTCTTATGGTTTGGTTTTTAACATTTCTTAATGATAAGGAAGGTAGGAAATAATTTTGGAAATATTAGAAAAGTAGAATAATAGTAATATTGTAATAATTTCCAGAACTTAATGT
Organism: Lynx rufus; assembly: GCF_022079265.1. Taxonomy (NCBI): domain Eukaryota; kingdom Metazoa; phylum Chordata; class Mammalia; order Carnivora; family Felidae; genus Lynx; species Lynx rufus. Next base: position 71,954,814 of record NW_025814896.1, read on the forward strand.
AAGACTTTGTGCTGAATACTTTATATACTACTTAGTTCTTTAATTTTCAGCAATCAAATAAAATATTATTATCTCCATATTACAAATTAGAAAATTCAGTCTTAGGAAGGTTTAACAACTGTTACGAGGTCAACAACTGGCATGTGTAGTTCTAGAACTAGAACTTGAACCCAGACTTTTCTGGCTCCAAAGTCTAGGGTTCTTAACCTCTCTCTTGCCTCCCATCTGCAGATCTTTAGGGAGTTTAGCTGTCAGATTGATGTTAACATGACACTTTTCAATAATTCTTTTTGGATTCTTATTTTCATGTTTATAAATTTAGTAAATATTTATTGAATGCCTACTATGTGTCATAAATACTATGTATTTTAGGCATTTGGAACATTGTGAACAAGAGAGATTAGCACCCTTATGGATCCTGTGATTTAAAACAGGACAAAATTCAAATAGAAAAACTAGCAAACAAAATTATTAGAGGTAGTGATTTATATTCTGATGGAACAAAAGTGACAGAATGTGTCTTGAATTATGGATATATAATTGTGCGGGTGGGCTATTTAAGAAGATGAGGCTGTTAGGGAGTAACTACTTATGAAGAAAACATTTTTCCTAAAATTGAGTTACGAGAGATGGGCATCCCACTGTGGATTAGGTTAGAAGACCAACCACGAAGAAGTTCTGAAACACACCTAGCATGTTTCAGAAATTGAAAGAAAGTCAGTATATTTAGGCAAAGTGAGAAATGAAAACAGAATGGTACAATCTAAGACTGGGGAAGCAGACAGGAGTTAGATCATGTGGGATAATGCAGACCCTGAGAAAAAGATTAGATTTTATTTAAAATGCAAAGGGGAAAATTTAGAATATATTCAGCAAAAAAGTGACATGATCTGATATGCCTGTAAAACAATCTCTGTGACTATTGGGTGGAGAGTGGATTGTTAAGCAAAGGACAAGAAGAGGGAGATCTGTGAAGATGTGTAAAGAAATTCTTAGTGTGATCTGGATTAGAAGTGATTTGGGTGTGGATTAGGTTGATGATAGTGGCACTGGAAAAAACTGGACAGATTCATAATATGTTTTGAGAGCACTACCAATAGGTCTTGCTGGTAGATTGGATATAGAAGTATGAAGTAGGGAGGGATTAAGGGCAATTATTGATTAAGGGCAACTCTGCAGTTGGGACTTGAGTGGCCAGATGGATGAATGTGAAATTTACAGAAATGTGGACAACTGAACAAGAAACAAGTTATCGAATTGGGGATAATCAAGAGCTTCATTTTAGGATTAAATCCAAATTCTTTAGCCTGGTACCCACCTATGTGTTTTTATGTCTAGTTAAGTGCTGCCCATGTAGCAGTATTTAATAAATGTTTATTGGATTGACATGTGGAAAAGTTAATGGGCTTACCTAGTTTTCCTCAAACTCAAGTGAAATCATTCATTGAGCAAAGCTTACTGATTCAAGAATAGTATTGCCCCATTTTTAGAAAAGGTCAATTCTGCCCCATTAATCACTAAATAGGCATAATCACTTATACTCTAAATTGTAAAATTGCCTTCTCATAATTCACCAGACTTCTGCAAAACCCCTATTAACCCACTGCGAGAAATATTCACTTCCTAAGTGAATACAATATTTGTATATCAGCCAGAGCTAGAGAATCCCATTGTCACTTTATGAAAATTAGCTTTCTTTTCCCTTGAGGTAAATTGCACATTCTTGCAAATAATATAAAATGTGACCTATGTTCCATATGATAAGGGAAATATCTCCAATCATCCAGATTGCTCAACAAGACAGACTTATTTTTTTTCACTCATATTTTAATTGCTGTAATGTCAGCCTCAGAGCTCATTAAGTTTTTTAAGGCACCATATCTTGGGTGTAAAATATTTTTATTGAGAAAATGAATTTTTCCCTGCCTTGAGAATAGCTCCCTAATTAGAAAGCACATACCATTAGTGCAAGTAGATCACATTAAACACACACTCTGATGAATTGATAATTCATCTCAATCTCAAGTTATAATCATTTTATTACCTTTCTACAAAAAAAGAGAGAGAGAGAGAAAGAAAGAAAGAAAGAAAGAAAGAAAGAAAGAAAGAAAGAGAAACCTCTAGTGAAAGGAGAAAATCACTAAGATATTTTGAAAAATTGGACTGTTCTTGGCTCACTGAAGTCTCCTGAGCAATCATGGTTGCCTAGATGGTTTATAATAATTTGATAATTTTCCCTGATTCTGTCAGCAGACAGTCAGCATTTGAACCTGCTGCCTCCAACCTACCACCCTACCAAGACTATTACATAACTGTTTAAAAATTATTTTGCTGTAATCTCAAAAAATTTTAACTGCTTTAAAGATGCTGCAATAAAAGTTACATCTGTCATCATTGAAATATCCTCCATTTATTCTAGACATTTTGGTGATTATATGAAGAGCATGGACTATATCTTACCACAGACGCTGAATAGCACCAGCAGAGAATGATCGTCTGCTGTTGTCACAGAATCAGCAGTTTAAGGCAGCATATAATACATTAGCTTTCAAATTTTCTTCATTAGAAACTCTCCAAGTTTAATTTACTCAACTGTATGGAGGTTAAAGATGTGCTGGTAAAGCACTCATCATTAACAGTGATTATTCATCATCACTCTTGAGTAGGCAAATTCTACTTTTGGAGATTTTCTCTGCTAAGGAGAATTAATGGGAGCTGGGAAATCACAGTGGGAAACTCCAGGCCACAAGTCTAAAGCTAGGGGCTTAAAAATGGAGAGGAACTTAGGAGTATCTCTCAGGTAGGCAGAGTTGTCTCATTTTCAAAAAGGAGAGGCAAGAAGGGAAGCAAGAGTAACCAAGAAGCTTTATTGTTTCCCTTAGCTTGACCCTCTGGTTTCATCCTGAATGTAGGCCCTAGACCTACCTTTTTAAAACAAACAAGCACAATATTCACTTTCGAAACCTTGAATTGTAACTTCTGCCTAATTGAGATACAAATCATCCATAATTCAGGAATGTATTCACAAGGACCTGAGCCATCCCTTTGTCATCACCAAGAAAGATAACACCCCAGTGTCACATTCTCTCTGCCAAGGTAGGAGTTCAACTCTGATTATCAGCAATTAATACTGTTGGCTTAATTACACTGACCAAACTTCTACTTTTTGGAGATTTTTATTTGGAAGATTTGAAGAATGTGTCTTAGGCATTTACCTTAATAAAAGCTGCAGTCTTAATTAAGATATGGATCTAGAATATTGCTGTCTACTCTTCTAAGCAGTTGAGAGGAATCTGTAAGGCAAGCATCAGTCTTTCAAAGTGGATCCTTTTGACCATTTGCATGAAGATCATATGTATAATTAATAAAATGCAAATTTATGGAATATGCCAGAAAATTAAACTAAGCTTAAATTATTTGGGCATGGGATCTCAGAATGCCTTAAATTCCTCACTTCTTTCATTTACACACTAAAATCTGAGTATAACACTGTTCAGGGAGTAATTACAGTAAGCTTCATAATAAAAAGTAGAATATGAGAAAAGTCTTGAAAATATAATTTGAAACAATGAAATGGAGAATTTTAATTTATTTTTATAGTTATAAAAGCATAGAGGTAGAGGTCTTCAAGATATATTGTACTGAAAAAAAGATATATTGTACTGAGTCAGGAAAGTAATGGTAAATCATTTGATTTCTCTTCCTGTCTTTGTGCAGCTTTTCCCATAAAGAACCTCATCAACTGAAAATGTATTGTTCTGTTAACATTTTCTATTGAAGAAATTCCAGAATTTTTCTCACTTGTTCATCAGAACATTCAATGATGAATTATGTTTAGCAGTGCCTCTTTGTATATCATTCTGAAGTTCTAAGTGCAACAAAAATTTATCCCTTCTTATTCTAGACACTGGGTTGTGGGAAACTAATGTTACAGGAGAAAAAGAAAACTCTTCCCTTTCACATTTATTCTTCTAAGAAAAAAATACACTTAAAAATTATATATTTGTTTATCCTTTAATTTCTGAAATAAGGAAAATGGTGTCCTAAAGCAGATCCTTGAAAATTGCCACCGATCAACTGACTCTCAGCACATTGATTTGGTTAATTTTGGGAGCCCCTTCTCTGGAAAATGTTTTCTTTCTCTTTATCCTCTCATCCCTATTATTAACAATGTTCATCTCTTTAAAATTTATTCTGAAAGAAAGCTCTGTTGCAGCTATTTACATTAGATAGTGTCAATTTATAATATCACTTGTTTCTTTCTGATACTTGCACTTTAGGAAAATTTCCATTATGGAATACAATTTCCACCACTAATAAAAAGGTGGAAATCATTCTGGTAGCAGGAAGGCCTTTCTGGTGCCTCTACAATTTACTTGTTTCCTCCTACCACACCACCCTCTCTAAAACAAATCTTTCAGGGCGCCTGGGTGGCTCAGTTGGTTGAGCGTCTGACTTCGGCTCATGTCATGATCTCGTGGTCCGTGATTTCGAGCCCCGTGTCGGGCTCTGTGCTGACAGCTCAGAGCCTGGAGCCTGTTTCGGATTCTGTGTCTCCCTCTCTCTCTGACCCTCCCCCGTTCATGCTCTGTCTCTCTCTGTCTCAAAAATAAATAAATGTTAAAAAAAAATTAAAAAAAAATAAAACAAATCTTTCCCTGAGAACAACTGTACATCCCAGGCCCTTCTCCTTGGCACAAAGAAAGTGGCTCCCTCCTGGTAACCAATATGGAAAACCATGAAGGGAAATGACAATAAACAGCCCTCCAGGTTGGAAATTTCAGTCTTCGTTTGCCCTATTCTCTTTCCAATTTCCTAGCCACTATCTCAGGATGAAGTATTTGGATTTGAATGTAGACTTTCCCTGCCACAACTTCCTACTTGTGTGGACAAGAGAACCCTGGCATGGAATGTGGAACCCATGGATTATCTCTTACATGAATGAGTGCCAAGTATGAAATGACACATTATACAGGATAGAAAACTGAGAGACAAGAAGACTGCTAAAGAGATGGCTTCTCCACACACGTCTTCTGATAATTAACAATCACTGGGGGAATACAGGAAATCTTAAGTAGGTTGAATTGCTTTTTTGTTTTAATGTTCTCCTTGTTTGCATCTGCCTTGGTGTGGAAAGCCCCACTCTGTGTGTGAAGCTCCACTGCAGCCTTCAGTCCAGTTAAAGGCTCAGTGAGGGACCAAAACTTAAAGTGCTCAAACATAGCCTTTGATTTTTAGGAGTGGAGAAGCAGGGACTCTATAACACACACAGATGGGGAGAAACACTGTGACCTAAGACATTAAGGCAGCACGTGAGGTTTCTAGGACCCAGAAGGAGATATTGTGCATGCTCAGAGAAATGACCTTTGGATGTTTGCAGTGCTTACAAATTCCGTATTTATGTATGTATGTATGTATGTATGTATGTAAAAGTAAAATCCGTTTTACTGATTAATGTAATAAAATAACATACCTGGAGGCATTATGGGACTCTGTGTGGCTGTTGCATAGAGGGATAGGGTGAGAAGTAAGTACTGAGGGAATCCAGACCAGAGGCTCTTGGGAGGTTATCAGAGAAAATGCGATGACATGAGCTCTGTAGATGTAATGGAATAAGCACAGTAACAAAATTTTGCATCTGGCCAGGACCTGAGAAGTTAGGATGCAGAGGTGGATCAGTGGAAGCCTTTCTTGCCTGGCAGAGTCATACGTTTTTTCGTTTCTTTTTTTTTTTTTCCCCAAAGAAAAAACAAGGGCTATGAGTCAAGGGTGCTAGATCCAGAGAGTACTAAGAAAAAGGCATGGTTACTATTTACAAAGATACAGGGATATAGATGTAGAAACTAACATTACATTTAAATAGAATCCAAATCAATAAAACAATACAGAGTACTATGAGGTCCAGAGGGAATGTGAGAAACTGTCAAGTATAGTCAGGAAACAATTGCTAGGAAAGGAAAGATTTTAGCTGGGATTTGAAGTGTGAATAAAGATTTTCCAGGGGCAAAAAAATGGAGAAATAGCAGTTGAAACTGAGGAAACAGCACACTCAAGGGTATGTTGTGCAAGAGAATATTTTGTTTAGGTAACACTGAATATTTCATTTATGGGGAGAAGACAGAAATGGATTGAGAGAGAAATAGAGAGGAAGATGAGGCACACCAGCAGATATCTAGGAGTGCAAGAGATGTCAGGAGTTCTATACTTGATGAGTGTTGGCAGAAGTGATAGATGCAGGATGTGGATGTACATGTCAGGAGGTCAAGAAGCAACACCAGCCATGTGAAATCTGAGGTGAATTTAATTCTGAAATGCAGCTCTGGCCATCACATTCTTCTCTGCTATTCACTAAGACTCCAAATCACGGAAACTAAATCCAGATTGTTAAAAAGCAAGTTCCTGCATATATTTTTTGGATAAGATGATTTTAGTATGGGAATTCGCCAAATCACCAAAATCTATTGCACTTTTATTATGCACATGGTGTGATACTGTGCACAATTGGTATGCGAAGTACTTGTCCTTCAGTAGCTTATAATCAAGCTAGGAAGAAATTCATGCACTTCAATTATTCTAAGAGTGTAGCATGTTCATGTCTCAGCAGAGTGAACCAAGGGCCTGTTAGGTACAAAGCAAGTAGGCCAAATGTTTGGAATTCCCACACTAAGTGAAGTAGGGAGGAGCATCTGGTGGCTCAGTCAGTTAAGCATCTGACTCTTGATTTAAGCTCAGATCATGATCACACACTTTGTGAGTTTGAGCCCCACCTGAGTCTCTGTGCTGATCAAGGTGCGGGGCCTGCTTGGGATTCTCTCTCTCTCTCTTTGTCTCTGTCCCCCTCCCCCCCCCCCCGCTTTCAAAATACAGTTAGGGAAACAAAAATAATATAAAAACAGGGAGGGGGCAAAACATAAGAGACTCATAAATATGGAGAACAGAGGGTTACAGGAGGGGGTGTGGAGGGGGAATGGGCTAAATGGGTAAGGGGCACTAAGAAATCTACTCCTGAAATCATTGTTGCACTATAAGCTAACTAATTTGGATGTAAATTTAAAAAATAAATAAATAAACTTAAATAAATAAATAAATAAATAAACTTAAAAAAAAGGTGAAGTAAAGATTCTTGTCTAATTTAGAAAAGTCTCTAAAATTTCTCCAAAGACACCAGATAATTTTCTGTGTCAGAGCCATACTGAGTTCAAGTTTACCTGGCACTAAAATTTTGACTCTATCCCTTAATGTGGGCTGCCTCAAATCAAGTAGAATATAAATATTTGCAATATGAAGAAACTGAATTTTCCTTATGCTCCTTCCTGTTTAAAGAGTACTATGAGGACTTATCTAGAAGTAAGGGGACTCCAGGTGCAGAGATATCTGTAAAGAAAGGCTATCTGAGTGCCAAAATCCTCAACCGGTGGCACATATCTTGGTGAGTTTACTATCATCCTGGATCTGCTCTTAGGAACTGGATCGAGAAAACAGATTGTCTTACCACTGTTACTCCACTCATAAGACACCAGTATAAAAGACACGAGGCCAAATGTTAAATTTATATTAGGCCACTAATCAAACTAGATATTCACTTCTGATGTGGACATCTTCTTTCCTCATCAAAAAGTTAGAGAAATCAAGCAGAAAGTTGCTTGTTAACAAAAGCTATGAGATGGATGAATTTCTAAATGTCTATCTAAAATACTGTCAAGATTAATTGTATTCATCCAGTAAGAATTATAGAATATCTTGATATAAAACTATCATATTTATATACTGCACTAGATCTTGAAGTAATCTGGAATCAAAAGACCCAACAACACAATTACTCTCCTCAGAAACTCTCAGTTTGCTGGCAGAAGCAGCAAAGAAATAGACAACTCATTTAATCATGGATGCACCTGAACAGCCCTTTACTCAAGATGGAAACAGGTGGGGAAAGTTACAGAGGCCTCCTGGAATATGCAACACCTGACTTACATCTTGAACAATGAGCAGAAATTCCCTGAAGGAGGAAGAAGGGATATAAGAGGAAATGGAGAATTCAGACAGAAACAACAGCTCAGCTAAAGACGAGGAACAAAGGATGGCTTGGAATTTGCACACTGTAAGTTTTTCAGTTTGGCGGGAGCACAATTTAAGTAGGTGTTGGGTGCGGAGTCATCGAGCTGGGTTAAATAACAAATAACACATTGTGCTTATTACATGGTGGATATTTATGGGAGGAAAGCAGAACAGACTTCGCAGGTAAGGGGTTCCTTTATCTTTCAGAGCCAAGTTTTACCGTGGGTTTTTTTTTTGTTGTTGTCGTGGCATTATGCATATATGTTAACATTGGTCATTCAAGTTTTATATTTGTTCAGTTATTTTGGTAATGCTATGTTTATGTTTTTTTGCATGTCATGTTTCCATTTCAAAAACTTTTTATATTTGTTATACAGTTGTTGGTAATAGGCTTTTTATTCACTGTAGTTTTAACACCTTTTTCATTATAATGGTATTTGTGATAAAAATTCTGTGTGGTTTTTTGTTGTTGTTTTTTTGAGATTTCATAATATTATGTCTAGATGTGGATGGTTCTTAAATTTATTACTCTTTGTTAAATTGAGCATCCATTTTGGCTTAAAAAAAAAAAAGTTCCAGAAAGTTATCAGCCACTAACTCTTTTTATTCTAAAACTCTTGATTAGATGTTATAGACCTTTTTACTCTATCCTTTATGTCTCTTTTATAGTTTTTTGTTTTGTTTTGTTTTTTGTTTTTCTAGCCTGGCTTCCGGGTAATTTATTAGATAAGTCCTAAGAGTTTTCTAACACTTGCTTTGGTTTCCTGCAATCTCTTTGTCTAATGTGTTCATTGAGCTTTAAATTATGATCATTTTTATTTCTAGATTTTGGTTTCTTTTCAAAACTGTTTTGGACATTTTACATGCTTGTACTTCACATTCTTATTTTCAGGCCCCTATTTTATTTCTTGGAACATATGAAACACAAGTTTTTAATTATGTGATGAATATAACATCTGTGTTTTTACGCTTTGATACTAATGACTATGGTTTCCACTGGGTTTGCTCTTGGCTTTTTATTTCCTTAGGAGTGTGTGATTATTGACTGTGTGGATATTCCTGGAAAATTTATTGGTTGAGATCTTTTAACACCTGCATCAAAAGTTGGTGCTCTAGAATGTATTTTCTAATAATTTGGACAAGTGCTTCAGAGTATTACCCTCGTGAGATAAACTTGATTTCAAATCTGGAATTAAAGGTTTCTTCTGCCTACCATCATAAGGGCCAGCTATGCTTATGTATTTTGAGGGGAGGTATTTTGTTTTTTTCTTTTCCTAACCTAGTGCTTAGATTTGAAATGGACATTTTTCATACTTCCACCTTGAGGAAGGACATAGATTTTTTTATGGTCATTCGTTAAACTGACAGGTGTTTTAGGGTACCAGTTAAATGTGGTGGTCTTGTGTTAGACTCTCCACTTCAGGAGGTTCCTAAACTAAGTCTCTTTGCATTTGAAACTCTCTACCCCCACCCATAAAGCATAGAAGCTAAAAATCAATACAAATTGTCAAGGCCTCTAAAGCAAAAGCCAACTTCAGTGCTCTGTTTACCTCTGTGGGTTCTATTTTTGCTAATATTTTGGTCGGAGAGGACTCTTTTATTATTATAGACCAGTAAATGCACTTAAAAATAGCCCTTAAAAACATTTTATATCAGACATTTTAAGTTATGAATGGGAACATTATTAGGGTGCCTAGCCCAATATATTGCCATCATTTGTACCACATGCCTTTTTATCTGTGGGTAGCTTATGGGTTTTTTTTGGTTTGGTACAGTTGGCCTTGGCAGAATTCCCATTTTCTTTAATATATCAACACAGGGTTAAAATCTTATCATAAAGAATACATCAGCTTTCTCCTTTGCCTTTCCTGTACTTGGTGAATATTGTAATATCAAACTGAGTCTAGAAATGAGGGAAAGAAGGCAGCATTATGATAATGGGTAGAAAAATTGGCTTATATTGAAAGTGAGGAAGAAATAAACTTTGGCATGGAGCTATTGCTCATTGAGTAGTCCTATAACAGAAGCATCTAATTGAGCTGAGTTTATTACTCTTCAGATATTCTAATAATAATTCTCTGGGAGAGGTGCCTGGATGGCTCAGTTGGTTCAGTGTCCAACTTCAGCTCAGATCATCATCTCATGGTCGGTGTATTCAAGCCCCACATCGGGCTCTGTGCTGACAGCTTGGAGCCTAGAGCCTGCTTCAGATTCTGTGTCTCCTTCCCTTTCTCTCTCTCTCTCTGCCCTTCCCCTGCTTGCACTCTGTCTTTTTCTCTCTCAAAAATAATAAGTAAACATTAAAAAAAGTAGTTTTCTAGTAGATAAAGAAGTTCTTGGTGGTCAGTTTTTGGAAGCGGTGAAAAAACCTAAGATAAAACAAGAGTTGGTCAGATCTTATTCTGTCATCCATGTAGACATGGCATCTGTAGTGTGATTTAGTAATGAGGGAGTTGTGGGCAGAAAGGTTGAGTCTTTTCTGTTGTGTGGATGAGCCGATATGCCACATTCTCTAACTGGAAAATTAAGGTCCTTCTATTTGGCCATTTGACCCTGTGGATTCAACAGAAACAATTCAAAGCACAATGATGCCATTATGGCTGACACTGTATAGGCCCAGTGGAACTAATGGAGGAGGGGGGAAGAATTGCTCCTCTTTAGAATTACAAATTAAATATGTATGAAATGTCCCCTACTCTAGCTTTACTTCCTCCTCAAAATCTGGCTCAGGGGAATATTTGGAAAATATAGATTTGACAAGTGAAACATAAATAACGTATTTAGTTTCTTGGTAGCTGAATATATTTTTGTTGTTAACCTAGAGCGATGCCAAAAGAGAAAATCAACTATTTAAGTACCCTGTGGGTAGCCTGCTCAGGAAAATGACAAAACAAAATAAATGGCCGTTTTCATATTGCTCCCTAGTGCAGCTAGAAAGGAATGGTATTATTTCTCGAGTCTGACATAAATACTGGATTTCCAGATTGCTAGATTTTATATGTGTATTTGCGAGTGTTAAATTTTTTGCAATGTTCTTCAGAAAATTAACAAATGAAAAGTGACTTAAAGATGCACAAGATCTACGTTTCAAATAAGTGACCTACATGGGGAAAAAGACCATATATTTCTGGAATTAATGTAATCATCACAGATGTTTTTTAAACAGCATTATATGGAACTTTTAAATGTTCACTGTTTTTCATTAAAACAGCAAGTAATCTGGATGAGTTATGTAGTTAATAGCTAATAAAATGAATTTTCATTAAATTATAATTCCCTGTAGAATGGAATATATTTGCAGACAGCAATCACAGAATACAGTAGTGGGACAGTTTTCTTACTATAAGCCAGAGAGATTTCATCTTTAAGGAAATCCAGCGGCTTCAATTGCATTGTAGTAGCCTATTCTTGGCTTGGTTAGAGGAGTTTCAAGTTGGCAGTCACTAAGATATTAAATACTCCCAGGATTGTAGGAATTATTAAGCTCAAAACACTAGATCTATTTTTAACGTTTATTTATTTTTGGGACAGAGAGAGACAGAGCATGAACGGGGGAGGGGCAGAGAGAGAGGGAGACACAGAATCGGAAACAGGCTCCAGGCTCCGAGCCATCAGCCCAGAGCCCGACGCGGGGCTCGAACTCACGGACCGCGAGATCGTGACCTGGCTGAAGTCGGACGCTTAACCGACTGCGCCACCCAGGCGCCCCACTAGATCTATTTTTAGAAGAAAACTTTTGTTACCGGTTTTGATTTGCTTACACAAAGATTAGTAAAATCTAGCTAAGCAGTGCATATGTTCATGGTTCACACACTTAATATACCTTGAAGCTAAATTGCAAGAGCTAGAACATGGTGCTAAACATAAAGTATAAAAACCTGATTTTAATTGTAGTTGTGCAACTAACAAGTTGTGCCATCTCTCAATCTTCAGGACTTGTCTGGGCTTCTGTTTCTTGATCTGTGAAGGAAGATCACACCAAAGGACTATTCTGTAAACTTGATAAAGATTAAGAAGTGCGCTATTAACTAAATGATTCAGTTGCAAAAGACAGAAACCCAGCTCAGTGTGGCTTTTACCGAAAAAAAAATTGATTTCCTGGTTAACTTGGTGGAAGGTACAGACGTAGACCAGCTCCAGGGGTGGCTGGATCCAAGGGCTGACTGGGGACCTCAACAGTCAACTTTTCCTTGCCCATTTCTTGCCTCGTAAATGCCTTCTAGTCCAGCTGTTTTCATGCATTAATTATGAAGTTCCAGATTTAATTATGCTACATAGAACAACGCCAGAGAAAGAAAACCTCTCCTTTCTAATGTTCCAACAAAATCCTAGAATTGATACTGACTTACCTGATTTGGGTCATGTGGCCAAGGAAATAAAATTCTCTAATTCCTTAGGCATGGGTTATGTCTCTGCCCTTAGGTTGAGGAGAGAAAAATGCCCCTTCTTGTCAAACCATGTGAACAGGATTACGTGGCTCCTATAAAAGAAAATTGAGGTTCTGTTACCTCAAATGGAAAGAGAAAAGGTATGCCTAGAAAGAAAAAGAGATACTCAGCACAGATCTTCCTTACTTGATAGAAAAATCAATCCTACTGATTTTAGATTGTTTTGACATTGAAACTACATTTTGCCATATTTTTGTAACTTAAGATAAATGTTTTTTTAAAAAACAATTAAGTGTAGAAGGAATGATAGTTTTAAAATCAACATTTGCAAACTTGAGTGTAATAATTTCTTCATTAATCATCAGCATAAGCTACAAGAAATTTAAACACAAAATGCCACATGGAAATTGAACTGGATCTTGGGTTTTAAAAAAATACTATAAAACTACTTTTTGGGGGTAATAAGGAAAACTTAATATGGGCTATATGTTAGTGATATTAGTGATGATGTTTTGCTTTGATGGCATTTGGTTATTGGGGAGCATGGCTGTATTACAGTATCTATACTGAAGCATTTGGAGGTGGGTGGCTAGGATCTGCAACTTACTTGAAAGGGTTAAGCAAAATAAACACAATACATATTTCTGTAAATACGTATGCACATAGGTATATCAACTAAAGATATAAAAGGGAAAAGTTACTGATATTTCATTTTTTAAACAACTTGGAATTGATTATGTTAACAATAAAAGTTATTAACATACTTTGGGGGTCCTATTATGAATCATATCACTCTAGTCCTTATATCCTTCTATATTCCTCTGTCCTTGTCCTATTCCCTCATCCAAAGAAAAACAAACAGTGCTGAGATATCTCTGTTGATGTTGACTCTCTATTGTCAATTCATTTCTTAGCCATGCCAGTGACTATTAGTATGCACGCAGTTATTTGCAGCTTCTATTCAATGAATGGTTCCGGAAGAATCAGTGAAATTAGGAATGATCCCCTCTGCTGCTATGTAACACTAATACTTATAATTTCTTGAATTCACTATATGAAGGCATAATGTTAGATGATCTAATACCCACAGGAAAGCTACGATGTAAATAAAAATTATTGCCCCAATACCTACCCTAGTCAAATCACCATCATCTGTCTCTTGCCTGAAACACTACTCTGGGCTCCCAACAGCTTCTACTGTTCCTGTGTAAAGTATCCTCTCTACAGAGGCTAGAGGCACATTCCATAGGTCAGAGACAGGAATTTCTGTCTGTAGTTAGAAAACGCTCAGCCTTGGTCAATGCCTGGCATATTGATGGTGTTAAATAAATACTGATTGAATAGATGGATGTCACTTAGCTCTTTCAAACATTTTAATGGCTTACCTTTGTACTTAAAATAACATGTTAAGCCCTTACCCTGGCTCACAAGACCTTGAATGAACTTTCTTTTGGCCTACCTGTCTTGTGTAGTATGCTGTTTCCACTTAATTCATATTAGCCTTCTCTGCCCAACCAAAGTAAGTTTGGTCTTGACTCCAGTTTTTGTTCTGTTTTTTTTTTTCTTTTTTGGTGGGAGGGGGGTTTGGTGGAGTATTCCCTCTGCTTGAAATCTTCTGTCTCCAGATCTTCCCTTGGTTGTCTCTTTTCATACATATCTCAAGTCAAATGGCTTTGCATTACAGAATCCTTCTTGACTACCATCCAATCTTAATTAGTGCTTCCAGCTAGATGCTATTGATGACATCACCCTCATTTGTTTTCTTCATAGCTCTGATGAATGCACTCTCTTTGAATGAGGAAATCATGGAGTATAGAGGTCAATAATGCATATTTGTGATGATTTGAACCCAAATACATGTTGCTATACTTTATGTATATTCATCTTCTAGATCAATTGATTCTTGTGTTCCAACCAATGCCAAGATTGGGTAATTTTCTTAGGGTATTTTCTCCGATTCTGTTTTTTGGAACGTAGTATATATATCCTCAGTTGTAGATTCAAGTAGAACAGTTAGAGAGAGAAATATTCTTAGCTTTGTTCGATTGAACCACCACTTTTTACAATTTTTCTGATTTTTCAGGCTGGCTTAGTCTATACCTTCTTTTGTTTTCTCTTGGGAAACAGTGAGAAAGCAAAAACTGGAATTAATATTCACCCTAGAACTTTAGTTTTAATGGATAACTCTGGGCAAAATTCCTTTTTAGGTATCTACCAAGCAGATCCCACAAAAATTCTGTCAGTTTACACGTGTTTAGAATCCTTTTTTCCTATTGAGATCTATGAAACGATAAAAATGTACTGTTAGATAGAAAGCATTACAGTTGTTTTTGTCACATAGATAAAGAAGGATAAGTTTATGTGATAAATTATATATTTAGTCAGAAGTCTAGACATTTGTAACATTTCAAAATCTCTTGACCTACATTAGTTTATAATGAGCTTAAAATATTCCAAAGGAGGTAGGCATTTGAAAATATCCCTCTTTAACAGATTACAACATTGAGGCACAGCTTGGTAAAAAGATACCTAAGGAACTCATCTATGCACTAATAGCCAACTAGTATACTCAGAGATGGAAATTAAGTCTCTTGATTCCTTACCCAGGATTATTCTTGTCATGGGAGATAGTTAAGAAAGTTAAAATAAATGAAAGTACTTTAAAAAGTCAACACAAAATCAGGGTATAGAAGTTTTATAACAAATATTTTGAATGAGGTGCAGAGGGAATAAATTTTCATGGTTTTTAAGCACCTAAAATGAACAATATAAATGGCCATATTATTAGGCATTTGAGAAGAATCCATTAAGGCAGAATGCTTATTAGAGTAAAGTCCTATGTTAAGTCTCACTTTGAACATTTGTGAAAACTGTACCCTTCCTGAACATCAGCTAAAGTACCTCTTTTCCTTGATTCACTGAAATCATAATTTAGACTTATGCAATAATTGAGTCTGAATAGAAGTAAATTTTACTCAGTTTGATTCTTCCAACAAATGATACATGTGGATGAAAACTCATAAATTCAGCTAATTATCTATACAGTTTTTCTTTCATAAATATTAAGCTTTCTGATGAAAATGATAATGAATCTAAAGATGAATTTATAAGTTAGAATGCCTTTAGCAAACTTGTGGCATGAAATAGAATTAATAAGAAAAGTTTACTTTTTAAGGGTGTGAGGAGTGTAGGCTTCCTCTGATCTTTCTGGAACTCCTTGTTGGTGGACCCAAACCTGAAGCTGGAGGTGAGGCCAGTCCCTTAAGGCAATGAGCAGGATAGGGAAGGTGAAGTAGACTTGCAAGGGCAGAGTGAAGGTGTCTAGCAGAGTGATATTGGTGATGATGAGGATGATGAAGCTAGTATTTGAGTAGTTGACATCTGTCTACCACTGTATTCACCACTTCATATCTCTCAACTCCATCCTCACAAATACCCAAGAAGTCAGCATTCCATTTCACAGATGAAATTTTGAGACTTTACTTGATATCTAGGGAATTTCTTACAGATGAATTTGTGATGATCCTCTTCCTTGGGACAGAGAGTCCACAAGGAAAGAAGAAACAAATGTCAACCTATGGCAGTGTGAATTCCCCCACAGAATTTTGTTATGATTATTTCTCTTGGAAAAAAATAAAAAAGCAATACAGATATATGTGTGGTTGAGTATAGATTTTAATATATGTAATAAAGTACAGATAAATTTTTTATAGTTTTCTAGACCTAACAATAAGAATACTCTGTGTCAAAATTTGCCAAGTGTTGTGTTACTGGATGCATGCAGCAGATAAGCTAATAAAGCTTAGTCTCACAGCCTATTGTGAATCTTGTGGTTAAGCCTTAGAAAGAGAAAAACCAAGGAGATAGTTGTTGGAAACAGCAACTTTAGAGGAATTAAACAGGTAAGGAGCCTGCCCTATTCATGTTTTTGAGACCTGAGACACAGTGTTTTTATACTGGCTCTTCTGGAATAGGAAAAGGGGATCCACATAATGTACCCATCCTCTGCTAACTCATGAACACCATCCAGCCTGGGAAAGCCCATGGGTGTGGTGATGATGATGAGTAGGGGGAAGGCAGGGAATTGGTGAGTGTTTTTTTTTTTTTCCTTGCTTTCAATATTCAACAAACAGGCTTTCCCTGCTTAATTTGTTAAGTGACTGAAATAAACATGGCTCAAATTGAACCACATTTGAAGGGCTAGAAAAGATCTGGATAAGATAACACAGAAACCTTTTTGTGGTACTTTGACAGGACGATTAGATTATAAATACTGGAAATGGATCTTGTACCCTTGTGTACTTTCAAAATCCATCTCCTTGCTACTTTATTCTCTTGATCTTGATCTTTCTTCATCTACACAAGGGAAGCCAAGTACAGTTAACAATATATTGCTGGTTTTCATATATTAATGGGAAAACTGGTCACTCCCTTTGTTTCACATGCTACCTCATTCTATCAGGATACATAAAATGGGTGTGAAAAAATAGCCCCATAGGGTACAGAATAGAATGACTTAGAAAGGAAATGGAAAAAAAATGTGGAGTTAGTGCTACCCATATCTAGAGACTTTATCAGAGACCTCTTTACCTCAAATCTATGTAAATAGCTTATATAAAGGTAGTAGTCATTCAAACACGATACTCAAGGACTGTGAAGAAGGTTCATGACTCAAAATTAACATAACCATATCAGATTTGTCTGTATCCATGCCAGGCAAGCTCCTGCCTTCTGTTTATTTTACTTCTCTATAAAATGGGTATAGACATCTTGAGGGCTTTTCTGAAGATTGATAAAGTAATTTGTAGAAAGGACTCTTAAATCCCCAGAGAAGGTTGCAATCAATTAATTATAGGTATTTTTTTCCATGGTTTATTTTACCACCTGAAAATTTGCTGGCCACATCACCATGGAAACATGTGTTCTAGTTTAGTGTTAGAGAAATGGAAGCGTGTCTTGCATTCGATTTTATTGATAGAACATTTTGGTTGAACTCCATGGAGAAATATAGACCATGAAAGAAATTATTGTTTTGCTAGAATCACACGTAGGGGATCTGCACCACTTTATGGGTCTCTTAGATATTCCCGTATAGCACAACAAACTTTCCCCACTCCTTTTTGAAAAAAGAATTAGACACTAATACTATAATATACCTATAGAATTTTCTCATCTCTTCTGTTCCTACTTGTCAAAATTAAAATACTTGCTATTGGGGTGCCTGGGTGGCTCAGTCAGTTAAGTGTCTGACTTCAGCTCAGGTCATGATTTCACAGTTCATGGGTTGGAGCCCGGCATTGAGCTCTGTGCTGATAGTTCAGAGCCTGGAGCGTGCTTCAGTTTCTGTCTCCCTTTCTCACTCTGCTGCTCCCCTCTCATGCTCTCTGTCTCTCTGTCTGTCTGTCTCTCTCTGTCTTTAAGTTGGGAAAAAAACTAAAAAAAAAAAACAAAAACTAAAAAAAATATATATATACTAGTTGCTATTAACTCTGCTCTGAATTCTTAAAGAGCTTAATATTGACAGTACTGTCCTAACTCATCTCTATAGAATGTTAGGTTTCTTCTAAATTATGCACTTATTTTTCCATGTATCCCAATGAATCTGCTTGCATTAAAAACAAATCAAAACAACTGATGAATGGAAAGGAGCCAGCTGATACTCAGCGTTCCTTGCTGGCTACAGTCTGAGCCACGAAGCATTACCCACAAAATGGGCTTTCTTCCTGGTGTCGTTCTCCTTCACGTTTCAGTTACTGAGTCAGTGAATATGGATCAGAGCTTGAAAAAAAAAAAAACCTGTGATTTGCTCAGAAAAACATTGCATTAAGTGCATCAGTGCTTTCCCCGCCTGAAAACACCTGTTAGGAGGCACAAATTTAGCTTCTCATTGTTGGCTTTCTTGAGTATCAGAGTTTATTATTTAACTGATGACTGGGAGAAATGAGCTCCTGTAACAATCTGACCACAAACTGAAGAAGGTTTTTATATTTATTATTTAAAATACCGCAGGATGGAAGGATCTGGGAGTGAAATGTTGACCTTTAGTCTTTGTCAGATAAGAAATGAATTCCAAGAATAATTTTAGAAACTTAGAAATGTTTTAGAACAAGACAATTATTCAGAAAAAAAATGTGTTTTAGATAGGAAATAGGAATTTGGTCAAGATAAAGAAAAAAGGATGGAATTTCTTTAGGAGTTTTATTGGAGAGATTAATTGAGATAAAATTACAGTTAATAAATACCCCAGTACACCATAATAGACACTAATGTACACTGTCCCATGTAGTACATAGTATCAGTTACTATATGGTAGCCTTCCCTAAGGTAATTTATTTCCTTACCTAAATGTGGACGTTGGAATGGATAATAGCTTCTTAAAATCCTCTAAAAAATTGCAAAGGATTTGAATGTTCTTGAACATATTATTTAATTATATCCTAGAATGGTATATTTCCAACTATGTAATCATATATTTTACTATCTGCAGATAGCTTAGTTTTTTCTGTTCCTCTACCACTGTTCCTTGCAATGGTATTCAAATCTGACTGCTCATTGGATTATCTAGAAAACATTTTTAAAACCTAGCTGAGCCTAGGCCCCAATACATATGTAATGAGTCAGAATCTTATATTGTAATGGAGACCTGAATGAGTAGCTGTATACTTAGAGACCTAAGTAAGTTCTTTGGTTTGGATTCTTCACCTGAACCATTAAATAAATGGACAAATGCTACCTAAGTCCTGTCAAAGGACACACACAATCAACGTTAAGGTAATCATTTCTTTTTTTTCTCTTTAATTTGATTTTTTTTTCATTTTATTAGAAGAAATTTTAATTCCATTATAGTTGAAATACAAAGTTATATTAGTTTCAGGGGTACAATATAGTGATTTAACAATTCTATGCATTACTCAGTGCTCATCATGATAAGTGTAATCTTTTTTGTGTGTGTGATACTTTTATTTGCCGTGGTTACTGTTTCTGTCAAATTGGTTTCCATACACCAAGTGCTCATCCCAAAAGGTGCCCTTCTCAATACCCTTCACCTACCCTTCTCTCCCTCCTACCCCCCATCTACCCTAGTTTGTTCTCAGTCTTTAAGAGTCTCTTCTCTTATGCTTTGGCTCCCTCCCTGTTTTTTTGTTTTTCCTTCCCCTCCCCCATGGTCTTCTGTTAAGTTTCTCAGGATCCACATAAGAGTGAAAACATATGTTATCTGTCTTTCTCTGTGTGGCTTATTTCACTTAGCATCACACTCTCCAGTTCCATCCACGTTGCTACAAAAGGCCATATTTCATTCTTTCTCATTGCCAAGTCGTATTCCACTGTGTATATAAACCACAATTTCTTTATCCATTCATCAGTTGGTGGACATTTAGGCTCTTTCCATAATTTGGCTATTAGTGAAAGTGCTGCTATAAACTTTGGGGTACAAGTAACCCTATGCATCAGCACCCCTGTATCCCTTGGGTAAATTCCTAGCAGTGCTATTGCTGGGTCATAGGGTAGGTCTATTTTTAATTTTTTGAGGAACCTCCACACTGTTTTCCAGAGCAGCTGCACCAGTTTGCATTCCCACCAACAGTGCAAGAGGGTTCCCATTTCTCCACATCCTCGCCAGCATCTATAGTCTCCTGTTTTGTTCATTTTAGCCACTCTGACTGGCGTGAGGTGATATCTGAGTGTGGTCTTGATTTGTATTTCCCTGATGAGGAGCGACGTTGAGCATCTTTTCATGTGCCTGTTGGCCATCCGGATGTCTTCTTTAGAGAAGTGTCTATTCATTCTATTCATGTTTTCTGCCCATTTCTTCCCTGGATTATTTGTTTTTCGGGTATGGAGTTTGGTGAGCTCTTTATAGATTTTGGATACTAGCCCTTTGTCCGATATGTCATTTGCAAATATCTTTTCCCATTCCGTTGGTTGCCTTTTAGTTTTGTTGGTTGTTTCCTTCACTGTGCAGAAGCTTTTTATCTTCACTAGGTCCCAATAGTTCATTTTTGCTTTTAATTCCTTTGCCTTTGGGGATGTGTCAAGTAAGAAATTGCTGCGGCTGAGGTCAGAGAGGTTTTTCCCTGCTTTCTCCTCTACGGTTTTGATGGTTTCCCATCTCACATTCAGGTCCTTTATCCATTTTGAGTTTGTTTTTGTGAATGGTGTAAAAAGTGGTCTAGTATCATCCTTGTGCATGTTGCTGTCCAGTTCTCCTAGCACCATTTGTTAAAGAGATTGTCTTTTTTCCATTGGATATTCCTTCCTGCTTTGTCAAAGATTAGTTGGTCATACTTTTGTGGGTCTAGTTCTGGGGTTTCTATTCTACTCCATTGGTCTATGTGTCTGTTTTTGTGCCAATACCATGGTGTCTTGATGATTACAGCTTTGTAGTAGAGGCTAACGTCTGGGATTGTGATGCCTCCCTCTTTGGTCATCTTCAAAATTACTTTGGGTATTTGGGGCCTTTTGTGGTTCCATACAAACTTTAGGATTGCTTGTTCTAGCTTGGAGAAGAATGCTGGTGCAATTTTGGTTGGGATTGCATTGAATGTGTAGATTGCTTTGGGTCGTATTGACATTTTAACAATATTTATTCTTCCAATCCATGAGCACGGAATGTTTTTCCATTTCTTTATATCTTCTTCGATTTCCTTCATAAGCTTTCTGTAGTTTTCAGCATACAGATCTTTTACATCTTTGGTTAGGTTTATTCCTAGGTATTTTATGCTTCTTGGCACAATTGTGAATGGGATCAGTTTCTTTGTCTTTCTGTTCCTTCATTATTAGTGTATAAAACTGCAACTGATCTGTACATTGATTTTGTATCCTGCAACTTTGCTGAATTCATGGATCAGTTCTAGCAGACTTTTGGTGGAGTCTATTGGGTTTTCCATGCATAATATCATGTCATCTGCAAAAAGTGAAAGCTTAACTTCATCTTTGCCAATTTTGATGCCTTTGAATTCCTTCCGTTGTCTGATTGCTGATGCTAGAACTTCGAACACTATGTTAAACAACAGCAGTGAGAGTGGACATCCCTATCGTGTTCCTGATCTCAGGGGGAAAGCTCTCAGTTTTTCCCCATTGAGTTTTTCCCCTGATATTAGCTGTGGGCTTTTCATAAATGGCTTTTATGATGTTTAAGTATGTTCCTTCTATCCCGACTTTCTCAAGGGTTTTTATTAAGAAAAGATGATATATTTTGTCAAATGCTTTTTCTGCATCGATTGACAGGATCATATGGTTCTTATCTTTTCTTTTATTAATGTGATGTATCATATTGATTTTGTGAATGTTGAACCAGCCCTGCAGCCCAGGAATGAATCCCACTTGATCATGGTGTACAATTCTTTTTATATGCTCTTGATTCGATTTGCTAGTATCTTGAGAATGTTTGCATCCATATTCATCAGGGATATTGGCCTGTAGTTCTTTTTTTTTTTTTTTTTTTTTTTTTTTTTTTTTTTTTTTTTTTTTTTTACTGGGTCTCTGGTTTAGGAATCAAAGTAATGCTGGCTTCATAGAATGAGTCTGGAAGTTTTCCTTCCCTTTCTATTTTTTTGGAACAGCTTGAGAAGGATAGGTATTATCTCTGCTTTAAATGTCTGGTAGAATTCTCCTGGGAAGCCATCTGGCCCTGGACTCTCATTTGTTGGGAGATTTTTGATAACTGATTCAATTTCTTCACTGGTTATGGGTCTGTTCAAGCTTTCTACTTCTTCCTGGTTGAGTTTTGGAAGTGTGTGGGTGCTTAGGAATTTGTCCATTTCTTCCAGGTTGTCCATTTTTTTGGCATATAATTTTTCATAGTATTCCCTGATAATTGCTTGTATTTCTGAGGGATTGGTTGTAATAATTCCATTTTCATTCATGATTTTATCTATTTGGGTCCTCTCCCTTTTCTTTTGGAGAAGCATGGCTAGAGGTTTATCAATTTTGTTTATTTTTTCAAAAAACCAACTCTTGGTTTCATTGATCTGCTCTACAGTTTTTTTAGATTCTATATTGTTTATTTCTGCTCTGATCTTTATTATTTCTCTTCTTCTGCTGGGTTTGGGGTGTCTTTGCTGTTCTGCTTTTATTTTCTTCAGGTGTGCTGTTAGATTTTGTACCTGGGATTTTTCTTGTTTGTTGAGATAGGCCTGGATTGCAATGTATTTTCCTCTCAGGACTGCCTTCGCTGCGTCCCAAAGCATTTGGATTGTTGTATTTTCATTTTCATTTGTTTCCATATATTTCTTAATTTCTTCTCTAATTGCCTGGTTGACCCACTCATTCTTTAGTAGGGTGTTCTTTAACTTCCATGCTTTTGGAGGTTTCCCAGACTTTTTCCTGTGGTTGATTTCAAGCTTCATAGCATTGTGGTCTGAAAGTATGCATGGTATGACCTCAGTTCTTGTATACTTATGAAGGGCTGTTTTGTGAGCCAGTATGTGATCTAACTTGGAGAATGTTCCAAGTGCACTTGAGAAGAAAGTATATTCTGTTGCTTTAGGATGCAGAGTTCTAAATGTGTCTGTCAAGTCCATCTGATCCAATGTATCATTCAGGGCCCTTGTTTGTTTATTGATCCTGTGTCTAGATGATCTATCCATTGTTGTAAGTGGAGTATTAAGGTCTCCTGCCATTACCACATTCTATGATAAGTGTAATCTTAATCCCCTTCAACTGTCTAAACCATCTGTCTGCCTACCTTCCCTTTGGAACCATCAGTTGATTCTGTATAGTTAAGAGTCTGTTTCTTGGGTTGCCTCCCTCTGTTTTTTTATTCTCTTTGCTTGTCTGTTTCTCTCTTAAATTCTATTGGTGTGAAAACCTATTTATCCTTATGTGTCTAATTTGACTTAGCATTATAGTCTCTAGATCCATCCATATTGCTGCAAGTGGCAAAATTTCATTCTTTTTAATGGCCAAATAATACTCCAGTGTGTGTGTGTGTGTGTGTGTGTGTGTGTGTGTGTGTGTGTGTGTACACACCACATCACTTGGGCTGCTTCCATAATTTGGATGTTGTAAATGTGCTGCTGTAAACATAGGGGTGCATATATCTTTTCAAATGAGTGTTTCCATGTTCTTTGGGTAAATTTCCAGTACTAGATTTGCTGTGTCATAAGGTAGTTATGAGTAGTTGTACTTTTAATTTTTTTAAGGACTCTCCATACTGTTTTCTACAGTGCCTATAGGCATTCCCATCATAAGTACAAGAGGGTTCCTTTTTCTCCATGTCCTTGCCAACTCTTGTTTCTTCTGTTACTGATTTTAGCCTTTCTGACAAGTGTGAGGTGATACCTCATCATGGTTTTCCTTTTCATTTCCCTGATAATGAGTGCTGTTAAACTTCTTTTCATGTATCTGTTGGCCATCTATATGTCTTGAGAAATATTTTTGTCTTCTGACCATTTTTAATTGAATTATTTATTTTTGAGGTGTTGAGTTCTATAAGTTCTTTCTATATTTTGGATATTAACCCTTTCTTGGGTATGTCCTTTTCAAATATACTCTCTCATTCTATAGGTTGCCTTATAGCTTTGTTGATTTTTTTTCCTTCATTGTGCAGAAGTTTTTATTTTGATGTAGTCACAATAGTTTTCTTTTTTTTAATGTTTCCCTTGCCTCAGAAGATCTATCTAGAAAAATGCTGCTATGGTAACACACATTGCCTGTGTTCTAGGGTTTTAATGATTTCGGGTCTCACATTTAGGTCTTTAATCTGTTTTTATACTTATTTAAGTGTATGGTATAAAAAGTGGTCCAGTGTCATTTTTTGGCATGTAGCCGTCCAGTTTCCCTGACACCATTTGTTGAAGAAACTTTTCCCACTGCCTATTACTTACCTTGTTGAATATTAAGCAACCATATTTATGTGGATTTTTTCTTGAGCTGTCTATTCTGTTCCATTGATCTGTGTCTGATCTATGCCAGAGCCATACTGTTTTGATTACTATACCTTTGTACTATATCTTGAAATCTGTAATTTGATCTCTCCAGTTTTGTTCCTGTTTTTCAAGATTTCTTTGGATATTTGGGGTCTTTTTTGATTGCATACAAATTTTAGAATTATTTGTTCTAGTTCTGTGAAAAATTATTTTTGATTAATTGTAATTGGGATTGTCTTTTTAATTTCTTTCTGCTATTTCATGATGAGTGTATACAAACACAACAGAATTTCTATATTTTGATTTTGGTTTTTTTTGTATCCTCTGACCTTACTGAATCTGAATTCATGTATCAGATCTAGTACTGTCTTGGTGGAGTCGTTGGGGTTGTCTGTATATTGTATTGTGTCATCAACAAACAGTGAAAGTTTTGCTTCTTCCTTACCAATTTATTTGCTTTTTATTCATTTTATTTATTTTCTTGTCTGATTATTGTAGCTACAACTTCTAGTACTAGGTTGAATAAAAGTGGTGAGAGTGGACATCCTTATTTATAATCTTAGTGGAAAGAATCTGTTTTTCAACACTGAGAATGTTATCTGTGGGTTTTTCATATATGCCTTTCTTATGTTGAGGTATGTTCCATCTAAACCTACTTTGTTGAGTTTTTCATGCATGGATATTATACTTGACCAGATGCTTTTTCTGCATCTAATTAAATGATAAGTGGTTTTTATCTTTTATCTCGTTATTATAGATCATGTTCATTTGTGAATACTAAACTACACTTGTATCCTAGGAATAAATCATGGTGGATTGTGAATAATTTTTTAATGTAAGGCTAGATTTGGTTTGCTAATTATTTTTGTTGTTAGGGTATTGTCTACTTATTTAAATGTAAGTTAGTTAACATATAGTGTAGTCTTAGCTTCAGGAGTAGAACCCAGTGATTCATCTCTTACATAAGACACCCAGTGCTCATCCCAAAAAGTGACTTCCTTAATGCCGATCACCCATTTAACCCATCTCCCCATCTGCCTCTGCTCCAGCAACTCTCAGTTCTCTTAAGAGCCTCTTATGGTTTGCCTCCCTCTGAGTTTTTATCTTCTTTTTGCTTCCCTTCCCCTATGTTCATCTGTTGTGTTTCTCCAATTCCACATATGAGTGAAATCATACGATATCTGTCTTTGACTGACTTCACTTAGCATAACACATTCTAGTTCGATCCACATTGTTGCACATGGCAAGATTTCATTGTGTTTCATCATCAAGTAGTATTTCATTGTATATACATACCACATCTTTATCCATTCATAAGTTGATGGACATTGGGCTCTTTCCATAATTTGGTTTGTTTGTTCTCCTTTTTCTTCTTGAGTTGTAAGGTTAGGTTGTTTAATGGAGATTTTTCTTGCTTCCTGGGTAGATGGATATTGCTATATACTTTGCTCTTAGAACAGCTTTTGCTATACCTCAGAGAGTTTTGAGCTGTTTTATTTACATTTGTCTCCATTATTTTTTGACTTTTTTATTTTTTGTATGACCCATTTATTGTTTGGTAGTATGTTATTTAACCTCAATATATTTGTGTTCTTTCCAGGTTTTTTCCCTATGGTTGATTTCTAGTTTCATAGCATGTGGTTGAAATACTCATGGTATTATTTCTATCTTTTTGTATTTGAGACTTGTTTTGTAGCCTAATATATGATCTCTTATGGAGAATTTTCCATATGTACTTGAAAATAATGTGTATTCTTAGGTTTGGGGATGGAATGTTCTGAATATATCCATTAGATCCATCTGAATATGTCTTCAGGTGTGAAATGGGTCTCTTGTAGGCAGCCTATAGATGGGTCTTTTTTTATCCATTCTGTGTCCCTATTTAATTGGAGTGTTTAGTCCTTTTACATTCAAAGTGAGAATTGATAGGTATATATTTATTGCCATGTTAATTGTTTTATGGTTGTTTTTGTAGCTCTTCTCCATTCCTTTCTTGCTTTCTTTTCTTAGGGTTAGTTGGCTTTCTTTTAGTGATATACTTTAATTCCTTTTTTCCCCCTACCTATTAGTGATTTTTACTTGGTGGTTACCATTAGCTTCATATGTAACATCTTAGGCATATACCAGTCTATATTTAATTGATGCTCAGTTAAGTTTGAATCCATTCTTTACTCCTCCTCCCTCCACAAGTTTTAGGTAAAAAAAAAATGTCATACTTTACATTCTTTTTTTTTTAATTTTTTTTAACGTTTATTTATACTTTACATTCCTTTATTTGGTGAATTCCTATCTGATTTTTATAGACACACTTAATATTAAGGCTTTTGTGCTTCTTACTTATTCCTAATTATGATCTTTCCTTTCCACTTAAATAGTCCCCTTTAACATTTGTCATAGGGCTGGTGTAGTGGCAATGAATTCCTTTAACTTTTCTTTGGGGAAACTCTTGATCCCTTCTGTTCTGAAAGATAGCCTTGCTGGATAGAATATTCTTGGCTGTAAGTTTTTTTTTCTCATTTCTAAATTTTTCTTTATTACTACTTTTTGCCATTTTAATTACTATATGTCTTGGTGTGGACCTACTTGGGTTGATTTGGTGGAGGACTCTCCATGCCTCCTGGATCTGGATGCCTGGGTGTTTACTTCCCTGGATTCATTTTCATTTATTAATTCTTCAACTAAAATTCATGCCCCTTTATCTTCTCCTCCTGGGATCTTTATAATGTGAATGTTACTATGATTGATGGTGTTGCTGATTTCCCTTAGTCTATTTTCATTTTTTAATCTATTTTTCCTCTCTCCTGTTCAGCTTAATTGCTTTCCATTACTCTGTCCTCCAGATCACTGATAAGTTCTTCTGTTTTCTCTAGTGTACCATTTATTCTTTCTAGTGTATTTTTAATTTCACTTACTGAGTTCTTCATCTGATTGCTTCTCTTTTATGTTTTCTTTGTTGAGGGTCTTCCTGAGATCCATCACTTTTTTCTTTAATTCTAGTGAGTATCTTTATGATTACTATTTAAATTCTATTAAGCATATTGCTTAAATCCATTTTGTTAAAGTCTCTTGCTGTATTTTGTCCTATTCTTTCATTGAGAAATGTTCAACTATATCTTAATTTTCTCTAAATTTCTGTGTTTTTCTGTGTTAAGAAAGTCTGCTACATGTCCTGCTCTTAAAAGAAGTGGCTTTAGGGGCGCCTGGGTGGCGCAGTCGGTTAAGCGTCCGACTTCAGCCAGGTCACGATCTCACGGTCCGTGAGTTCGAGCCCCGCGTCGGGCTCTGGGCTGATGGCTCGGAGCCTGGAGCCTGTTTCCGATTCTGTGTCTCCCTCTCTCTCTGCCCCTCCCCCGTTCATGCTCTGTCTCTCTCTGTCCCAAAAATAAATAAACGTTGAAAAAAAAAAATTAAAAAAAAAAAAAAAAGAAGTGGCTTTATGAAGATGAAGTCCTATAATGCGTTGCATTGCAATGTATCTTGTTCATCATAAGCTGGTGCTTAAGGAGTGTCTCCTATATGTGTTGTGTGCACCCTACTCTATGCCTCCAGTCTAGTGATCTGCAATGGCATTTTTTTTTGCCTGTTGTGTGCATCGTTTGGGGCCAGTCTGGAGAAGCTTTGGGCTTGAGTTGAGTCAGACCAGACATATGCCTTGGATGCAGTAGCACCAAACGGCAAGGAGCTTTCCCTGCATTGTCCCCTGAGAAGCTTTGGTTGATGGGTGGAGCCTGTAGTCATTTAAGCCCCACTGACTGTTAGGCCCCTCTGGTTTTTAAAGCCAAATGTTATAGGATCTGTTTCCCTGTGTGGGTCCCTTGTGCCTGGGGTGTCGGTGTGAGGGTCTGGTCATCTCCCTGCCCCCTGCATCCCTCACAAGTCCCTTTGGTCATGACTGTGTTTCTATACTTTCTACCCTCTTGAGTGTGGCCTCCTCTCTACATTCTGCCAGTCTCTGTGTTGTTTTCTGAGTAATTTACACTGATTTGGGTGTTACCTGGTTGTATCCATAGATCTAGGTGAGCTTAGGATCTTCCCACCCAGCCATCTTCCCCAGAAATCACCACTTGTTATTTTTAAATGGTAGGTTGCAAGTGAGGACATGGATTTAAATGGACTTGAGTTGGGGTGCCTGGGTGGCTCAGTTGGTTAAGCGGCCGACTTCGGCTCAGGTCACGATCTCACGGTCTGTGAGTTCGAGCCCTGCGTCGGGCTCTGTGCTGACAGCTCAGAACCTGGAGCCTGTTTCAGATTCTGTGTCTCCCTCTCTCTGACCCTCCCCTGTTCATGCTCTCTCTCTGTCTCAAAAATAAGTAAACGTTAAAAAAATTTTTTTTTAAAAAAATAAATGGACTTGAATCAAGTTCTTCACTTCCTGATCAAACTTCTTGTTTTTCATGCTTTGATTCAACCTGATTTTTTTAAGAAATATTTTCAACCTCCCTATACTATCTGGAAATAATTTTTATTCATAATAAAATCTATTTCAAAAAAGTAAAAACAAAATCCTGAATGAAAATAATAAAAGGAAAGCAATTTAAACTAAAAATAGTAAGCAGCACATTATTTACTTCATGACTAAATACCCAGGTCTGACCACCGTGGGAGATGTCCTAAAGTAACCAGCTGTTTATACCTATAATTAACCTTGTAATCACCGAATGCCACAGCTATATATGCACATGATACAGATGTATTATATAGGCAGCCAGTGTACTTGGAGCAGCATTGCTTCAAGTACATAGTTTTTCCAGAGGTGAAGTTCTTGATACATTTCTGAAGAAAATAGTGAAATTTTCCTCTTGATTTACAATGTAGTTGCAATACTGGAAAATTCAGTATGTGTTAAAACTTTGAAAAGATAATCTATATGTATTAAACACAGTTAGATTCTGGGCTGTAATCATTATAAACAGGTTGTTCACAAATGTGGCTGTTCACGGCACTCAAGTCATGTGGGGTGTCTTACTCTTCTTCTTTGTATGGGACTCCCTGGTAAATTTCAGAAAGCTAAAAACGTCTAGCCCTGGCCCACTAAATGAGAGTAGAATCCCCATTCTTTGCCCTCAAAATCCTGTGATAACCAAAAACGCCCCAAGAAATTCACCATATGTAATCTAGGGGACAGCAGGACTGTTGTCAAGACCTATGATGATGCACTAAATTACCTACAGATATCCCCTAAGGCTAACCTTGGATATGAATCTTGTGGTTTTATCTTGTGGGCGTACTGTATAGTGGTTAAGTGGGTAGCTAGAAATTATTTTTGTTATTGTGTGCTTAGTCAAGATTTGTTATTATGCACTTAGTCAAGGAGCATATTCTCTGAATCCTTCTGTATTTAAAGTAGCATCTTTTAAAATAGAGATTAATTATACAGAGGCAAAAGGTGAAGCTATAGAAGAAATGTGATGCTGATCTCACTCCATTACTTTCAAGATTGGAACACAGTGACACATACAGATGCTCTAGAAGAGAATAAAAAAATCTATTTTTCTGTCTAAGATGTTCCTGTAACACTTCAAAAATTCTTAACAGGGATTTCTCCTTGACTGCATGCTGGCCCACAATGAAGCTAAAAATAGTTTTGCTTCAGGCATTCTTTTTTTGCAAGCTACAATGCAAAGGAAAGAATGATAGGTGTTTCCCTTTAGTAACTTAGATTTTGGTCTCCCTTTTCTGTCCTAAACAATGGCCACCAGAGAAGTCTAATTTGAATTCAAACTCTGAAAACTGAACAAGCTGGGTATTTATCTTTGTCATCTTTTTTTCAATATGATTCACCATTTGCTTTTCATTATAACTTATACGCATTTAATAATATTTCTCAAGATATATGACACATTTATACTTCATTTATCGAGGAACATTCTTTTACATGGTTCATAGCTGTGTTGTTTTGACCTCTTGAAGAATCTCAGCTGCCCTTTTGTAGTAAGAAAAGGTACTACGAACATTGTTAACTTTCAGGAGAAAGCTAATTTTATTAATTAGAAATAGTATACATATATATCTTAACCTCTAGTGTATCCTAGATTTGTTTTACTTCCTAGCTAACTAAAGTTCTTAATAAGGATAACATGTTTAAAGGATGCAATGGGAAAAAACTTCTTTACCTGGGGAAATGTTGAAATAAATATTTTCTGTCCAAACATCCTCTCTATTCATGCCAATGACAAGTAATTTTCATAGGCGGAGATTTGCTATTCCTCTTGTTTTTTTTCAGTTTACTATGCCTCCAAAAAATTTTTGGTTTGGAAATTGCTATTTTTCTCAAGTAAAAATAATAAAAGACAATTGATAGAAAAAACTTACTTCAGGCTGGGTTGAATTTGGGGAAAGTTAACATTTGCAGTGGTTAATAAAGAGTACAGTTTTCTTTTACAAGTGGGTAGTTTCTCAGTTGTAATGCAGAAAAATGTAAAATTGGGCTAAGAAGGAAATAAGAAATTAATAACCCATCCTCCTTAAACATAAACAACATTCAGTGCTAAGTCTAAAATATATCCAAGTTTCCCATCTTTCATTAGGATTTAAAAAAAAATATCAATACAAAATAAAAAAATATGAAAACCAAAATCATATTAAGCTTTTAGTCACTGATGCACTCACATGTGAGTGATCAAGAGATAGATTTTCTCATTAATAATAGAGGAATGAATCGAGAGGGGAAAAAATGGGTTATTTTGGAATGTAGCATTACCACTTGTTTTTTTTTTCTTTTTAATATTTTAATCTTTAAAACATATCAAATTTGTTGGTATTTCTCCCTTGAAGAGATGAAGGCTCCTCTGACTGTAGGCTGGAGTTAGCGATGCTTCTAATGAGTCGAAAAAGGCAGAAGTTAAGACATGAAGAGACTGGGGCAGAAAAACAACACACGGTGACTTTTATCTTGGTTGTTCTTGATCTTCAGTCATTTTTTGGGGGAAACCAAGCTGAGTTGTCATGAGGGCCCTCAGGCAGCCCTGGGGAGAGGCCCATGTACTCAGACACTGAGGCCTCCTGTCAGTAATCACGTGAGAGAGCCATTTAGAAGTGGATCTTTCAATCCAGGTCAAGCTTTCAGATGACTACGACCTCAGGAGGGACCCTGACCCAGAGCTTCTGGACTGAGGTCCCTCCTGAAACCCAGGCCCATAGAAACAGTTAGACAATAGATGTTTGTTGTTTAAAGCCGCTAACTCTAGAGCAATTTTTACACAGCAGAAGATAACTAACATAACAATAATAGGCCTTTGATATTCGTTGATATTTAGAGCACTTTATATTTGATTTATTGCAAATCCAAAGTAATCACTAGCTTCTTAACATGTCAACTAAGTTATCTAGGGAGGTTAGGGTATAATTGGATTAGTGTTAGCTAATCTTGGACAATTTTGCTAGTTTATAGAGTATTCTTATGTGTTCTTTCTGGTTGATAAATAAATTTCTCTCTGTAATAAGGTATGACTCCATCTTTTTATGATGGAAAAACAATTGATGAGATGCCAGAACTATAAGTGGGAGTAAACTCTATCAGTAAGTACAGGACCTCTAGAAGTAGGCTACTGAAGTTCAAATCCTGGCTGTAATAGTTAGAGCTATGTGACCTGGGGCAAGTTACTGCTTTCCCTGTGCCTCCGTTTCTTCCTCTACAAAATAGGCAGAATAATACTTTTTTTATATATCAGTTTCTAAATTTTTTTTTGCTGGTTGTTGGATTGAACATCTAAAGATCAATAATTATAACTTACCACATTAACAGAATGAAGGAGAAAATGAAATCATTAGTCTTAATATATGTAGAAAAAGCACTTGATAAATGCCTTATCAATTCACAATTTTAAAAAATAGAAGTGAGTATCTCTAATTTGTAAAAAGAACATCTACTAAACATGGAAAAAAATCTTAAATTTAATGCTGAAATGTCAAATGTTTTCTCTTTGAATTTGGAAACATTTTTTAAATGGAGTTCTTTGTGTTATTAGTGACTTGGTTAGCCGCGAAGTTATAAAGCCACTTTCTTCAATGCATTAACTAATTCTGTGAATTAATCTGTAGAGCGCTTATTTCTTCACCTGGGTGATAGGGTGTTTTGGCAGACAGAAAAGAATGATGGAGCTCAAAATAGCTCTTAAACAACCAGTGGCCTGGTATCAATGGGACATGGAAATCACCTGAGAGGAGAGGCAGAGAATATTTGGAATAATTAAAAAATCTGCACAGATTTTCAAATAGTGCCATTTATAAACAAGACAGTGCACCTCCTAACTAAAAGTGCACCTCTTGGGGCACCTAGGTAGCTCAGTTGGTTGAGTCTCCAAGTTTGGCTCATGTCATGATCTCGTGGTTTGTGGATCTGAGCCCTGGGTCAGGCTCTGTGCTGACAGCTTGGAGCCTGGAGCCTGCTTCAGATCCTGTGTCTCCCTCTCTCTTTCTGCCCCTCCCCCACTCACCCTCTTTGTGTATGTCTCTCTAAATAAACATTAAAAAAAATTAACCTCTTCATGCTAAAATTACGCAGAAGGAGGGGGATTTGTTAGCAACTCTGACAATTTACAGGAAGTTCTTTTTTGTCTTTATCTTGCCATTGTCACAAAGAAATTCCTTTGTTAATCCTAAACCTTTCTTGGAATTTTTATGTCTTAGTATCCAAGATTTCTGAATGTGGAAAATTTTGGTTATCAAATCATGTACAATAAAACAATACAAATAATATATGTAATCCTTTATAGTTTACTGGGATACATCCATGTTTATTTCATTGAAAAAAGTTAGGAAATAGTTGGACACTTTAACTGCCTGTTTTTCAGTTAGTTTCCCCAGTAGACAAAAAAAAAAAAAAAAAAAACAACCCACAAATGAAAATATGGCAAGTGTTCTCCCCATTTCCCCATCCTCAGACTCTAACAATATCTGCAATAGGAGAGACCAATTTATTGAATGAAATAAGATTTAATTACTTGTTACCACCATGACCTTGAACAATTGTTGGAGCCAAGACTGAATGCAGGTCTCCTGGCTTCAACAGCAGAGTGAGCTCCTTTACCCCATACCTTACCTGCCTATGTAAGGGCAGAGAACCTGGAAACCGACAGATGAATAATAAATGTTGGTATTTTCTCTGAAACTGACCAACCTTTCTACTTTGAACATGCTGGCAGGTAAACAAAGAAGATAAAGCATGGGTCACTAGGAAAGCAACTCCTGAGAAGTCCCTACCCGTAAAATATCATCAATGTGCCCATCTGTTCCAAATTTAGACACACATTTTTTCAAAATAAACATATTTAGACCCATTTAAATGAAGAACATATGTTCAGAATGGTATTAGAATGTGTTGATGAAGGCTGATAAAGTCTTAGGTCTAAGAGAACACCAATAGCTAATAGTTCCTTATTCTGGAAAGAGTTATTTAAAGTAATAGAGGAGTTTCCAAAAGGGAAGGTGTCTAGTGTTGTCTAAAAGGATAAACTTGACCTGTGTAATTTCATTGGCCAGGGCCTCTGAACATAAGCAGCATTCATCAGTTGCTTTTTATGTTGAACAAATGGATACTGTAATTGAAATGGTTTTCCAAAGTCAGGCTGATGTTCCACTTTCAGAAGAGCATAATCACCACTAAGCAGAATAAAACATTATCTCAATGGCCCTCTGTACAGTGTTTCTAACTTACTGAGTTCAATTCCCTCACCTTAATTTTCTGTATTACCTGTTCATGTTGCCAGTTGATACCCATTTTCCCCATCTTATGGAGATGGAGGTGTTCTGGATAGTAAAATCACAAATATTAGTGTCTATCTTCATCTTTCTAAATTAAGAATCTGTAAAATAGAGGAGAATATACAAAGTGGTGTTCTACTTTGAACAAATGAGAATCCTTGTATTGGCACCTGATTTGGGTTAGCCAATTTTGGGAAGCCCAAAGATTTGAATCCATAATGTTTTTGGAAAAAAAATTACATTAATAAAACAAGAAATTTTAACTATATCAAAAGACTAAATTCAGTGCAAAAACTGAAAATATACAATATCATGAAATATATAATCCTATTGCTTATAATATATATTCTGTAATATAACTAATGTATTACATACAATAGTATAAAGGTGATCAAATATATAATCTTACTGCTAAGTGATTTAATATGGATTTAAAATACTCAGTTTTAGTGGAGACAGAAGTCTGAGCTGCAATAAGTAGAAGCTCCATGAAGGAGGTTAAAACTTCAGATATTCCTTTGATATAAAAATTAGTGTCCAATTTTGAGAGAATACAAAGAAATAGAATGACCTAAGTTACGGAGAGAGTAAATCAAGTGGTAATTCCAAACAAGATGGGAGTTTTAATTCTATTTAAGAAGGAAACTGGGGATAATATTTGGAGGAGAAGATAGGCAAGCAGTAAGACAGGAGAACTATTAAGAATATGAAACAGAAAACAGCATGGTAGTCCATGCCACTTCCATGTATTCTTTCTCAAGTGTTTTCATCCTAGCTTAGACATGATCTCTGTAAAAACTGAACCTGAGTTAAAGAGAAACCAGAAAGCAAGGATCTGGGGACATGGTAATTCCTTATTCAGTCTCTAGTGCGTTTCCTCTTAAATTTTCTTGATTCAAGACTCCTAAGAGAGGGGCGCCTGGGTGGCTCAGTTGGTTAAGCGGCCGACTTCGGCTCAGGTCACGATCTCAAGGTCCATGAGTTCGAGCCCCGCGTCGGGCTATGTGCTGATGGCTCAGAGCCTGGAGCCTGTTCCAGATTCTGTGTCTCCCTCTCTCTGACCCTCCCCCGTTCATGCTTTGTCTCTCGCTGTCTCAAAAATAAATAAACGTTAAAAAAAAATTTTAAAAAAGACTCATAAGAGAAATCCTCCATTTTTTTCAATTAGAATTCATCTAGCTTTATCATAAACTATATTGGGTAGATTCAGACAAACATTAAATGTGTTGGTAAAATATACCTCTGTCCTACTTGATCCCCTTTGAATTCTAATAGTTGACTTTTTAAAAGGAAGCCAGATGGAAATGCAAGTAAAGCTTCAACCTACTGATGGTGTAGATAAATCTTCACTACCTCTTTTGAAATTGTTGCCGAGGTCCTTGTGTTTTGTTTTGTTTTTTCCCTTTTTTTAATTTTCTCCATGGAATGACCCCTAGATCTCTTATTATTCCTGCTGCCTTGTGCAATGCAGTTGCTCACAATCAGGGACAAACTAAGTTTGATCTACCTTTCAGGAGCATGTTTATCATGAAATAATCTACTTGAAACATTAATTTTCTGCCTAATATTACTCAGCCCAGATAAGCAACATTTTGCAGATGAGTATAACATCAGACTACCCATCCTAACCATTTGAATATTGAGGAGTCTCAGTAATACAGTAGACACTTTTACATCCATAATTACCAAAAAGCCACTGTCTGATTTGGGCAAAATGGCTAATACTTATCCCACCTTCCTTTAGTCACTTCTTACCCTTGGCTGACAATTTTTTTAACTGAAGTATAGTTGACATACAGTGTTACATTTTTAGACAATGACTGAATCTAAAAGTCAGAGACATCATCAAACAACCACTTACCATGAATCATTAATGTGCCTTTTACTACTGCAAAGCAGATGGCCACTCCAGTGACTCATGAGTCAGAAGGACATTTCTCCACCATTCATCTCCACTCTAGTAGTGTTATCTGTGGTCTGAAAACACACAGGTTGATTCACACAGAAAGGTCACTGAAGTGCCTTAACTCATTTCTCACTTAAAATGAAAGTATAGAATCTTACTGTGAGGAAGCGTTCTGGTATGCATCCACTGACCATGAAACGGCTTTAATTAATCTGGACACACTTATTGAGGAGACCAGAGGGAGATGATTACAACTATTGATCGACTGCTTTCACTCTGCTAGATACTGAAAAGAATAAGTGAAGAATCTTGTCCTTAAGGAGTCCAAGTAGAGAATGAGCACCTACACATAAAAAAAAAAAAGGTACAATAAAGTAGGTACACTCTCATAGGTATATGGCAAACTTAAAACCGCACTGGGATCACAGTAAGAATTCTGTATATGCCAGTGTCACCATTAAAGCTCTTAATTCAATATAATGTTCTCATGGGGGAGAAAGTGATTAAGTCTGTTCAGTTTGGTTTAGGAAGGTTTCCCTTGAATTGTTGTTAATTATTCACAATTACCATATGATCTAAGTGTAATTAACTTTGCTTTTTATAATTGAAGAAATGGAGATTAAGAGTAGATAATGAAGGGGCACCTGGGTGGTTCATTTGGTTGAGTGGCTGACTCTTTGTTTTAGCTCATGTCATGATCTCCTGGTCCTGAGATCAATCCCCCTTCAGGTTTGCACTAACAGTGCAGAGCCTGCTTAGGATTCTATCTCCCTATCTCTGCCCCTCCCCACTTGCTTACATGCTCGCGCGTGCTCTCT
Source organism: Lynx rufus (assembly GCF_022079265.1). Lineage (NCBI taxonomy): Eukaryota > Metazoa > Chordata > Mammalia > Carnivora > Felidae > Lynx > Lynx rufus. The sequence continues at coordinate 71,991,553 of NW_025814896.1, forward strand.
CTCTCTCTCTGTGTCTCTCTCCCCCCTTCCTCCCTCACTGCCTTTCAAAAATAAGTATCTTTTTTAAAAGATACTTATTTGTGAATAAGTATCTCTTTTAAAAGATACTTATTTGTGAATTTTCCTTCAATCACCTGACTGCCTGGTGGCGTGTTCATGTTTGGATCTAGAACTGTCTGATGTCCAGGACCGTCATCTCTCCAGCATGCTCCCTCTTTAATCTTCATTACCATTTAGGTTTTGGGAAGGCTACAAGCAGATTCACTGCTAATTTTCTATACCTCCAAAGAGTGTATAAACCTGTATAAGAAAACCAGTCCCTCCTTTAAACACACAGATAACACAAACACAAACACACACACACACGGCATGTAACAGAAAATTCTATCAATCAAGAAGATATAGATTGAGCAGTTTCAAGCAAGGTTATTCTTAGAATTTCTTGAAGATTGATTACCATTTTTAATAGCACATTTTAGTCTCTAGTAATTACCAAAGATGGCCTCAAAGGAAAAAGGAAATATTTGTGAGTACTGCCATATCTCCTTTGGGAATAAAAGTATCCCATAAAAAAAAAAAAAAAAAAAAAAACAGAATCTAAAGTGATTAGTCCAATAATGGATGTTTTCCTGCATTTTGGAGGAATATTTTTTAAATCTTTAAAGAGTCATAATTTTGATTTTGCTTTAAAATACTTTTAAAATAGATAAAGCCTCATGACCTAGACACAAACTACTGCTAAAATTGTGTGATATTTCCTATTACTCTGGTAGCATTCAGCTGCTTACCTTTAATAAAGACTGTTTTACTTCTGTGAAGATTAGGTGGAAGGAACATAATGAGCTCCGAGTATTTTTCAAGGGAGCAAGCCTCACTGCCAGAAAAATAATGGAGAAGATCTCACAGGGCTGTGTCTTTGGACAAAATAATGGTAAACAATTCTTTCACTCTTGAATTACCTAAGTCAGTTAGAAAGATGTTAGTAAAGCATTTCAATATGAAGTGTTAATGACTAATTAACTAGTTCAACAGTCAACATTCAATACACAAATATTTTGCACTAGGGGTGATTTATTTTGTTCCTGGTTTCTGTGGAGAATGTAAAAAAAAAAAAAATAGAAACTTCCTGTCCTTAAGGAGCTTAGAAATCAATTAATTAAAAACAATGAAAGTAAGATACGGGTTGATTCTTCCAAACATTAAATGTATGTTAGGCACAAGGCTAGACTTCGGGGAAAAAATGGTGGAGAAGATGGACAAATGTCTCCTCACAAGGAGATTGCAGTTTGTTGAAGGTGTACAACAATAAATTTCTAAATAAATCAGATTATGTTGGGTAATGAGAAGCACTGAAAATAGATCAGAGACGGTCAGTCAGCAGAGGTGATAGATGTAACAGCTATGTAAAAATCTGAGGCCACTGTGTTCTGATAGGGTCAAACAGAAAACCCAACAATCTGGAAGCAGGTACAAAAACGGAGTACTCAAAAAGTATCAAAGTAGGACAGTGTGCAGAAGCTTAGTGGGCAAGGGAGCCACAGGATAGGATGGGGTCAAAGAGGTAGGCAGGGCCATTTCCTAGAGGGTCTTGTGGGTTCTGGTACATAGTTTTGATTTTTAATTCAGTTGCCATGGAAAGCCAGTCAAGGGTTTCCCAGTGGTATGAAATATGATATGCACAAGTAATTACATAATAAGATGCTACCCAACTGAAATGAACAACCTAAAAGCTGTGATTGTTGAGAGGCTGGGCAATTACTTTTTTTCTCAGAGAAATATGGATGATTTCATAGAGAAGTTTGCTTTTGAGCTGAGTCCTGAATTACACAGGAAACTTCGTGTGCTGAGAGAATGGTGTGAACAAAGCTCTCAGGCAAGAAATACTAACATGTGAAAACTGCCTCACAGATAGATTTGCTTCTTAGGAAGGAAAAATATTTGTGCTCAAAGAAATGACTGTTGAGTGGGCAACTGTAGGTGTCAGCAGCAGGCTGGAATGTTCTGGTGACTAGAGGTTGAAAGTGATGAGGTTGGGCTTTACCCCTCAGGCTACACTAATGGTAGCTGTTTACTCTGACACCCTGGAAACTGACCCTGTTGTTGTGCTTTGACATCCTGAAGGACAACATGATGCAGTAAATGTCATGATAAAGGTGTTATATATCACAGATCTGCTGAGGTCACAGGGAAAGGTCCGTACATTTTCAGAGGGGAAGAAATTCTCACTAGTGAATATAAATGCACTGCCCTCTGCTGCCTTTTATGTCTCTGTCAGTGATTATGTAACAATGCAGCCTGCATATAGAAAGGCAACTCCAGTGCTTGACAAAAGGAACTGAAAGGTCTTGGCTTTGGGTTGTGCTAATCACTTAGGAATAATCGAAGCCAACTTTGGTAGCTCTGTCTCAAAAGGGATGCTTTGCTCCATGCCACTAATATGGTTCCAACATGTAGTCCTGAGAATATTTTTATTAGTAGTATTCTTCAGTCTTTTTTTTGATGTGGGGTATTTTCATTGTGTTGCTTTCCTATGTTGAAACACTTTGCCAGACAAATACATTTGCCTAGCCATGAGTATTAGTGGTTGAATTGCCCAAAAGCAGAGATGAGCAAAATTTTTGTGTGAAGAACCAGATACTGAATATTTTATATTTTGGTGGCAAAGTGTGAAGTTAGAACAATTGTAGAGCCAGTTATGTAATAAGAAACACGTAATGCAAGTCTATTGATGAGAAGAATGGATTTCTTTGGGGAATAGGATTTCACTAAATTTGGGCTCAAAATTTTTGTTCTTTCTCATCAAATCAATTATGAGTGTTCATCCATAAAAAGGATTCTTAGCTCACAGATTGTACTGTTGCACGCAATGGGGCTGATTTTGTCCAGTGGGTATAATCTATTGACCATTGCCCTGAAGTATTCTTTAACTGGTAACATGAACATTTTTTCACGTTAATAACCAAGATTTTGGGGCGCCTGAGTGGCTTAGTTGGTTAAGCGTCCGACCTCAGCTTGGATCATGATCTCACAGTTCGTGGGTTCGAGCCCTGCATCAGGCTCTGTGCTCACAGCTTGGAACCTGGAACCTGCTTCAGATTCTAGGTCTCCCTCTTTCTCTCTGCCCCACTCCTGCTCATGCTCTGTCTCTCTCTGTCTCAAAAATAAATAAACAAAAAAAAGTTTAAAAAAATGGTCAAGATGTTAATAAATAATCCTCTTCGCGTAACAGAGTCCTTCTATGTCTTCATATAATAGACAAGTTATTAAACACATTATTTGGAATTACATCAATCTAAGTACAATATGTAGCTTCACTCCTTTCTATTTGTATGACTTTGAGAAAATCACCTAATATCCCTCAGTCTTAATATTCTCATCTGTAACATGATAATTCTTTTACCATTTTGAAGAAAAATTACTGACATAGTATTAGTATGGTGCCTAAACGTAATACAGAATATATAGTAGCTATTAATATTTAATTTGATAGCCACTCATTGGAGGTATATAGTACAGGGATTATTATTTGCCCTGTTACTATTACTCCTCATTAGGGGAAACTGAGGCAGAGATCAAGGAACTAACCCAATATCTGTGGTGATGCTACAGCTACAGCTTAGTTATGTTATCTCTTGAATTCATTTAGTAATTGTGTATAGAGGATAAATGTATATAGTAGGAAGATATCTAAGGTGACTCCCAAGAAACCTATCCCTGGTGTGTATACCCTTTATAATCCACTCTTGTTGAATGTGGGCTTCAGTGAGACCTGTAAATATCAGGGATAATGGCTGACTTGTTGACATTACATTAGGTGGAAGATGAGAGAGAGACTAGTGGCTCCCAAGATTATATAAGACTTCCTAACAGTAGACTAGACAGACATTCTCCTGCTGGCTTTGAAGAAATAAAGAGCCATGTTGTGAGAGGGACAAGTAGGACTTAAGGCTACCCTCTAGCAGCTGAGAGTGACCTACACCTGATAGCTAGCAAGAAAATGAGAACTTTAGTCTTAAAACTGCAAGAAACTCCATTCTGCCAAGAACTGGAATGAACTTGGAAGAGGACTTGAGTTCAAAATGGTGATGTAGCCCAGTTTCCACCTTGATTTCAGTTTTTTTCATACCTTGAGCAGAGAACCCAGCTATGCCAGGCTAAGAATTGGACCTTGCAGAAATATGATAGTGTGTGTTTTATGACACAGCAGAAATTGTTCTAATTAGGTGTACAAAAAGAAAAGAAAAGAAGCCTAATACAATCACCAGGTAGTTTGCTGTGTGTTGAGAATAAAATGGTGAAGAAAAGACCCCTGGTTCCTGTCCTCTGAAATTTGTGGTTTGGTGAACAAAGAGAATACTTTAATGCAGTACGTTTCTATGACAAAAGTACAAAGTGGGTGTTGTGAGAGAAGAAAGAAGGTCATCTAGTCATTTTGGGTGAGGGGATGGGGAAAACTTTTTAGGCATAGGCTAAGAAGGGAAAATTGAATAGGTTTAGCCAAACACTGCAGGGCCTGTGTCAGGGAGGCTGGAGGGGGTATTCCAGTATTTCAGCCTGGGAAGTAGATGCACAAAGATTCAGGAAATGGCTGAGATCACAGGGTATTCAGTGAATTCCAAAGAACTCACAGATCTGTAGAGGGAGTGTGGTGAGAGTTAAGGCCTTTAATTCCATGCCACAGAGTTTAGACTTTGTGCTGAGGGAAATGGGGAGCCAGTGAATGGTTTGGAGTGGAGGAATGGCAGCTTTGGATGTCACCATTGCACTTTGCATTTAACTGCAGAGTAAAGTACAAGAGAGTCATTAAGGAGCACAGCCACAAACCATATGACACACAGTGGTAATAGGAACTAACACCCCATGACAGGTAGGGTAGAACAAAAGTGTTCAGGGCCCCCTACATTTCTACGATGTGGGTATTTATTGAATTGCCTTAGCTTCTGACATGATAGATGTGATGGTTTATAAGGGCATAGCTAGAAATGTAAAAATTCACTCTCCCACTGAAACCTTTTTAAAAATAGGTTATATGACCAGAATGTCTAGACTGTGGAGAGAAAAGATTCAATCAAGTATCGTCTCCAGTGGAGGGGGGAAAAATCTGCCTTTCTATTGGTTCGCAATGATTGTTTTTAAAGGAGAAAGTACTGTCAGAAGAGTGGTCACTCACAGCTGTTGATTGATCATTCCAGGGACTGAGAAATGATAAAGTGCTCTGACCTTTTTAACCTTATTGTATTCCTTTGGCATTTGGATGAAAAGCAATTAGCTACTTCCCTTTTTTCCAGAAATAGCAGTTCCAAACTCAGATCAAGCTCCCTAATTAGATGATCATAAGCTAGGATGGAAAAGCAAATGGTCACCTGACAAGCCAGAACAAGACAAATGTATTGGTGCTTTATGCAGGAGCCACCCGACACCAATTGAGAATGTTCATTGAAAGAGTTGAATATTAATTGTGACCTATAAAATGGTATGGATGTTCTAATGATTCTACTGTGTGTTAATAATTCTTTGAGTACAGAGAAGCATGGTAATCTGTTTATGGTGGCAAAGGAGCTAAAAATGCTTACAATTAGTTGACTGATGAAAAATAATACCATGCATTTTGTTATCCAACAGTTTTGGTTCCACTGAAGGTACAGTGCAGATGCTTATTCTTATCCCCTAAATAGGATTTAGAGTGATTCTCTATAGCCCTGAATAGGGGAATTGTTGCAGCCTTGAGCTTCTCCTACAGCTATTTTGGTAAATGACAGAGGCAAAGCCTCCAACACGAGTATCTGAAATAAGAGGTGGTTTGACAGCCACAGAAGGCTTTGATCATGTGATAAACGAGTCAACAGGAAGAAATCTTTCAGGTGAGAGAGCTATAGTTTTATCAATTATGTTGCTCTATAAATCAGGAGACTTGGGGTAGGAGCCAGAGGTTGCTTCTCTGCTTCCTGCCAGGTAGATTTTTGAGGGGAAAATCTCAGCTGCATTCCAGGATCCTGTAGCACAGATGAACTTTGAGCCAAAGTATGTTGACATCAGTAGGAGCACTAAGGAAGTACTGAAGTGTTTGCTCAATCTTCTATATAAAACAGTCTGTGGTGGGGAGATTTCTGATGTAGACTGAAAAAATACAAATAAAGACATTCAGTTATAAACTCTGTCCTTTTAATGTCAGTCTAAAACCCACAGCCAAACTAAGAACTGTGTTTTATTTGACAGCCTTCAAACTAGTTACTCTGATGAATGTTGAGATCAAAAGGGACCTGAAATTCCAGAAGCATAATAACTCTCCTAGGGAGACTGTCTCCTTAACTAAGTCTGTGTTTTTTGTTTGCTTGTTTGTTTTTATTATTACTAAAACGAGAGGGGTTGATAAAGTGACCCATTAGTGAACTGAGGAAAAGGGGTGGCATAGAGACCTCTGTTTCTTCCCTTTCCTGGATAGGTGGACTTACCAAGCCAAGCTTCAAAGTCTAGGAAATTGCACAGGAATAATTAATCTTACAAGATTTCCAACACCAAGATCAATCTAAGTAAACTCTCTGTAAGCATTTTCATCATGGAATGCTAAACTGCTACCAGCCAAGCCCCTGGTTTTCTGAGCTGGAGCACATTCCCTGACAAACCTGTTTCTGGCCTCACACCCTTTCTGAAGAGACATGGAAGGAATCAGTTCTAAGATGCTGTAGAAAATGTTTGGTCCTGGATCTTTGTCATCTTTATAAATCACGAAGTCTCCTACCTGCCCCATATCCAGACCCTACCAGTATAGTTTTCTTTATTAGGTTTAAATAGGTATAAAAAGTAAAAGAATTGGTGGTAGGATTCACATAAAGAAGAGACTACATTTTCTAACATGCTCTTACCTGCACCCAACTAACCACAAAATGAAATACTACGTAATCTCTCATGTCAGTGGGCACATTGTGAATTCTGAAATTAAGTTTGAATACTCCTACTGCTCTCCTAGAACCATCTACAGCTGGATGCCCTTTGATTAAAAGATGATAAAGATAAGGCTTTGGATCAATTAAAAGTGCATGCTCTCGGCAGTTAGAGAATACCCTGGAAGCTTACAGAAAAAAATTCTTTTTTTTTGTGAAATGTTCTCCAGATACAGTCAATGGCTGACATTGATTCACTGGTTCAACAATGTCAGATCAAAATCCTTGTGATTGTCTTGACTTTTCCTTATTCCAGAAGATGGTTGCTTATATTAGTTTGCTAGGGCTGCCAAAACAAGATATTGTAAACTGGATGGCTTAAATAACAGAAAGTTACTTTCTCAAAATTCTGCAGACTTCAGGTCCAATCAAGGTATCAGCAATGTAGGCTCCTTCTAACACCTCTTTCCTTGGTTTGTAGATGGCTATCTTCCTGAATCTTTACATGGTCTTCCCTCTCTGTATCTGGGTCCTAATCTCTTCTTACAAGGGCATTAGTCATATTGCATAAGGGCCTGCCCTCATGACCCCATTTTGCTTTAATTATCTCTTTGAAAGCTCTATTTCCAAATATAGTCATATTCCGAGGTTTTAAGGGTTAGGACTTCAACATGTGAATTTGTGGGGAAACAAAATTCAGACCATGACATTACTGAAGATTAAACTCCCGGATGAGAGAAGGGACCATGCCATCCATGTCTCCCCTCTTAAAAGCCCTCTCCACCAACAGGCTCATGGCCCAGACACAACTGGAACACGTGAATCACGCCTACAAAAAAGGAGGCTAGGAAGGGGAGGGGAAAATAGGTTTGGTATTAGTTTAGCTCAACCAGTCCATTGCTTGGGATTGGGTACTTCATTTACTTTCACAAAATACAGTTTTAATAGAAGAAGGTGGGAGCATGCATATTGCATATGTAAGTCAGAAAATTGGCTTCAGCAGTGGAAAGAAAATAGAGACATGAAAAAGCAGGAAAGATTTCACTTTATGAACTTGTTTAATTTCAGTCTATTGCAGGGCTAGGTGTCCAGGTGTAGCCAATACTGGACACAATTACAAAGGGTCATTGGTCTTTCTCTTGTTTCCCGTCCCTCTGTACTTTGTCATCTCTCACACCTTCCTAGGTGCTCCATGCCAACAGATTTTCTGCATGTCCTTTAGTCAAAGCTTACTCTGATGAGAGCATCTGCTATCAGCATGGGCTCTCTACAGTACCCAGTATGAATAAATTTAAGTCTTTGCAGTGCCTCTCTGAAGGAGATTGCATGTTTTTAAGCTTTACTTTATAATGAAAGCCTTTGCTCACAATTCAAGGGATTTCAGGCACTGGTACAAAAATGAAGGAGTTTTAGGGTCAGAACAGCTATTCTTGTGCTCCAGAAATCACACTGAACTGGTGGCTGACTTTATAGATGGCTACCGACTCTGTTTATTCAAAAGGTTGGCGCTGAATATTGGCTTGAAATCTGGCAGCCCTAAAATTTTAAATCTAGCTTGGATCATTTTATTTGTTTTTTTTTTTATTGCTGTGTAACAAATTACCACAAATACATCATTTTGGAATACTATCACTTATAAGTTGAGTAGGTGAGCTGTCTGTTGTGGACTTGTTATCTTATGGGCTCACATGGCTGAAATCAAGATGTCAGCCAGGCTGCACTCAGATCTGGAGAATGTGGAAAAGAATCAGCTTTCAAGCTCGCTGGTTGTAACCAGAATTTATTTCCTAGTGGCTACAGGACTAAAGTCTTCATTTTCTTGCTGCCTCTTATCCTGGGGTTTTTGCCAGCTCCTGAAAGCCACTCTTAGGTTCATGCCACCCTCCATCTTCAAACTAGGTGTGAATCTCCCTTGAGCTTCCATCTCTAACCACTTAGGCTAAGAGCCACAGAAAACTCTGTGCTTCAAAAGGAATCATGATTTTATTAGGGAAGATAAATTCATTCACCCAAAAATAAAGAGATTATGTGAATTACATGTAAAAAAAAATCTTTCATCCATGTAATAGAAAATAATCAGAGGGATAACACCAAGAGACAGAAACCATAGGGGACATTCTAGAATTCTGCTCACCAGGGTCATCTCTACCTGAGGGCATGTTGAAATGTCTGCCTTTTTGTTGTGTTTTATCTTTTGTTAGTGTTTTGTTTTGTTTTTATGTTTTTGTTTTTGTTTTGTTTTTTGTTCTGGATTCTGATCAGTGATAAAGCAGAGGAGATAAAGAATGGTGTATACAGATTTAATCAACCCACTGGTTTAGCTCAGGGACATCTTTTGAGATAAGTCATCTGGAAGAGGGAGGAAGTGAGTTAGAACTTCAAAGTTCTATGAAAATAAGACCATCTCTTTAACAAATTTGTTGGGAAAACTGTACAACAATGTGCAGAAGAATGAAACTGGACCACTTCTTATACTATACACAAAAATAAATTCAAAATGGAAGAAAGACGTAAATGTGAGACACAAAAATAAGAAAATCCTAGAGGAGAAAATAGGCAGCAGCCTCTCTGATCTCAGCCAGAGCACCTCATTCCAAAGGCAAGGAAAATGAAATCCTACATTAACTATCAGGACTTCATCAGGATAAAAAGCTTCTGCACAACAAAGGAAACCAACAAAACCAAAAGGCAGCCTACAGAATGGGAGAAGATACTTGCAAATAGCATATCTGATAAAGGGTTAGTACTATGAAAACTTCTCAAACTCAATACCTGAAAAACAACCCAATTAAGAAATAGGCAGAAGACGTGAGTAACCATTTTTCCAAAGTAGATTTCCAGATGGCCAACAGACGTGAAAAGATGCTCAACATCACACATCAGGGAAACACATATCAAAACCACAATGAGATACCACCTCACTCCTGTCAGAATGGCTAAAATTAACAACATGGGAAACAATAGATAATGGCAAGGATATGGAGAAAGGGAAGCCCTCTTTGCCCAACAGGGGAACTGTTGGTGGGAATGCACCAGTACAGCCACTCTGGAAAACAATATGCAGATGACTCAAAAGTCAAAAATAAAACTACCCTATGACCCAGCAATTGCACTACTAGGTATTTACCCAAAGGATACAAAAATAGAGATTCAAATGCACCCTGATATTTATAGCAGCATTATCTGCAATAGCCAAATAAGGAAAGAGCCCAAATGTCCATTGACTAATGAATGGATAAAGAAGATGTGAGGTATGTACACACACACACACACACACACACACACACACAATGGACTATTACTCAGCAATCAAAAAGAATGAAATCTTGCCATTTGCAATGATATGGATGGAGCTGGAATGTATCACGCTAAGCAAAATAAGTCAGTCAAAGAAAGACAAATACCATATGATTACAATCCTATGTGGAATTTAAGAAATAAAACAGACCAACACATGAGAAGGGGGGGAAAAAGAGGTACAGGAACCATAAGAGCCTCTTAATGACAAAGAACAAACTAAGGGTTGATGGAGGGAAGGTCAGTGGGGGGATGGGCCAAATGGGTGATGGGTACTAAGGAGGGTACTTGTATTAAGCATCGGCTGTTGTATGCAAGTGATGAATCCCTAAATTCTCCTGAAACCAACATTACACTACATGTTAACTAGAAGTTAAATAAAAATGTTTTAAAAAGAAGAAATCTGAAAAAAAGGGAAAAAATTAATCATCTTTGCTCTGTTGGCTCTCATCTTCCCAATGTGTAATCTAATAAATCATAGAGTAACCTCTCAGTAACTGTTGATTAAATAATTAGACTGTGTATTTAACTTTTGTTAATAAACACCCATCTAATCATATTCATTTACAATAACAAGATTTTTATTTCTAATTACCTTGATGTTGGTATTGTCTTTTCTCCTGATGGATCTTTGTAAAAGACATCAACTTAAAGCACAAAGTCCCATATCCATGGGATGGGAAACCTTGGTCCATCTACTGAAAGGCACTGCAACATCACATGACAAAAGATAGGGTGAATAATCTCAATACACTGAGAGGGCAGCATGGTTAGCAACAATGATGCAGTCTATTACAGAATTCCTTAATTTATTGCTTAATAATTTTCCCTGTTCCTGTGTTATCAGACTGTTAAGTTTGGGCACCACAATGAAAATTCATTCAGGGGAAGGGTGGATGATTAACGTTTTTCCTACTCTATCCGTCTGAACTCTATCTTATTCTAGGTGTTCCTAGACTCCTTTGAGGGCAGTATACAAGGCATTAGGCAAAATTCCTTAACATTTGAATGCCCCATTTGGCCAGCCTCACTGCAACACCCACAGGTCCTCCATCCTAGGGTTTTGTTTTAAGAAAAAAATTATTTTCCTTATTCTCTAGAGTGCCCCCCTATACTATTAGCTAATCCATGAATGTTACATGGAAGATGTGATTTCTCACTGTTGAGATACACTTCAAGCCTAATCTAATTGCAATAACAACACTAATTTTAACTGAAAGATTACAGATACTGTTTTGTAAAGGAAATGTGTATGTAGCTCAATCTGTTTTTCCTTAAATAAGTATATATCTTTTCCTTTCTTCTATTCAGGCAACATTAGTCTTAAATTATAGCAACATATAGTGAAAAAATATTGTTCTCTTACTTTTAATGTGTGTTCATTTCTCAAACTTAGAGGAAAAGTTGTGGAAATAACATTTTAGTCAATAGATTGCTAACATATTATACTATGTCTTGCACCTTGGGTAATGTGATGTATGGAAAATTACTTAGCTATTAGTCTTCAGTGGAAGCCAAATGAATAATGAGAATTGGTAATTCATCTTATTTTCAAGGATTTTCAGCAGTATCTGTGTCCTTGGGGCCACTTTTGCAAATGTTACACTTTACTGTTTCCTGATCCAAAGCAACAAGAGACTTTTTTTTAAGTCTAAAATTTAAAAGAGGATTGAGGCTTGTCTGAGCTATGCATCCATAAAGACAGCCAGGCAGAAACATAACCATTTGTTTGTGTTTCTTTTCAAACCTGACAGCTAGAACAGTGGCTGTCTTCCCTTCCAGATGAAATTTCCAAAGCACTCTGGGCAACCAGTTATTCTACTATTAAATAGAACACTCAGTGCCAGCCTCACATCTCACCTTTCTCTTGGTCCTTGGTGTTGATAAGCCACCTCCTACTAGAAACAGAAAAGTAAAAATTCTCATCATCCTATTTTTCTGAAGAGCACCAATAGTTTTGTTGTTGTTGTTGTTGTTACTGATGATACGGAGAGTCTCCTCAAATCCTTGCTGAAAAAAAAAAAAACAATAAATTAATGAGGTAGATGTGGGAACATTCATAAGGATGAGTATCAGAACAGCCTCACTAGCATGTGGTTTTCCTGGCTGTCTCAACTATCCTGATGGTTTCGTACTACCTCCAGAATGAAAGAAAATAGTCCCTTGATATCTCCTGTCCTCAGTGTTTTCTTGCCTCTCAGGTTTGTTACAGTTAACGTGATCTTTCTTATTCTTACAAAGTTTGAATTGAAGGGTAAAGGGGGAACTGAAATATACAACAAAATTGTGTAGCAAACCAGCTATCTGTTAACCAAACATTATTCTGCTTCTTCCTGAGCACACAAAACACATTTTCCATGCTTACAATTAGGTATAAATCCTGAATTTTGGCAAATGGAATATGAGCAGAAATCAATGGTGTCACTGTCCAGAAACTTGGCATAAAACTTGTATCAGCAATCTTTCACCAGTTGGATAAGGATGAGTGTGAACATCTTTGACACCTGGTGGGGAAGATGGTGGAAATACAAGATGGAAGGAGGCTGAGTACCTGAATTGCCACTTGAAAAAGTGTCCTCTCTTGATCAAGAACTCCTGTTTTGAACTTTATTTGAAGCAATAAAGGGTAAATGATTGTGTCGGAACAATCATATGTTTTGGACTTGGTTATTTATTATTTCTTTAAATAATGCATATATAATTCTAATGGCTCCTTAAATACAAAAATACACAAATCATTTAATGTGTACATGTATTTAAAGAATATGGCAAGGGGAATGGGGCAGATGAACAAGACCAAAAGATAGTTGCCAAGTTGTCATGTACCTAAATGTGGACATTAAACAGAGTTAGATGGCAGATTTTTCATTGCTATCCACTGAGGTTTACAGATTTTTAATCAGTGAGTGTACTCAAGCCTTGAAATAACTATAAACCTGACCAATTTTAATTGCTTTTTGATAAGCCGTGCACAGATTTATGACTCCTAGAGACTCTAACATAAATAGTTTTAAATCATTAATTTTGAGGTAATTTGTCACATAGTAATAAAGAACAACTACAGGTTAGATCTACTAAAGCTGAATGTATATACCCTACCACCAAGTACTTACACTCAAAGCCATCAAAAATGCAAATACAGCTGTTCACAAAAGACCTAAACAAGAGTGTTCATGGCAGCACACTGAAAATCTTTCAAATGTCCACTGTGTTAAATGACCACCAAATATAATGGATAAGTAAATTAGTATGTATTCACAAAATAGAACATTAAACAGAGTTGAAAGTGATTCATAATACACCTAAACACAATAATATATAAATATATATTTGACCAAGAGGCTAAATACAAAAGAGAACTTAAGGTGTCATTTAACTTACATAAAATGCTCTGTTTTCTAATCCATATAATGTCATTTGGATTACACTTTGTGATAGAAATCTATTTTATGGGGCGCCTGGGTGGCGCAGTCGGTTAAGCGTCCGACTTCAGCCAGGTCACGATATCGTGGTCCGTGAGTTCGAGCCCCGCGTCGGGCTCTGGGCTGATGGCTCAGAGCCTGGAGTCTGTTTCCGATTCTGTGTCTCCCTCTCTCTCTGCCCCTCCCCCGTTCATGGTCTGTCTCTCTCTGTCCCAAAACTAAATAAACGTTGAAAAGAAAAAATTTTAGAAATCTATTTTAATGATGTTATGGGGCATTAATCAAATAGTTGCTATAAACCTATTAGAATGAATATAGGGACATACATTTGTTAATGCAGAAAGATACTCACCCTAAGCTTTTCAATAAGACATTTGGTTTAATTTTATGTTTTTTGTGTTAATTTGATTCTAGTATCTTAAGTCAGAAGTCATGCTTCTTATTCAGCAGCACTTATTGTACACCATAAAATTTGTCCACAGTCAGAACTCAAATATTCATTTATTGTCTGACTAAATTAAAAAACCCACAACAGAATCTATCCTAATCCATGTATTTTAATATACATCTTAGAGAAGGGCATTTCTGTGGTCTAGCAGGTTGTACAATACAGACAGCAACTGAAAATGGTGTGTCTTCCTTTATGTGCATTTTGTGGGGGTAAGCTAAATAGTAGAACCTGGTTTAGAAGCATTTTGGACACTAAATGTGAGAGAGAGATGGAATTGAGAACGGACATTAAAGGTAATGCCTGAAGTTGGTTAATAATCAGTCTGTGGACATCTTAAGACTGTTTAACAATGTGTTAATTTTATCGGACCTTTTATCTGATATGTAGGCTCCTTCTCTGATAGTATGAAGGTCACATAAATCCTGACGCATTCACAGTGAGGTGACAACCTGCCAGGCCCTTTACAGCCCAGGCAGGTGGTTGGTGACAGGATACCTGGTGATGTGAAGCCTGGAATTGCAGTTGGTTACTGATTCTGCATGCAAGGCCCAAGGTTTGGATTTTGTATTGCCTGCCTAGGAATGACTTTACAAAAATAAGGAAGACTGGAATAACCCTAATAGTTTTAAGCAGTTCTTTTTCTTTCTTGTCGCCTTTTGTGTATGTGTGCACATGTGCATGTAGTATGCTTTAGATGACACATCAGCAGCTCTTTCTTTTTTGCTGAAAAAAAAATGTTGACAACTATCCACTTAGATGTAGTAACACCAACTCGGCTGTCTCAGTGCAAACAAAACCATTGACAAATGTCAAAAAGTAAATAAAGATGAGGGAAGCTGAGTAGAAGAAAGGAGCAGGAGGAGAGGATTTTTTTTTAATTTGTTTTCAAAATTAAGAACTCAGGACTTTTCCTATCACAAAATAGCAGTTTCCTATTTTATGCAAAATAATTTATATAATATAAGAGGAATTGAAGAGCTGGCATTGGATCTAGATACTTTGACTAACACAATATAGGAATGGAAAGGCACAGCAAATGAGTAATGACTAACTAGATGATAGATTATTTAGGGTTTTACTTTGTCTACTCCCTTCTCCTGGTCTTTTAGGCATTTACCATATAACTATAAGAATATCGTTGAAATTAAAAAAAAAAAGATTGAAGCTCAAATGAGTTGCATTTACCTGCTTGCTGGGGTCTATTTTAGAAACTGAAGTAAGGGAGATCTCAAAGCAATTCACTATATTGGAGAATTATCTATAGATCTGTAATTTAGTTCTTCTGCTCTTCACAGTCCCATTTACTATAAGCGTAGTTTTAAAAATTATTACGTAAAAGGGTGACAAAATCATTTCCCACTTTGTTTCAGGATATATAGGTCAGTGAGAAAAGGTGGGGATACCTAATGAACTAGAACCTTTAAAAAGGAAGTGTTTCTCAATAAAACTTGGCGGGGGTAGTGATGAATGATAGGAAGGTACATATTTTGAATGCAACAGTAGATGAGTCTGGCAGGGTGTTCCCTATAAAGTTGGGTTAGAGGGGAAGCTAGCCTCGAATGCTAGGGTATAAAGTATTTAAATGGGCTAACTTGCTCACTTGAAAAGGGCCTATAAATCTTAAATTATGATTCAGAATGAAACTAACTTACATATAGAGTAGCATTGTAGCTCCTCTAGTAGTCTTGGTATTACATCAATGACATGATGAGTAAAAGATGAGATGCTAAGTAACAAATGTTCCCTTCCCTTCCTACTCCCTATGTGCCCCTTCTTGGACAGAGAAGTTCTTATTCACTGGATCACCATTCTGGATTTCTTCTAACTTATGCAGAATCAGTGTCCTGAGAGATAGGGAAATAGAACCTAGAGAATCTAAATTGATAAATAAAATAAAAGGCCGAGATGGGAGAGAAGGGAGAGGAGAAGCAAGTGCCTTTGAACACTGAGTGAGGGAGAAGTCAGGAGAGAAGTTTTTCAACTTCTTTAGAAGTTAAAACATTCTTTAGAATGTTGGGGTGAGGGAGCTTTGTCATACCTATAAGAGCTGTTAAAAATGGGAGAGGTAGAAAAATGTTTGGGAAGTTTGGAGATTAAAAGGACACTTAGGCGATGTTGAACCTGCAGGTGAGGAGATTATGGAAGCTGAATTAGAAGTTGGATAATTGACATTTAGGCAAGCAGCTTATGCAAACTGACTACAAGAAACTTTTGGAGTAGTTTTGAAAAACAGTATGCCACATAACATGGGAAAAAAAACATAAAAGTATATTTTCCAATTGTATATATGTGCTGATCAGTGTGTGAAATTAGGGCAATACAATTAACTTCTGGGACTGCTAGTTTTCTCATTAGTTGACTGGCATAATTGCAATCATATGAAAATAAACTAACTCACACAGTGCCCAATATATGCTGGTTTAAACAAAAACACAAATTGCCTATATGTAAGAGTTTCATCATCTAATGCTCCTTGACAGGACTGTAAGCATTCATTTTGTTTCAATGACATCGATAGTCAACAGCTGACAGATAATTATTAAGTATCCCAAGAGATTTTAACACCGAGGAATTTGTAGAATGTTATATAGTAATCATTAGGTGAAGAATAATAATCTTTATCATGTAGCACAGCTCTTAAAATCTCGTGTTTTACTAAACCATTAAAAGGACCAAGTTCATAGCAATAATAGTTTTGCTAATATAGGAATAATGACATGACTTTTTTTTAAATTTTTTTTTAACGTTTATTTATTTTTGAGACAGAGACATAGCATGAATGGGGGAGGGGCAGAGAGAGAGAGGGAGACACAGAATCGGAAGCAGGATCCAGGCTCTGAGCCATCAGCCCAGAGCCCGATGCGGGGCTCCAACTCACGGACCGCGAGATCATGACCTGAGCTGAAGTCAGACGCTTAACTGACTGAGCCACCCAGGCACCCCATGAATGACATGACTTTTTAAAAAAATGTTCTTGGTCCCTCCTTAATCCATGTACCTGCTTTACCTATTTCCTAATCTGAGTTGATTAGCGCCTTTAAGTTTTAGAACTCTTAATTTTAGGAATCATAGAAAAGACAGTGTTGGACCATATTATAGCACATGGGAAAGGCAAGCCAGAAACTAGTTGGTAGAACTCAGAGCCTGAATGTAAACTCTGTGAAGTCAGGGACATTTTTTTGCTTTTCCCTCCTGATCTATTCTTTTTTTTTTTTTTTTCAACGTTTTATTTATTTTTGGAACAGAGAGAGACAGAGCATGAACGGGGGAGGGGCAGAGAGAGAGGGAGACACAGAATCGGACCTCCTGATCTATTCTTAATGCCTAAAACAAGGCTTAGCCATGGGGGGGCCTGGGTGGCTTAGTAAGTGTCAGACTTCAACTCAGGTCATGATCTCATGGTTTGTGAGTTTGAGCCCAGTGTTGGGCTCTGTGCTGTCAGTTCAGAGCCTGGAGCTTGCTTCAGAATCTGTGTTTCCCTCTCTCTGCCTGCCCCTTCTCTACTCATGCTTGTGCATTAGTTCTCTCTCTCTCTCTCTCAAAAAATGAATAAACATTAAAATTTTTAATTTTTTTAATGTTTTTATTTATTTTTGAGACAGAGAGAGGCAGAGCATGAGCAGGGGAGGGGCAGAGAGAGAGGGAGACACAGAATCTGAAACAGGCTCCAGGCTCTGAGCTGTCAGCACAGAGCCCGACACAGGGCTTGAACTCACGGAGTGTGAGATCATGACCTGAGCCGAAGCCAGACGCTTAACCAACTGAGCCACCCAGGCGCCCCACATTAAAATTTTTAAAAAATCAAGACTTAGCCACAGATGGATAGTTGATAAATATTTAAGAGAATTAATGAATAAATGGACTCATCATATAATTACCATGGATACTGTCCAACTAGGTTATCTTATAATTTAATCTGTATTTTTTTTAAAACTTAGCTTTTTATGGAGAAGCTCAGAAATATGAGAGCTACATATGTAATTTTAAATATTCTAGAAACCACATTAGAGAAAAGAAATCAACTGGTAAAATTGATGTAGCATATTTCATTTACTCTAATAGATCCAAAATATTATTTCAATATGTAATGAATATGTCCATTATATATAACATATGTATATATATATATATATATAATGTATATATATATATATATAGTGTGTGTGTGTTTGTATATATATATATAATGTATATGTACTATCTTTTAAATCCTTTGTGCATCTTGCACTTAAAGCATATTCAGACAAGCTACATTTTAAGCACTTTATGTTAGTAATCTATTGGACAATGAACAGTTAAAACCTGATTTGAAAGAGACTAACTCCAAGCAAAAAAACAGATTTAAAATAAAAACAAGCGGTTAACAGAGAAAAGCATGAAATTCACAGTTAGGCAGAGCTATTTTGAATCCTGTTTACTAGCTATGTGACTTTGAACAAGGTAATCGAATGAGTCTGTTTCTTCATGTGTAAAATAGAAATAGTCATCTAGGCCTTGATGTATTTTTGGTTATTTTAGAAATAATGTGGAAGGTCTCCTATAGGGTCCAATACATAGTAGGTGCACAATAAAGACTATAAACAGTTCTCGTTATTTTATTGTAATTACTTAATATCATTTTATGTTCCTCCACAGTTTGTAATTTTTTTATTAGGTTTATTTATTTTGAGAGTGAGAAAGAGCAGAGAAGGGGCAGAGAGAGGGTGAAAGACAGAATCCCAAGCAGGCTCCATGCTATCAGCGAACCGTGAGATCATGACCTGAGCTGAAGTTGGATGCTTAACCTACTGAGCCACCCAGGCACCCCTCCATAGTTCTAACTTAGAAATGAGATTACGCTTCCTTTTTAAGAGGAGACAAGTAAGGTATGACCCCATTACCGGGTTATATGCCAGGTGTTAGACCCTATCAAATTTTCTCCAGTTATTTGTGTTTATCATAGGATCAACTCCTATATGTAATGTTGAATGTCCTCCTGTGCCTTATATTTACTGTGATTGGCCTGTCTCAATGGCTGAGAACACCCGTTTCCTGCTTTACCGGGACAGTACTGTGCTGGTGCTTGTTTTCTGTGACTGCTACTATACCTCCTTTTCAGAGAAAGAAATTTGACTTGAGAACCACAAAAGCAGTCCAAATATTCCCCACAACTAGGAAGACAAAGCTTTCGGAACACATTAGTTTCTTTGAAAGTTACTCATAAATGTGCTCCAGCAAAGAGAATACTCAGTGATATTTTGAAAAAAATATATAATATACAAAAAGTAATTAGCAAATAGGCTATGAAAAGAAAGTTAAGATGTTGCACAAGCATTTAAAAATAGCTATATTTCATAGATACTGACACAAAGTAAAAATAATCAGTAACCTTCTAAAAACCAGTAAGTGAGGGGTTGGTAAAAGGAGAAAATAAGCAAAAGTGTGCTAACAGTCTTGTGTGAAGTAAAGAAGGGACTCTAGATAATCATCCCTTTTTGACACTAATATGAAATTGTTTTCAAATGATACCTATAATTTTAATATAATATTAGTAGGATACAAATAAAAACCAAAACATCTAATATAGCAGAAGATAAAAAATAATATATGATTAACATAGGCAGTAATAAATTTTAAAGAAATATTATAAGTAGACATTGAAAAATAACATGTACCAGATTCTCATTAACTCCTTGTCTTTTTTTTCTTCCTGGGTGCATGAGTAGACCCTATTTTCCATCTTTCTGTGCAGTTGCTATAGGCGCTTGACTTCGAGACAATAATGTATAAGAAAAAGTCATGATGTGTCAGTGGCAGGAATGGTGCCAAAAGTTCCTTCATGAAGCCTCGTTGATACTTTGTTATTTCTTCAGGCTAGTTAGAGATGACCATGACAACATGGACTTGATTCACTGAAGATAGCAAAGACTTTATTAATGAATTCAGTGATTCTATGGAGCAGCCCTCTGCTCCTTGATACCTGGAACCACTCAAGACTACTAAGTGAGAAATAAAATTTGTTACTTTTCACTTACTATGCCATGCTTTTGTCTATTTTATATACAATTAGCATTTACTTTGCTAATAATAAGGTTGAAATAAAGCCAAATATGGTAGTGATTATAATAAATATGAATGGATTAAATTTCCCAAATAAGCCAGATAACTCTTGTTTGTTATGATTTATTTTCTTGAGTCAGGGAGACAAGATCACCTCTCGAAAGTATGTTAATGTGTGATAGAGCAAGACAAGTTTTCTCTGAAGGAAATGTACACTTCTGCTATCAATAATCTTGTGCTAGGAAGTAGTGTAGGACTAGACTTAATAGAGACAAAGGTCTTTCCCATTTTTTATCTTCTTCATTTTTATCTTTTTGGTGGATATGAGATTGTATTTTTTGAATCCATTTTCCATGTTTATTAACCCTGTTTAAAACATTCATATCATTGTGGTTTTTGCATGGCATTTTGGGAGTATCTCTAAATTTCCAGGGCTGTCCTTTGATCTTCAGCTGAATTTGTGTTATTACTTTTTAAATTTTTTTTGAAATCATATTTTTTTGAATTCTAAGAGATCTGTTTTCATAACATCCAGCTCTTATTTTACACATCTCAGGACACTAATTGCAATTACTTAAAAATCTGTTTCCTACATAGATTGTGTTGCCTTGACAGTTACAGTTGGTGTTTTTTTCATTCTGATGATTTTCTTCCATGCTATTGTTTTCTTTAATATTTAGTGAAACATCTTTGCCTGTGTTCCTGTGTAAGGTTTTTGATAAAGTGGTATATTTTTCTGGAATGTGTATTCACATCAGCAGTGAATATTTTCAGTTTCATTGGGAACACATTAAGATTCTGAGAAAATTTTGAACTTCTGTTAAAGAACAAGGTGGTAACATGTGATCAGGCTGTCTTTTCTTGGGGGATGAGGTAAATTAGCCTTGTTAATTTAAAAAAACCTTTTAGCTTCAGTTTGGCTCCAACATTTTCTTTGGGACTATCCAACAGCAGATTCACTACTTTATTCAGAAACCTATTCTTCTGTGTTTAGTTGGAAGGAAAACATCAAAACCATCAGCAGTGAGTGTAGGAGACTGTTGCAGCTGTTCCACAGACTTGTAATCAATTATCTAACTGACCATTCCACTCTGGCTTCTAGGCTTATCCACATCTAATTGCGATAATTCCAGGTTTCTGTCAGGAAAATGGCTTTAGAGTGGTCCTGTCTTTAATGATTTTGTATTGAAGTTTATCATCCAAGTTGGGGTCCAAACTGTTGATATAATTTTCTCTGTTTTATCTATAGAGTTCTTAAATTCTTTTCTATGTCTAGTATAGTTTTGTTTTTTTCTGGACTTTGATTTTGTGTATATTCTATCATTTTAAACTGATTGAGGACAGATCGAAGGTAAATACATATGCTCAGCTGCATTTCCACTTTAACCATAGAGTTAAGGTATTTCTTACATTTCATCAAATGTTAGTTTTCATTCTTAAAAGTCTTAAAATCCTTACTCTCACAGTTCTATCTGAGGTGATAAATGACCCCTATGCTAGTGTATGTTTTAGTTTTACATTTTGTTTTGTTTATGAGAAAAGTCACATTGATTTAACTACTTAGTAAAAAAACAACTGGCTGTGCCTGTGAGTATATTACTGAATTAACATGTGGCTGAAGGTGATAAAAAGTCCAATTTGAAGACCCAGGCACCCAAATAAAACATACTTGATTAACTTGAGGGATGCTTTTTCTCATTAGAATCCCTGAGAATATCCACTATTCTCAGGTATAAAACTCTACAGTGTTTGTCTCCTTATGCTCTTCTTTCTCCTCCTCCTTGCCCTTCTCTTTCTCCACTTCTTTTTCTTCTTGAGAGAGGTGTAAGAAAATACAGGGAAGAGCTCCTTGACACAGGTCTTGGCAATGATTATTTGGGTATGATACCAAAAATCAACAAAAGCAAAAACCAACAAGTGGAACTACATAAAACTCAAAAGCTTCTGCACAGTAAAATAAAAATGAAAGGGAAACCACCTATCTGATAAAGGTGAGTATCCAAAATACATAAGAATTTATACAACTCAATAGCAAAATAAATAATGAGATTAGAAAGTGGGCAAAGAATTTGAATAGACATTTTTCTAAGGAAGACATATAAATGGAAAATAGGCACATGGAAGGATGATCAGCATCACTAATAATCAAAGAAACGCACATCAACACCACAAGGAAGTATCAAAGATATTCATTGGCAAAGATGCAGAGAAAAGGGAACCCTTGTCTTGTGCACATTTGGTGGGAATACAAATTGGTGCAACCAAACTACAGTAAACACTATGAAGTCTCTTCAAAAATTTAATTTATTCCAGCACTTTCACATCTGAGTATATATGTTAAAGAAATAAAATCAGAATCTTGAAGGGAGATCTGTATCCCCATATTGACTACAGTATTACTCATGAGAGGCAAGATATGGAAACAACCTAAGTGTTCATCTATGCATGAATAAGAAATAAATATGAAAATGTGGAATACACACACATGGACACACACATGCACACAGGAATATTATTCAGCCGTGAGAGGGAAGAAAAGCCTACCATTTGTGACCTGGATGAGCTTTGAGGATATTATGCTAAATACTACTGACCAGTAGATACAGTCAATACCTTGGCAACTTTTGTAATAAAATAAAATAATATATAAGTAAGGAAGTAATTACCTACTAGGTAATGTAATCACTTGCAGTCATAAGAGTATAAACTATCTGCAGCTATTTTTTCCTAACAAATTGAAAATAAATGTATGTGCATAGGTAATTTGTATGATGAATATTAGTGCAGAACTATTGAATAGTAAAATGTTTATTGCAATATGCCATAGTGAAAACTTATTTACATTCTTAACATATGGGTCTATTTCACATTGTGACAGGAGAAAAAAGAATACTTAAAGATGTGTTATTTACTCATGTAGCTTTTAATCAGAAAACAAAATAAAGAGGTGAAAAAAATCTCATGTAGTGAAAGTAGATGGTTTGATGTTTATACCTGAGTAAAAATTATTGGCCCCTGATTTTCTTAATGAATGTAAATGGGTATTTGGTAATTAAAGTATACATGTCCATCTCTTCTAGGTAAGTATGTGCATCATATCAAAGAAACAAAAATGGATAAGTAAATGAATTCTGTATTCAGACATGTTATCTTCTCCCTGTTTCACATGTTGTCATAGCAACAATTGACTTCATATGGCCTGACTCAGCTACTCAGCAACCAAAGAGGAACGAAATGTCCTGTTGTCTGTAATCTGTTGTTACAGGTGATGTCTTTAGATTGTGCAGTAATAAGAGGTGATGCTTAAACGTACTGTATTTTCTTTTGTGATTGCAACAAAATGAATAATAATCTTTTAGATGCAGGGCATTTGTCCTTTTAGAGTTTGGGTGGTAATTTCAGTGGGTGAGGAAGAGAGTGTTTTTAAGGATGTTAGTTGTTTTTGTTTTGTTTTGTTTTTGTTGTTGTAGAAAATAGTAGCATAGCCTTTAAACAGTTACTTGTGCAAACATTTTATGGGTAACGTAGTAATGAGCAAACGCATAGAAAATAAGAGATTTTTGAACAGAGAACTGTTGTAGGAACACAGAAAATTCAACTCTATTTTTCTTGATATTTCTCGTTTTAGGAAACTTAACATCCCTGTATTATATTGAGATAATTATTTTCTTTGTAAAATAAAATGATAAAGGGTAAAAAAATAGGGGGGAAAGAATACCTATTTTGAACAGTGTAGTGTCTGGTCTTGATGTTTTTCAAAATAACATAGTAATAAAATAGTAAAAATTTGGTACTGAAAGGTTTGTACACTTTTATATGTGGACTGTGTTGAAAAGATATAAATTAATCTGAATAAAGTCAGATAAGACTTTATTTTTTATGGCCTTGGGCAAGCTGAAAAAGAACAAAAGTAAATCTTTAAAGAATTCACTTAAAATGTTAGTTTTAATTTCATTTATTCAGTTTGTAATTCCTGAGTGAAATGGGTTTAGATGTCTGTTTTTTCAAGAGATTTCCACTCAGTGGACTACACAGCCATTATAAACAGCTTTTAATCTCTGCAGGAAATTTAAGCAGGGCCTGAAGGTGGTCCCTACATGGGAAAACACATGGAAAAATCCTTCTTTTTTGTTGGTTCAATTTTTCATTTCACTATTACAGCTATATTTACTGCTTTCTCTAAAAAATGTGATGTTTATGAATATGATCACTAGTCTAGTAAGGAATGAAATTATGAATAGAAACAGAAAGCTGACTTAATGCATGGGTGAGATCTATGTGTTGTGTACATTGTCAATACCTTATTCTCTGCCATGGCTGTCCTAACACACAGGGACATGTCATTATCTTTGAATCCAGGTTTGGCCTAAGAATTTAACACAGTGATCCTGACAACTGTTTCTGGGAACTGTCTGCTATACCATGTTAACATATGTTTATTTAGTAAAAAAAAATAGCTAGGAAGGGAACTTAAACACCTTAAAAAACTGGAATGTGGTTAACCCTTTCCTTTCACACCATTATCTTACTATATTTTTCAGTCTTCCAGTCATTTACCTCACTCAGGTGATTTGGTTTGTCTTTTAAAGATGATCTGAAGTGGGGTGAGTGGGTGTCTCAGTGACTTAAGTGTCTGACTCTTGATTTTGGCTCAGGTCATGATTTCATTGTCGTGGGATTGAACCTCACATTGGGTTCTGCACTGGGCATGGAGTAGTCAATCAATCAATAAAATCTGAAAGAAAAAGATTTATTCACTTCCTGTCATCTGTCTCTGTTCAATCATCTGTGACTTGGGTGCATCAAGAGTACTGAATCAGATTAGTATAACATCAAATGCTTGGAGCTTATTGGAAAAATGACCCTACATTAGTCCAAGGCAATGTTACTCATTTTTTAAAATGACTCAGTCCCTATGGTTCTTAGTTTCTTGTCTAAAAATTTTAAATGTTGCAAGTCACAGTACTGATCTTGGCTTAAAGACTGGCCCTGAATTTAACAAACTCGTTTTGAAGCAAGTTAGGCTCTGAACAGGGCCAAAATAAATCCGAAATTAAATATTCCCCCTTTAACTTTTCTGCATTTTCCAAGAGTAGATTCTCCTTATATTACCCACTCTTCTTATCTTTGGACATTCCACTAATGATGAAATTCAGAGAGATGATTGTAGCATCCCTCATGTTACTTTCTAAAGGTGAAATATCCCTAAATTAGTATTATTTTATTTGGCTCCAAATTTTATTCTGTGTAGACCATCAGCAGATCTTGTTGCCTATATTTGTTAGAGCACAGAGTTAAACAACTGGGGGCCTCAGCTCAAATACTGGGTTTTCTCTATCCATTTTCCCCCCTTGTTCCCATATCTTCGAATTCAGAAAGACTCCTTTCTTTATCATAATCCTCTCCCTACCTCCTTCATGTCAGGAATTGATGTAAAGATAAATGTCTTTTAAATAATGAGGGATAGGCCAGAAATAGTTGGGAGAAAATACATCTTTGCTTGGGGTTCCACTGCAGTGTCCAGAAGTTCTCAGGAGATCAGAGCCATGTGGGCTTGATTCCAAAAGAGGAAATCTTTGTTCTCTAGGTGTTTGTGGAGGGAGACCACTTTGTTTAGTGGCTCACAGTAGTGGAAGGGGAGTCAAGAATATATCTTCCTATATCTGATTCAAGAATAGAATAGTCTCTCACTCTGCTAACCCTTCAGTCTTTTGAGAAGACATCAGAATGAAGAGGTAAAACTATATTTTAGAAGATTGCTATATGACTCTGATGTTCTACCCTTCCTTCTCTGCCACTGAGTTAACAGCACTGTGTTCATCTCCATTAACTAGTTATCTAGTCCCTACCTATAATGGCAAGTGCATGCATGTTTACCTATGTGTGCATATACATGTGTGTTTGTGTCTTTTACTAGATAGAAATACAAAGGTGAGAGCATAGGCTTTAGTTCTGGGTTCCAGTGGTAGACAAATAAGATTATATTTATTATATATTATTATAAATTTATATTATAAATTAAACAGAATATATTAAATGCCTGGAATAGGGCATGGTATAGCAAATAGTGTGTAAATGTTAGTTTCTTCCCTAGCCCCCATATCTGGGAAATGTCTCTTTGTGATAACCTGATATATGCTTACTGCATTAGTTAGTTATTAGGGTACAAACTCTTTAAATAACATTTTTAAATTTCTCATGAAGATAAAACTAGGTGGCTCTACTAATCTTGGCTAGGCTTGACTAATCTCACTAGGGCTTGTCAAGTGCTCAATGATAGACCAGCTGGGGGAGATTGAGTTTAGAATGACCTGGTAAATGATGAATGGGCTTAGTTCCCTGTCTGTCCTATCCTTTCAACAATCTAGTCCTAAGACGAAGATTCCAAGCAAGCAAGCTCAGTTGTGAAATAGAGCAAGGAAAAATGAGCATGTGCTTTTCCAGCTGGGATCACATTTGCTAATATCTCATTGGTCACACAAAGTCACATGACTGAATCAATATGAAGGGACTGTAAAGCTACAGAACAGAAGGCATGAATAATCCGGACTATTAGTACAATTTACTTACCACCCTTGCAGTGTTACTTGCAGGGCATTTTAGTCATGAGTTGATCAGAGAAGCACAGCCTCTACTGCTTATCAACTGAGAGATAATAAGGGATTTATTTTAGGAATTAAACCTTACATAATTGTGGGACCAATTAGAGTAGGCTGTGCAGGACTCTCTGTCTAGTGTTGATTCTGAAGGCATTTTGCTCAGCCAGACTCACATTCAGGAAGAAAAACAGGATGTTGGAGAAATCTGTGATCACACTCAGGAAGACAAATTGAGAACCAAATCTACCTCTAGCCACCTGTAGCTTCAAAGTAGTGATCCACTACTTGTAGTTGTCTTTGCCAAAAGCTACAAACACGTTGGCCCAAAAATCTAACTGAAGGAGAGGATCTGAGAGCTAGAGGAGCTGCTAGTCTAGGTATTGCCCTAGTCCATTCATGACCTGCCTGATGTTCCACATCAAACTTCAGAGTATACAAATGTATGATGGCTATTTCACTTCTATTATCCAAATCTCATGCACAGGACTTTTTGTGGCCAATATTAATCTGGAATTCTACGGGGGGGCGGGGGGGGGGGAGGGAATTCTGGGAAACTTATGTCAGTGTAGTCTCATCTGTTTTGTCAAGGTCTCTTTTTGCCTCTCATCACTTTATATTTGGGTTTGCTGAACTCCTCTTTTCAAGGGTCCTCACATTCAACCCTTAAGGTTTTAGGTTACTAATTTACTCAATGTGGCAGAAATGATTAAAAATCCAGTTACATGATAACCATCTGCATATCTGACATTTTTTAGCTGATTTTCCCATTTCATAATTATGGATAAAATACTCCTGATTTCCACTTTGCTTTGGATTAGAATATGTTTATAACATACTTTTCCAACTTCAATAATAAAATATGTCTTATAAATGCAAAGATTTAGGTGAGAATTTAATTTTAAAAATAATGATCAGAACTCTAAGGGGACAGATAAACCAAGTGTATTAGGGATTTTTTATCATTTAAAAGAAGAAATTACTGCAATGGGTGAATAATTAAGTTCCTTAATTAATAAAAAATTATAGTGAAGCTCTTTGACTTCAGTGTAAATTCCCATAATTCAATATATAGAATTTACTCTCCATGGAAAAATGATAGACTTTCTAACCTCAAAGCAACCAATGATCCACTAGTATTACCACTGCTTTTTCTTAAAATATTTTACTATAACAATAGCCAAGACTAATCAGTTCAAAGAAGAGAATCCTATCTCTATGTATCTATCATCTTCTAATGAAAGTTCTTGGCTTGAAGAAGAGAGGTCTAGTTTTAAGTTTTACAGGGAAATCAAAGTCATTATGAGTAAGTAATACCAAGAAAAGAGTTCAAATGGAATTGACAGTGAAGATGGACTTTATGAGGAGCTAATTCTAAAGGTAATGACTTACCTCTGGATGTAGGTGTGATGCAGCAGAGGAAAAGGGAATTTTTATTTTAATCAAAATAAGTGCTTTGTAACGATACAGCAGGATAAAATACAGATGACTATTCTTTTTATTGTTTATTTTTTCATTGTGGTAAAAAAACAAATTTTACCACATTAACCATTTTTTAAGAGTGCAATTCAGTAGTGATAACAATTTTCACATGGCACAATAGATCTCTAGAATGTTTTTATTTTGTGAAACTGAAATTTCACAAGGGCTGTCTTTAGCTCCTGGAAATCACCATTTTGCTTTCTATTGTGCTGTGTTTCACTACTTTACATGTCTTATATGAGAACAATCAGATAGTATTTATCTTTATGACTGGCTTCTGCCATATTCAATGTTCTCAAGTTTATTCATGTTGTAGCATGTGACAGAATTTCCTTTGTTTTCAAAATAGAATAATATTCTATGTTACATATATACCAAATTTTCTTCATTCATTCATCTAGTGGGTGATTGACATTTGGGTTGTTTGCACATCTTGGCTATTGTGAAAAATAATACGGTGTACATGGGAGTACTAAGAACTCTTTGAGATCCTCTCTTCAATCTTTTTGGACATACACCCAGAAGTGGGATTGTTAGATCCCATGTTGATTTTATTTTTAATTTTTGAGGACCTCTATACTATATTCCCTACCAACCAACCATTTTACGTTGCCTCCAACAATGCACAGGGGTTGGAATTTCCTTATGTCCTTGTCAGTTTGTTGTTTTCTTTCTTTGTTTTGAATAGTGGCCATCCTAATGGGTATAAGGACATTATCTCATTGTGTGTATGTGTGTTTGTTTTATTGAGCTATAATTAGCATATAATCTTGTGTTAGATTCAAGTGTACAATATAATGATTCAACAATTCTATACATTTTTCATCATTCATCAAGATAAGTGTACTCTTAATCCCCTTTATCTTTTCTATCTATCCCCAGACTCATCTACCATTTGGTAACCATCAGTTCTCTGTATTTAAGACTCTGGGTTTTTGTTTTTTTGTTTTCTTTTTTCTTCTGTTTTGTTTCTTCAATCCCCCTTGTGAGGGAAATCATGCAGTATTTGTCTTCCTCTGACTGACTGACTTCATTTAGCATTATACCATGTAAGTTCATCCATGTTATGAATGACAAGATTTCGTTCTCTTTTATAACTAATGACTGAGTAATAATCGAGGGAGTGAGTGAGTGTGTGTGTGTGTGTGTGTGTGTGTGTGTGTGTATGAATCACATCTTCTTTATCCATTCACCTATGGATGGTTGCTTCTGTATCTTGGCTATTATAAAAAATGCTGCAATAAACAACAGAGCTATATAATATCTTTTCAAATTAGTATCTTTGAATTAATGTTAAATTTCTTTGGGTAAAAACATCATACACAAAAATAAACTTAAGATTGGTTAAAACCTAAATGTAAGACTGGGAACCATAAAACTCCTAGAAGAAAGCACAAGCAGTAATTTTCTGACGTTGACTGTACAAACATTTTTCTAAGTACATCTCCTCAGGCAAGGGAAACAAAAGCAAAAATAAACTACTGGGACTATACCACAATAAAAAGCTTTTGCACAGCAAAGAAAACCAGCAAAAAAACAGCCTAATGAATAGAAGCTATTTGCAATGATATATAAAGGGTTAATATCCAAAATACATAAAGACCTAATGTAACTTAACACCAGAAAGTAATCCAATTAAAAATGGGCAGAGGACATGAATAGACATTTTTCTGAAGTGAACATACAGATGGCCAACAGGCACATGAAAAGATGTTCAACATCACTAATCATCAGGGAATGCAAATTAAAACCACAATGAATCAGAATAGATAAAATAAAAACGACAAAACATAACAAGTGTTGGCAAGGATGTGATTAAAAGAACCATAATGCACTGTTGGTCGGAATGTAAATTGAGGCAGCCTCTGTGAACAACAGTATGGAGGTTCCTCAAAAAGTTAAAAATAGAATTAACCTTGTGGCTTTGATTTGAATTTTTCTAATAGTTATTGATACCATGAATGGATGAGTTACATACCTTTTTTATAAACTTGTCAGTCATTTATATATCCTTTGAAGAATTGTCTATTCAAGTACTTCATTTTTAAATTAGGTTATTTTTTTGTTGTTGTTGGGTTATAGCAGGTTTTTGATACATTTTGGATGTTGATCATCATATACATGATTTGCAAGTATTTTCTATCATTCTGTAGGTTGTCTTTTACTTTTATTTCCTTTGCTGTTTACAAGTTTTTAAGTTGGATGTCGTCACCTTGGTCTATTTTTGGTTTTGTTGCACGTGTTTTTGATGTCACTTTTGAGAAGTCATTGCTTAATCCAGCGTATTGAAACTTCCCCTATGTTTTCATATAGGAGTTTTATAGTTTTAGCCCTTATGTTTATGTCTTTAATCCATTTTGAGTTAAATTTGAGTATGCTGTTAAGTGAGAATTCAACTTAATTCTTACACATGTGGATCTCTTTTTCCCACCACCATTTGTTAAAGACATCATTCTTTTCCCATTGTGTGGTCTTAGCAACCTTACTGAAAATAATTTGATCATGGGAGGATTTATTCCTGACTATCTATTCTGTTCTATTGATCTATACGTTTTTCTTTATGCCAGGGTCACACTGTTTTGATTACTTTAGCTGTTACATATTTTGAAATCAGAAAGTGTTAGGTCTTCAGACTTGTTCTTCTATTTCAAGATTGCTGGGGCTATTTGGAGTACCTTGAGATTCCACCTGAACCTTGGGATTCCACCCCCCACTCCACTTTCTGCCAAAAAGTACTGTTGGTATTTGATAGGAATTGCATTGAATCTTTAGACAGTTTTGGGTAGTATTGTCATCTTCACAATATTAAGTCTTCCAATCGATAAACACAGAATGCCTTTCCATTTATCCAAGTTGTCTTTAATTTCTTCTAGCAATATTTTATAGTTTCCAATGTACAAGTCTTTTACCTATTGAATTGAAATTACTCCTAAGTGTTTTTATTATTATTATTTTAAATGCTTACTTATTTTGAGAAAGCAGGGGAGGGGAGGAGAAAGAGGGAGAGAACCCCAAGCAGGCTCCATACTGTCAGCACAGAGCCTTATGCAGGGCTCCATATCACAAACCATGAGATCATGACCTCAGCCAAAAGCAAGAGTCAGACACTTAACTGGGGCGCCTGGGTGGCTCAGTCCGTTAAGCGTCAGACTTTGGCTCAGGTCATGATCTCGCAGTTGTGAGTTTGAGCCCCGTTTCGTGGTCTGTGCTGACAGCTTGGAGCCTGGAGCCTGCTTCAGATTCTGTGCCTCCTCCTCTCTCTGCCCCCTCTCCCACTTGTGCTCTGTCTCTATCAAAAAAAAAAACTTAAAAAAGAGACACTTAACTATCTGAGCCATTCAGGCACCCGTAAGTTTTTTTTTTTATTTCTGATGCTACTACACATAAAATTACTCATTCATTTTTGAAATGTTCATTGTTAGCATAGAAATGAACTTAATTTTTGTGTGTTGATTTTTTTTATTTATTATTTTTTTTTTTGTATCCTGAAAATTAGCTGAGCATCTTTTTTCTTAAGTTCCCTGGTAGGCTTAGTTATGTTAGATACTTTAGTTAACTTCCATGTGGTATGTCTTTATCTTCAGGGTCTTATCTCTAGCTAGCTGAAACATCTTTACAGGGCAACTGTCATTTTAGAGGGTAAAATGGGAGCTTCAGAGTCATTCATGTTCAGTACCTAAAATGGGAGAATGTCATTTCTGTCACGTTCTTTTGGTCAGAGCAAATTGAAGAGCCAGCCCAGATTCAAGGGGAGGGGGAAATGGGTGGGGGTAGTAACAAGGTCACATTACAAAAAGAGCATGCAGGATGAAAGGGACTATTGTAATAATTTTTTACAAGATACTTTATCTAGACCTTATGTCCTGGTTTTAGAGTCCTGAGTTACTCTTGTTACTTTGGTGTAATTATTAAACGTCCTTAACCTCAAAAGTATTCCTATTTGGATGGTCATCTTAATTCTCAGATAACGATTGTAACTCTGAATTTTCTTTATAATATACAAATATTACTAGATAGTATAAAATATTTGAGATGGTGGATTTCGTGGTTCATCAGAACTTGCTATTTATGTAACTTGGGGCTGACAGAAAGCTTTCAGTCTATTTCTTCATCAGTAGAAGTGGAAAAAATAGAAAAGGGAATGTATATATCATACAGTTTTGGTAAGCATTGATTACAAAATATAAGTGTACTGCCTCCTGGCATATAGCAGAATTTGAGTCAAATAACCCTCATCCTATAAATCATACAACCATAAAGCATGGGAATCACAGCAACATGAAAATAAATAATTTGATAAAAATGACATTTTATGAATTCTAAGAAACAAACATTGTATTATCTTGTATAAACTGTGTTAGAGTCCTTTTAGCTCAATTGTGTGTGTGTGTGCACGTGTGCGTGCACACACATGTGCATGCCTGTGTGTGTATTGCAGGGCTTAATTTTTTAGTCCATTCAAATTATGCGCCTATCCCCGTGTCACACAGTCAGCATCCATTAACAATAAGATATTGCCTTCTTTGCGCTGTATGTAAATACTTTTTTCCAACCTTGTACCATGTACTGCTTTCTGCCTCTGAGCCTGTTCCTCATTACCACTTCCTAATGATTCTCTCTAGCCCATGGTCTGGCACTCTCTCCTGAGACTTAATGCCAGTTATTAATCTTCTCCCGTGCCCTTGACCCTTTTTCTAAGCATGATTCCAATCAGTGTTTCTGCTGACTGCTCCATGTTCATTTGGTTATGAAAATGGGTCTTTTGCACTCAGTAATTTAGAGGGCAAAGAGAAAGGAATCTATTTCTTGAGTTGTCCAGGAGTCCCTATTTTGGCTGTAATAAATCTTAAACACATAGCATGAGACCATGGAGAGTGTTATTTAAAGAAGGAGATGGTTATAATTTCTTTTTTCTAATTCATAGTTAGGAATAAGTAAGGAGGCTATATCAAAATAAGTATAAGTATCTCAATATTTGAATAGTAGCTAGTTAGTTACTAAAATGATCAATGGTTTCCCTGTTTTTTACAGTAATGACAATAACAATAAGTCTACACTTCATATGTCATTATAAATACTTCAGATACTCTATTATTTAATTCTCTTAATTACTCTATAATGTATAGGTTATAATCTGAATTTTACAGGCAATGCTTTTGAAGTTTAAGAAGTAAAACAGCCTCTCTAGACTGACAGGTTTAGTCAAGGGTGGACTGACATTCAGGCTTTGCCATCTCAAAGCCTATGATGTTTTCACCTGCTTTACTTACTGCTTTTGTTACCATTGTGAGGTAAGTGCACTTCATGGGGTAACAAAATTAAATCTCATTTCATTTTCAAAAGATACGTGTTTATCATATTCTTGTCCTAAATTTGAAGGGTGGGAAAAGTGGAAGTAAATGTGGTGTCTCTGACATAAAATCATAAGAAAAAAAATCTGTGTAGGTAAAAGATTTGTTACCAGCATTTTTATCTTTTAATTTCAGAATTGCATTAGAAAAGTGTTTATCCTGGGGCGCCTGAGTGGCTTAGTCGTTTAAATGTCCAACTTCAACTCAGGCCGTGGTCTCGCAGTCCATGGGTTCGAGACCCACGCTGGACTCTGGGCTGACAGCTCAGAGCCTGGACCCTGCTAGGGATTCTATGTCTCCCTCTCTCTCTGCCTCTTCCCCTCTCACACCCTGTCTCTGTCTCTCAAAAATGAATAAATGTTAGAAAAAAATTTTTTAAAAGAAGTGTTTATCCTTGTTGAAAGGACTAAATGGGAGCACATGGCTTAGCAGGTATTGGGACTGTTCATGTATGGAAAGACTAATGAGAAGGCAGGAGAGTGTCCTAGAAAGAACATAGAATCAGGTGTACTGGCTCTGCCACGCACTTGCTGAGCGACCTTAAGGATATTATTTAAACTCTCTGAATTTATGTTTATTTCTGCATAAAGCAAGGATAAGAACACCTACCTCTTCGGTAGTTTACTTCTTAACATTATTATAAGGGTTACTTGAAATAACAAATGTAGGGAGCCTCGGTGGCTCAGTTGGTTAAGCATCTGACTTCAGTTTAGGTCATGATCTTACGGTTTGTGAGTTCTGAACCTGCATTATGTGAGCTAGGGTCCTGCTTTGGGTGAGTCCCACTTTGTCTTTCTCTCTCTATCTCTTCCCCCACCCTCACCCCTTGGTCATTTGGGCCTTCTCTCTCTCTCTCTCTCTCTATCTCTCTCTCTCTCTCTCAAAACAAAGAAAAAGAAAAAAATAACAAATGTAAATTGCCTAAAACCATGTCTCACACAAAATGAGACACCAAGTCATGTTAGGTCTCTTTTCTACCTCAATAGAGGGAGTTCAGGCATTAAGGAAGTTCAGCAAATAGCAGATGTTGCAGAATACAGCAAGTAGAGAATAGGTACTCTGAAGCCATCTAGTTAGACTATGGTCAGCATCAGGGAGGATAGAATGAAGGTAAAAAACAACAAAAAAAAATAACTTAAGAATTGCTTATTAGACTGAACAATTGGTTTATTGTTTGGATTCATATGGTAAGGAAGTCCATTTATTATCATTGGAGAGTGAAATCAGTCCAGGGCCAGAAGTAAATTTGCCTTGATGCTAAGATACCCAAATACTTGGGACTTTATAAGTTAATCTAAAATCTTAATTCAGTAGTCTGAAGTAGTATGCCAAATTGTACTTTGAAAACCAAGAATCACCTTGGAGTTCATCTAAAAATAGATTTATGAGCTCCAATCCTGTGCCTTAGAATACATTGTGGTTTCACTTCAGCCTAGCAAAAGAGATTTATGAATTACACTGCTGAGTTTTAATTAAACTAACTCTCCCAAAATAAGATTGTACAAAGAAACTCTACTTGATGATGAAAGAAGAATACAAGCCTAAGTAAACAGAAGGAAAATGACACAGATGGAGATGACACTTGTACAGGAACCCTTTGAAGCCCAGTGATGAGAGTGTGTGTGTGTGTGTGTGTGTATGTGCGCGCGCACACACACACGTGTGTATGATGCTAATCTAATCAGGAATGCCACAATCAATCACATTGTTCACTCACAATGGTCTCCCCACCTTTGGAGACAAAACAGCTTGTACGTTAGTATGTAAAAATCAAAAATACTTTAAAAAACTTTTTATTTCATGTTTATCTTATTGTTTACATTTCTTCTTCTTACTTGCTCTTTTAATAATGGTGTGTTAACAGAGTAGTAAGTGTACATAATTTAGAATTAAATATAAACATAAGAGCTGTGTGATTAGAGTTGATGAGAGCTGAGGTATAAGGAAGGATTAAGAACAGAGAGGTAGTGATGTCATTACCTACCCTGCTATCAAAATAGTCATAAGAAAAGTTGAATGTAGTGTTACAAATAATTTATCTCCACAGTATGCAAAATGTGCATATTGGACATGCCCTAATATTTTGGTGATAGAAGACATTCTATATGCTTATGCATCTTATACTGTAATACTAAGGAAGATAAAGAACCATCCTCTTAGTTATGGAGCTAAAAGTCAAACTATGTCTTCCTTTACTTTTAAGAAAATTAGCACTAATTCTTGCATTACAGCAACCAAATGCACAGCATGCTAATAACTTCTAAATGAAGTGTACGTTTATAACTCTTCATTGAGTAATTAGGAATAAAAGTAATTTTGCTGTTTGAAACAGAGAACTGGATTGTGGTAGTTATAACTTTTAATAACCATATCTTTAATACATTTCTAGGAAGTGTGCAGTATTAACACAAAAAAATCTAATAGACTGCTATTGGAATTTTTCCATTGAATTAACATTATGGACTTTTAACAAATGCCCTAATTAAGTACAGTTTCTAATGGGAATATAGCCTCAATTAAAATCAAGGAAAAATGCTCAGTAGGCTTACTAATCCTCCAGGGGAAATCTGGAGGTGTCCTGCAACCATATTTTTGTGAAAGCCTCGGTGTTTCTTGTCTATTTGAACTATATCTGTTGCTTTTTTATTGAGTATTCTCTACTGTTGATTTTCTCTTGAGTATAGTGACACAACTTCTGTAGATGATAGAGATGTAAAAGAAACAAGAACTGGAGAGGTAATGACTACAAAGTAAAATGTTCATTACCCTCTAAACTTGATAGAACATTTTTGCAAACAAACTACTGGAGGACTTCAACATTCTTGAGTCTTGCATAATGCTCACCATGGAATATGTGATGGAAAATACTGTATAGTTATAAAATTGCAATTTTTACTTCTATAGAATAAGTTAGTATAGTCGAAAGCTTATTAACATAGAGGTAGAAAAATATGTAATTATATCATCCTCGTTTGACTCAGTAATAATTCAGCAAGCAACCCATAAATTCTAACAGGATGACAGCAATTAGGGAACTATATTTATCTGAGGACTGGTGAGTGAAGTAAATGGAGCTGTTTACCTTCCAGAAGTAAGGAATTACAGAGACTATGCAGTTATTATCAAAAATTGGGAATTGTCATGTAGACGGGAAATCGTCTTTGTTGTTCTGGTAGCCAAAGTCTAATTGATAAATCTTGTCTTCCTGTAATATTTAACATGGCATAGGCAAAACTTTTCTCACAGACAACAAATGGCTGTGCTTTTTAACCATACAAGGGGCTTTGAGTGGGACTTTACCCACATGAGTAGGGTAAAATGATCCCAGAAAGTTTGATATTTAAAGAGAGAGAGAGAATGATTATCTCCCTGGCTTTAGACAAGACTTAAAATGGGGGAAGAGTGTTGGAAGGTTAGAATTAGTAACTTCCAAAGTCCTTTCTAGTCATAGTGTCGCATCTACACATACACCTCTTTGTAGAATTTGCATGGGGCAAGCAAATCTCATTGCAAGAGCAGTTTATTTTTTCAGTTGAGGTAGATAGGTGCATTTCTAATGTATACTCCTTACCAGATTTTAGCCAAGTCACCTCTCTACTTCTGCATATGTCAATTAGGTAAAATATTGTTATTTTAGTTAACATACTTGGATGCGAAGAACAGAAGCTCATCTTGAGAAATGGAAATTGAGAAAAACACAGGAATCCTTTTTATGTAGGAATCCCTCATAGACACTCAAAAGTTACTCCACAATCTCAAGAATATGAGGTGTTGAAAACCTAGTAGGAGAAAGTTGTTCTCATAGTACGGTTGTCTGGATAACTGCTGCATTCTAGAACTTTTCTGATCCTTAGTGTGTACTTACTTTGCAGCCTCAGCTAATTTGTCCAACTCAGCTTCTTTCTGTGTCCTTTGGCTGTAGCCACCACTATTTTTCATTATCCTTCTCAAATTCAGAATCATCCAGATGTGCAATCTGAGTTGATACCATTACTCCTTTCACCAGAGCTTTTCCACCAGAGCATTTTATTGAGAACTCGCTAACCTATGGCTTACATAGATTGCCTTTGGATCGAAAGCTAACCCAGACCAATCATTTATGACCATGTGCCCCCCCTAGTTCTACCACAGCTATTAATTGAGATAAATTTTTCAGAAGCTCTGGAAATGGCAAGCTAACTGAGGTTGGGTGTCAGTAGTAATCTGTATCCTGTTTTAAAATATGTGCTTTTATGTATCATCTGCTAGATACTATCCTTAAATAAAAAGAGTAAGAGGACTAATTTGTCATTATCTTCTCTTGATATCTCGTAAGTTATCTTGCAGGTATTATGCACATACCATATATATTTCGAATGAATATATGGCTATTGAAACTATAAACCTGATAGGGTTTGTTCAATTTAAATAAATAATTTTGAGTGCCTACTTTGTGTTAGGCACAGTGATCAATATTCTAATTAGATTTTATGACTTCTTATACATTTACATTCTAATTAAAACTTAATATTAATTCTAGGTCTTTGAATTCTTTTGGTTATACTCATTCTCTATTCCAGGAAGGGTTTAAGACAACTTGCAAAATTTTCTAACATATAACAAGAGAGCGGACATTTAAAGTGAGCCTACATAAGAAAGTATGGATCTGTGCACAGGGGAAAAAGGTTTGGAAATGAAAGTGGGAAGAAGGCACAAAATGTAAAACCATAAAATGCTTCTAAACATTGTAGGAAAATCTTGCCAGTCAGACTACTCTGAGTCCCATGGGATTTAAACAAAACAATTACCAGTGGAGAGTAAAACTATTCTCAGAATTGAGAGCAGAGTCCTCAGGACAGGGTCACACAGTGACCTTCTCAACCATATCCTTAACTCCCTTAAATACTATATTATCCTTGAGGTCTCCATCAACTAACATTTCCACTATCTTAATTATATTTTCAGTCAGTCTTTTCTTTTATTCCTTTCTTAAAGTCTCTTTGCATTTTGCTTATTTATTTTTGAAAGAGAATGTAAATAAAGATAAAGAACATGGACCATACTGTGTTACCCATCAAATAAATAACAACTTAGTTCTATAAATAACTTCCTCCTTGAGAAGACTGCAGAAATAGACATGGCATCACTGTTGCTGAATCCTAGGATGCCTTTTTTTTTTAAATTTTTAATCTTTTATTTTTTATGCAGAGAAAAAGAGAGGGAGGGAGAGAGAGAGAGAGAGAGATGAATCATGAACCAGGGAGGGGCAGAGAGAGACACACACAGAATCTGAAGCTAGCTCCAGGCTCTGAGCTGTTAGCACAGAGCCCAACATGGGGCTCGAACTCACCAACAGTGAGTTCATGACCTGAGCCAAAGTCAGATGCTTAACCAACTGAGCCACCCAGACACCCCTAGAATGCCTCTTTCAAATAGCAACCTGCTCATAATGACATTTGATGCTCAAAGTTATTCTGTAATAAGCATTGAACATCTACTTTCTCTCTTTCCATAGCTATTTTTTGATTATTCAAAATATTAAAATATGATGTAATTTGTGTAACAGCAAGGAGTATGCCTTCCAATCCAGGAATTTGCCTCAAAAAAGCAGGTGGACACTTATCTCTGAAACTGGGTTTGCAATGTTTTTATTTTTACTTTTTTTAATGTTTATTTACTTTTGAGAGAGAGTTACAGAATATCGGCAGGGGAGGGCAGAGTTAAGAGGGAGACACAGAATGTGAAGCAGGCTCCAGGCTCTCAGCTGTCAGCATAGAGCCCAACGCAGGGCTCCAACTCAAGGACCCTGACATTATGACCTGAGCTGAAGTGGGACACTTAACTGTGAACCACCCAGGTGACCATGCAATATTTTTTTTTTATTGCACACTAGAATCCTTTGCGATAATTCTCCTAACAAGTAGTTTCTTTGCTTCAGGAAAATAACAAAATGTTGCTTGAAAAACATTCGAAACCAGTAATGGTATGTAATAGAGGAATAAAGAAAGGAAGTAGGGTTATCCCCCTTGGGCAGTATGGCCTCTACTGCAGGAGGCTTTGTACAATATCTGTGTAAAGAAATAAGGGATTTGAGGACGGAGGGCAGGTGGGGATTTATGCAGTTTTACCTTTTGATTGTTTCCATTATTTTTATGTCATCATACTTTGAAAATCATGGCAAGAAATAGAGCTTGTGATATATTGTCATAAATTACTCCTTAAATGCGCAGTTTTAAAGTGACTACAGCTAATGGGTTTAATAAAATGTCTCCTACCTCTAACGTGCTTCAGAAAAAAAAAATCAGATATTTGACTTAGGCAAAATATATTTTTATTGTTTTGTTACTCCCCCCTTTACTTCTGAAACAAACTTTTCCTGACATCACCTATTAATGACAACCAGAATTGGCTTAATCTCTCAGACTTGAAATCTAAGTGGCATTTTCCCCTTTATTTTGTTGTTTTCCTCTTCATGCAATATCTATTTCCTCTTATCCAATATCTATTAATTCTCCTAGATTTTGCTCTTGCATGTGTTAAAATATGTCCCTATACCCCTCCCTTCTTCTCATTTTCCCAAGATTCTAGCTTCCTAATTTTTTTAAAAAAAAATCACTAATTCCAAATTAAGGGATAGATTCAACCTACTCTCTGGATTGGGGAGTGATTTTCATTAAATTGAAGACCAGTGGTAAAGAATAGAAACAATAGATAGACTCTGCTTTTTTAAATTTTTTTTTTTTTTTATTTTTACTGAGCCAACCTGCCTTGGTCCAGCAAAGTAAGGTCTCTAACAGAGAATTCAGTCATTATTCCTTTAGTTCCTGGAGGTATTTCTTAGCATAATGAGATTAGCCTTTCTTTATCCTTATGACCATTTGGATATCATGCTTCCAGAAACGAAACAGGCCGATAGTTAATGTAGGGATTAATAGGAGCCCTTGTAATTCTTGTATGTGTCATTCTCTCAACTTATGATCTGTCCTGGCTAAGATAAGAAGAACCTTGGAAGGAGGACTCTGGGGATTGTAGGTTTAATATATTTGGCCTTTTGAGATGATCAGAAAGCGTTCGACTCAGAATAGAAGATCCTACATTGGTCAAACAGAGTCACGGTATGTATTAAAAAATTATTTGAGGCTCCTGGGTGGCTCAGTCAGTTGAGTGGCTGACTTCAGCTCAGGTCATGATATCATAATTCATGGGTTTGAGCCCAGCATCATGCTCTGTGCTGACAGCTCAGAGCCTAGAGCCTGCTTTGGATTCTGTGTCTCCCTCTGTCTGTGCCCCTTCCCCACTTGGGTACCCTCTCTCTCTCCCTCCCTTCTTTCTCTCTCTCTCTCTCTCTCTCTCTCTCTATCTCTCTCTCTATCTCTCTCTCTCTCTCTCAAAATAAACATTAAATTGTTTTTAATTAGTCAAGAAGATTCCCGTATTCATAAACTTGTCTTTTTAAAACAGATGATGGATTAGCTTTAAGATTCCACAGCACCAGGTGTTGTATGTAAACAATGAAACATGGGAGTCTATTCCTGAAGCCAAGAGCATACCATATACGCTGTATGTTGGCCAACTTGACAATAAATTACATTAAAAAAGAAAAAAAGTAATTGCACAGGACAGTGAATCAGGACATGCACAGTAGGCTCTTGTCAAACCAGAAGCATCAGTTCTTGCAACTCTTCTACCTTATGCCAAATGATTACCTAATTTTGATATATTTATGAAAGTGGGTCCTTGGGGCTTAGGTAAGGGCTCTCCCCATTATCTTTACCTCACTCCTCAAAAATCTGCAGAGAACTTATCATTTTATTAAAAGTTAGCATCTAGAACGCTGAGACTTGGTCCAGGAATGGTATTCGTATATAATCCTCAGCAGAGGGAGCAAAGTCAGACAAACTATACTTACCTTACTATTTATTAATTTTTAATAATTTCTGCATACAAGGCAGTAGGTTTATTAAATTCTACAGGACTGAAAGTAAATAAAGGTAAAATACAAGATGGGACAATTTTTAAAGTTCTATGGCAAGTGGAAGTACAAAATATGTTAAATATGGCATGACAATATAGCCTTACTGAGACACACCAAGTTGTTATCTGTCCTCAGGTCCTGAGCCTGTGAGTTTTCAAACTTCCTCAGGACTAATCTTGATTATTTTCTAATACCTCGTTCATAGAGCTTTGGCTCTGTCTACTATCAAATATACAAAGCCTTAGACACAATAACACCTGGCAAGTCATTTTCTAAAACGAGCATTCAGTATAACAAAAATCCATGAAAAGTGGAGGAAGAGCATCTATAGGATATTTCAAGGAGACTTTGTTGTCCATGGTGTTTTGAAATTCACTACTAGTATGAAGTGCAGATAAGCTATTTAGCATAGACTGAATGTTCATCAGGTAGCAACTTAACTGTGACTGTATGTGTGTATGCTTCAACACATAAATACACTTCTCAAAGGACACATTTTGAAAATAGCTCTATCTGGACCAAAAGCATGAAGAAGGAATAATTCTCCACATTTAGCAAAAGGTGTCTGTACCCTTATCACAAAAGTGATACGGTTTTACATTATTAGGCTTTTTTTTTCATCCTCTGTCTTTATA
This sequence comes from Lynx rufus, assembly GCF_022079265.1. Taxonomy (NCBI): domain Eukaryota; kingdom Metazoa; phylum Chordata; class Mammalia; order Carnivora; family Felidae; genus Lynx; species Lynx rufus. The sequence continues at coordinate 72,033,661 of NW_025814896.1, forward strand.
CTAAGTCTAGAGATTTATGAGCGTTTATGAAATGAGGGACTATGACAAGCCTATTTTTTAAAAAGTTAATTCATTTATTCTGAGAGACAGAGAAAGCATTGAGTGTTTGAGGGAGAGGCAAAGAGAGAGGGAGAGAGAATCCCAAGCAGACCCATGCTGATAGCACGGAGCCCCATCCGGGGCTCAATCTCACCAACCATGAAATCATGACCTGAGCCCAAACCAAAAGTTGGACGCTTAACTGACAGCCACGCAGGCACCCTGTGACAAGCCTATTTCAAACAACATTTTCTGCCTTTGTCTGGATATCATCTGGTTATACATATAAATAGTTGAAGGTTTGAAATATGCCTTTTTGGTCATATTGCCTTTGGTCACAATTCATCCTTAAGTCCATCCTTAATTTCCAGATTATCCTCTGTAAATACAATAAATTTGACATGAGAATTTACTACTCTCATCGCCATGTAGTAATGCATGGGACAATTACAATGTCTGCACAGACATACCTTTATCAATGATCAATAAACAAAACTAAAGAAATAAGGCCAGCAAAAATATTGCAGAACAAAAGAAAAAAGCATCAGCCTGAAAAATTATAAAGACCTTTGCTGACAAAACTGAACTTTGAGGGGCGCTTGGTTGGCTCAGTTGGCTGAGTGACCGACTTCAGCTGAGGTCACGATCTCGTGGTTGAGGAGTCGGAGAGCCTCCTCGGTCTCTGCTGACAGCTCAGAGCCTGGAGGCTGTTTCGGATTCTGTGTCTCCCTCTTTCTCTGCCCCTCCCCTGCTCATGCTCTGTCTCTCTCTGTCTCAAAAAAAAGTATAAACATTAAAAATTTTTTTTTTTAATTTTGAAAATAATCTATTAGAGGAACTACAAGACTTAATTGAAAACCTGTATGAAGCTCTGACCTGAAAGCAGAAGGCATCAGAGCTAAAACAAGGTATAAATTAGCATAATAAAAGAAGACAGACAGATGAAAATATTGACAACGGAATGAAATAAAAAATGATAAGATTGAAATTAAGTAGAACAAAGCTTGAGTGTGCATTGGAGGTAATAATAATAAAAAATATTATAATTCTTCACTATTCAAACAGTTCAGGTGGAATTTCTTGCAATATTTGATGATCACTTAAAACAATGAGTAGGACTGTTCTCTGTCACCCCAGAAAGACTAAACTCATTACACGGTAGAAATACAAAATGGAGAGATTGTGTTCATTGTGCCATAAAATGGACAAACTCAGTGGCCTCATTGTATAAAACTGAACTTCATTCTACAATTATTGGACATTTTTCTTACTAAGGAATGCAAATGCTGGTTTTACACATCTTTTGTGTCCAATTTCTTGATTGGTAAATATCTTTGTTATGATTTGTATGAGTTAATGCACAGAAATCATTTAGAACAGTGCCTAATACAAAGTAGGTATTCAGGACATAATGTAAATTGTAATATTAGAATAAACCAAATGACTTGCAGATCTCTCAATGACAGATATATTATCAACAAGCGTTCTTAAATATTTCACCAGTGGATTCTTCTTTGTTAATGACACATAAATTTATGCATACAGTATAAGATCAAGTGTATTAAAAATATACCAAGCAGAAAAAAATATGACAATGTATATCAAAATACTGAGACTGTTTATGTGTGTGGGACTCTGGGTGATTTTTTTTTTATATATATATGAAATTTAATGACAAATTGGTTTCCATACAGCACCCAGTGCTCATCCCAAAAGGTGCCCTCCTCAATACCCATCACCCACCCTCCCCTCCCTCCCACCCCCCCTCAACCCTCAGTTTGTTCTCAGTTTTTAACAGTCTCTTATGCTATGGCTCTCTCCCACTCTAACCTCTTTTTTTTTTTTTCCTTCCCCTCTCCCATGGGTTCCTGTTAAGTTTCTCAGGATCCACATAAGAGTGAAACCATATGGTATCTGTCTTTCTCTGTATGGCTTATTTCACTTAGCATTACACTCTCCAGTTCCATCCACGTTGCTACAAAAGGCCATATTTCATTTTTTCTCATTGCCACGTAGTATTCCATTGTGTATATATACCACATTTCTTTATCCCTTCATCAGTTGATGGACATTTAGGCTCTTTCCATAATTTGGCTATTGTTGAGAGTGCTGCTATGAACATTGGGGTACAAGTGCCCCTATGCATCAGTACTCCTGTATCCCTTGGGTAAATTCCTAGCAGTGCTATTGCTGGGTCATAGGGTAGGTCTATTTTTAATTTTCTGAGGAACCTCCACACTGCTTTCCAGAGCGGCTGCACCAATTTGCATTCCCACCAACAGTGCAAGAGGGTTCCCGTTTCTCCACATCCTCTCCAGCATCTATAGTCTCCTGATTTGTTCATTTTGGCCACTCTGACTGGCGTGAGGTGATACCTGAGTGTGGTTTTGATTTGTATTTCCCTGATAAGGAGCGACGCTGAACATCTTTTCATGTGCCTGTTGGCCATCTGGATGTCTTCTTTAGAGAAGTGTCTATTCATGTTTTCTGCCCATTTCTTCACTGGGTTATTTGTTTTTCGGGTGTGGAGTTTGGTGAGCTCTTTATAGATTTTAGATACTAGCCCTTTGTCCGATATGTCATTTGCAAATATCTTTTCCCATTCCGTTGGTTGCCTTTTAGTTTTGTTGGTTGTTTCCTTTGCTGTGCAGAAGCTTTTTATCTTCATAAGGTCCCAGTAATTCACTTTTGCTTTTAATTCCCTTGCCTTTGGGGATGTGTCGAGTAAGAGATTGCTACGGCTGAGGTCAGAGAGGTCTTTTCCTGCTTTCTCCTCTAAGGTTTTGATGGTTTCCTGTCTCATATTTAGGTCCTTTATCCATTTTGAGTTTATTTTTGTAAATGGTGTGAGAAAGTGGTCTAGTTTCAACCTTCTGCATGTTGCTGTCCAGTTCTCCCAGCACCATTTGTTAAAGAGGCTGTCTTTTTTCCATTGGATGTTCTTTCCTGCTTTGTCAAAGATGAGTTGGCCATACGTTTGTGGGTCTAGTTCTGGGGTTTCTATTCTATTCCATTGGTCTGTGTGTCAGTTTTTGTGCCAATACCATGCTGTCTTGATGATGACAGCTTTGTAGTAGAGGCTAAAGTCTGGGATTGTGATGCCTCCTGCTTTGGTCTTCTTCTTCAAAATTCCTTTGGCTATTCGGGGCCTTTTGTGGTTCCATATGAATTTTAGGATTGCTTGTTCTAATTTCGAGAAGAATGCTGGTGCAATTTTGATTGGGATTGCATTGAATGTGTAGATAGCTTTGGGTAGTATTGACATTTTGGCAATATTTATTTTTCCAATCCATGAGCAGGGAATGTCTTTCCATTTCTTTAAATCTTCTTCAATTACCTTCATAAGCTTTCTATAGTTTTCAGCATACAGATCCTTTACATCTTTGGTTAGATTTATTCCTAGGTATTTTATGCTTCTTGGTGCAATTGTGAATGGGATCAGTTTCTTTATTTGTCTTTCTGTTGCTTCATTGTCAGTGTATAAGAATGCAACTGATTTCTGTACATTGATTTTGTATCCTGCAACTTTGCTGAATTCATGTATCAGTTCTAGCAGACTTTTGGTGGAGTCTATCGGATTTTCCATGTATAATATCATGTCATCTGCAAAAAGTGAAAGCTTGACTTCATCTTTGCCAATTTTGATGCCTTTGATTTCCTTTTGTTGTCTGATTGCTGATGCTAGAACTTCCAGCACTATGTTAAACAACAGCGGTGAGAGTGGGCATCCCTGTCGTGTTCCTGATCTCAGGGAAAAAGCCCTCAGTTTTTCCCCGTTGAGGATGATGTTAGCTGTGGGCTTTTCATAAATGGCTTTTATGATGTTTAAGTATGTTCCTTCTATCCCGACTTCCTGAAGGGTTTTTATTAAGAAAGGGTGCTGAATTTTGTCAAAGGCCTTTTCTGCATCAATTGACAGGATCATATGGTTCTTCTCTTTTTTTTTTGTTAATGTAATGTATCACGTTGATTGATTTGCGAATGTTGAACCAGCCCTGCATCCCAGGAATGAATCCCACTTGATCATGGTGAATAATTCTTTTTATATGCTGTTGAATTCGATTTGCTAGTATCTTATTGAGAATTTTTGCATCCATATTCATCAGGGATATTGGCCTGGAGTTCTCTTTTTTACTGGGTCTCTGTCTGGTTTAGGAATCAAAGTAATACTGGCTTCATAGAATGAGTCTGGAAGTTTTCCTTCCCTTTCTATTTCTTGGAATAGCTTGAGAAGGATAGGTATTATCTCTGCTTTAAACATCTGGTAGAACTGGTAGAAGCCATCTGGTCCTGGACTCTTATTTGTTGGGAGATTTCTGATAACCGATTCAATTTCTTCGCTGGTTATGGGTCTGTTCAAGCTTTCTATTTCCTCCTGATTGAGTTTTGGAAGAGTGTGGGTGTTCAGGAATTTGTCCATTTCTTCCAGGTTGTCCAGTTTGTTGGCATATAATTTTTCATAGTATTCCCTGATAATTGTTTGTATCTCTGAGGGATTGGTTGTAATAATTCCATTTTCATTCATGATTTTATCTATTTGGGTCATCTCCCTTTTCTTTTTGAGAAGCCTGGCTAGCGGTTTGTCAATTTTGTTTATTTTTTCAAAAAACCAACTCTCGGTTTCGTTGATCTGCTCTACAGTTTTTTTAGATTCTATATTGTTTATTTCTGCTCTCATCTTTATTATTTCTCTTCTTCTGCTGGGTTTAGGCTGCCTTTGCTGTTCTGCTTCTATTTCCTTTAGGTGTGCTGTTAGATTTTGTATTTGGGATTTTTCTTGTTTCTTGAGATAGGCCTGGATTGCAATGTATTTTCCTCTCAGGACTGCCTTCGCTGCGTCCCAAAGCGTTTGGATTGTTGTATTTTCATTTTCGTTTGTTTCCATATATTTTTTAATTTCTTCTCTAATTGCCTGGTTGACCCACTCATTCGTTAGTAGGGTGTTCTTTAACCTCCATGTTTTTGGAGGTTTTCCAGACTTTTTCCTGTGGTTGATTTCAAGCTTCATAGCATTGTGGTCTGAAAGTATGCATGGTATAATTTCAATTCTTGTAAACTTATGAAGGGCTGTTTTGTGACCCAGTATATGATCTATCTTGGAGAATGTTCCATGTGCACTCGAGAAGAAAGTATATTCTGTTGCTTTAGGATGCAGAGTTCTAAATATATCTGTCAAGTCCATCTGATCCAATGTCTCATTCAGGGCCCTTGTTTCTTTATTGACCGTGTTTCTAGATGATCTATCCATTTCTGTAAGTGGGGTGTTAAAGTCCCCTGCGATTACCACATTCTTATCAATAAGGTTGCTTATGTTTATGAGTAATTGTTTTATATATTTGGGGGCTCCAGTATTCGGCACATAGACATTTATAATTGTTAGCTCTTCCTGATGGATAGACCCTGTAACTATTATATAATGTCCTTCTTCATCTCTTGTTACAGCCTTTAATTTAAAGTCTAGTTTGTCTGATATAAGTATGGCTACTCCAGCTTTCTTTTGGCTTCCAGTAGCATGATAAATAGTTCTCCATCCCCTCACTCTCAATCTAAAGGTGTCCTCAGGTCTAAAATGAGTCTCTTGTAGACAGCAAATAGATGGGTCTTGTTTTTTTATCCATTCTGATACCCTATGTCTTTTGGTTGGCACATTTAATCCATTTACATTCAGTGTTATTATAGAAAGATACGGGTTTAGAGTCATTGTGATGTCTGTATGTTTTATGCTTGTAGTGATGTCTCTGGTACTTTGTCTCACAGGGTCCCCCTTAGGATCTCTTGTAGGGCTGGTTTAGTGGTGACGAATTCCTTCAGTTTTTGTTTGTTTGGGAAGACCTTTATCTCTCCTTCTATTCTAAATGACAGACTTGCTGGATAAAGGATTCTCGGCTGCATATTTTTTCTGTCTAGCACACTGAAAATCTCGTGCCAATTCTTTCTGGCCTGCCAAGTTTCAAAAGAGAGATCAGTCACGAGTCTTATAGGTCTCCCTTTATATGTGAGGGCACGTTTACCCCTTGCTGCTTTCAGAATTTTCTCTTTATCCTTGTATTTTGCCAGTTTCACTATGATATGTCGTGCAGAAGATCGATTCAAGTTACGTCTGAAGGGAGTTCTCTGTGCCTCTTGGATTTCAATGCCTTTTTCCTTCCTCAGTTCAGGGAAGTTCTCAGCTATGATTTCTTCAAGTACCCCTTCAGCACCTTTCCCTCTCTCTTCCTCCTCTGGGATACCAATTATGCGTATATTATTTCTTTTTAGTGTATCACTTAGTTCTCTAATTTTCCCCTCATACTCCTGGATTTTTTTTATCTCTCTTTTTCTCAGCTTCCTCTTTTTCCATAACTTTATCTTCTAGTTCACCTATTCTCTCCTCTGCCTCTTCCATCCGAGCCGTGGTGGTTTGCATTTTGTTTTGCATTTCATTTAAAGCGTTTTTCAGCTCCTCGTGACTGTTCCTTAGTCCCTTAATCTCTGTAGCAAGAGATTCTCTGCTGTCCTGTATGCTGTTTTCAAGCCCAGCGATTAATTTTATGACTATTATTCTAAATTCACTTTCTGTTATATTATTTAAATCCTTTTTGATCAGCTCATTAGCTGTTGTTATTTCCTGGAGATTCTTCTGAGGGGAATTCTTCCGCTTGGTCATTTTGGATAGTCCCTGGTGTGGTGAGGACCTGCAGGGCACTTCCCCTGTGCTGTGGTGTATAACTGGAGTTGGTGGGCGGGGCCGCAGTCCGTCCTGATGTCTGCCCCCAGCCCACCGCTGGGGCCACAGTCAGACTGGCGTGTGCCTTCTCTTCCCCTCACCTAGGGGCGGGATTCACTGTGGGGTGGCGTGGCCCGTCTGGGCTACTTGCACACTGCCAGGCTTGTGATGCTGGGGATCTGGCGTATTAGCTGGGGTGGGTAGGCAAGGCGCACAGCGGCAGGGGGGGCAGGCTTAGCTCGCTTCTCCTTAGGTGATCCACTTCAGGAGGGGCCCTGTGGCAGCCGGAGGGAGTCAGATCCGCTGCCGGAGGTTTGGCTCCGCAGAAGCACAGAGTTGGGTGTTTGCTCGGAGCGAGCAATTTCCCTGGCAGGAACCGGTTCCCTTTGGGATTTTGGCTGGGGGATGGGCGGGGGAGATGGCGCTGGCGAGCGCCTTTGTTCCCCACCAAACTGAGCTCTGTCGTCCGGGGGCTCAGCAGCTCTCCCTCCCTTTGTCCTCCAGCCTTCCCGCTTTCCGAGCAGAGCTGTTAACTTATGACCTCCCAGACGCTAAGTTGCGCTTGCTGTTGGAACACAGTCCGTCAGGCCCCTCCGCTTTTGCAAGCCGGACTCGGGGGCTCTGCTTGGCTGGGAGCCGCCCCTCCGCCCCGGCTCCCTCCCACCAGTCCGTGGAGCGCGCACCGCCTCGCCGCCCTTCCTACCCTCTTCCGTGGGCCTCTCGTCTGCGCTTGGGTCTGGTGACTCCGTTCTGCTAATCCTCTGGCGGTTTTCTGGGTTATTTAGGCAGGTGTAGGTGGAATCTAAGTGATCAGCAGGACGCGCGGTGAGCCCAGCGTCCTCCTACGCTGCCATCTTCCCTTCACTCTCCTCTGGGTGATTTTTAATCTTCATTATTTTCTTAATGTTTTACATTAAGCATGCTACAAATTAAATTTCAGAAGCTATTTAATTCTTATAATTATCAGTAGGTGCATGCTACTAATACACTAATAATGTAAAAATTCTTTTCTAACAAAAGACTACAGAGAAATCACTAATGTAACCCTGGAGTGAGACTATGGGAATGTTTTTGTTTCTACTGCTTTTTCAGGTTTTCTTGTAATTGGATGTCTTATTTTTTTCATTTTTTAAAAATGTTTATTATTGACAGACAGTGAGAGATGGAGCATGAGCATGGGAGGGGCAGAGAGAGACAGAGACACAGAATCCGAACCAGGCTCTGAGCTGTCAGTACAGAGTCTGACGCGGGGCTTAAATCCACAAACCGCGAGATCGTTACCTGAGCTGAAGTCAGACGCGTAACTGACTGAGCCACCCAGGTGCCACTGGATGTCATATTCTGAAGTGGAAAAAAAAAAAGTTACACTATGTAGTAAAATTAGAAATATCTCTTCCATTTAATCATTCCTATTCTCTCTAACTTAGAGTTCTCTCTACTCCTCTTTTGAACTCTGATAATGTTTTCCACTTTAGTTGGAAACTTATAGTTATTCATGGTTACCTGTCATGTGTTCAAATTATTGGCATAACTTCCTGATCTTTTTTTATGAATATACTTTAATGGGTTTATACATAATTCCACTTAATGCTTAATCTGAAATGGTTTAACTATAATAAATTCCACACATTTTTCTTCTACTGAATATCTTGTGACCTTTATGTTACCTGGAACATACATGTACCATGATTTCTAACCCAATGGGGTGTCCATGAAGATGCACATTTCTTCACAGACATGGGAATCCAAATAAAGTTAAGGCACAGCAGGAAATTTCCCCTCAGTGATAAAATGTTGAGAAATAGAGAACATCTACTGAATGAAGTTAAACACTGAGTTAGGAAGAAGAGGACCTGTGTTCTAATTTTGGTTTTACCACTGAGGAGCTTAGTGGTCTAAGAACTTGCTTCCACTTTTGGAAAATTAAAGGTTTGGGATTGGATCAATGATGGTTTAAATTTTCCATGTATCAAATAACAGTTTATTTTCTTGTCTGGTTCCTTTCACTGCATTTGTTGCATGTTTCAATGATCTATTGCTTTATAATGTAAATAGATTCCATCTTATGATTATATTAAACTTGTACCTCCGTTTCACCTATTAATGAGTATTTGTGTTGTTTTAGTTTAAAGCTATTACCAATGAAGCTACTAAAAATATTTGCATGCAAGTATTTGTACACAAGAAATATGCTTTGATTCTCTTTGGTAAATACGTAAAAGTTGGATGCCTGGATAATTTGGTAGGTATATGTTTAACTTAATGGGAAACTGGCAAATTGTTTTCTAAAGTAGCTGTACCATTTTACATTTTCACAGCGTAGCAGAGTGACAGATGCTTCAAATTCTAATAAAACCTGCAGTGGTCAATCTACTTAATTTTATCCATTCTAATAGATGTGTGGTAATATTTCATTGTAGTTTTAATTTGTATTTCAATAATCCCGTTGAGCACCTTTTCATGAGCATTTTTGCCATTTATGTCTCTTTTTTGTTGCAGTGTATATTCAAATCATTTTCCTGTTAAAAAGCATTAGTTTTCTTGTTTTGAGTTTTGAGAGTTTTTTTAGATATTCTGATAGAAGTCCTTTATTGGATATAGGCTTATAAAGATTTTTTCCCATTTCTATGGGTTGTCTTGCCATTGTTTGTTTTTTTCAAAGAGAAGATCTTACTTTCTATGAAGTCCAACTTAGTATTTTTTATTTTATGGATTGCATTATACCTAAGAAATACTTTCCTAACCTAATGTCACAAAGATTCTATAGGATATTTTGTTGAAATTTCACTCTAATTGTAGATTTGTCTGTTTCTCCTTGCAGTTCAGTCAGATTTTGCCTCATAAATTTTGAAGCACTTTTACTAGAAAAATAAACAACTGAGGCAGGTATATTAAGTTATGCCTTTAAAAAAAATCAAATATAATGATCTCTACCTTTTAATTGAGTTTTAAATCTCAAACATTTAATGTGATTCTTTACATGGTCAAGATTAAATCTTCCATCTTGCAATTGGTATTCTTCTTTCCTATCTCTTCTTTTCTCCCCTTTTCCTCTTTTTCTGCCTCCTTTAAGTGGTGTACTTATGTAGTTTTTAATTTTTTTATTTTTTTTGATGTTTTATTTCTGAGAGAGAGAAAGAGAGAGAGAGAGAAAGCAAGCAGATGTGTAAGCAGGGGAGGGGCAGAGAGAGGGAGACACAGAATCTGAAGCAGGCTCCAGGCTCTGAGCTGTCAGCACAAAACCTGAGGCTGGGCTTGAATTCACAAACTGTGAGATAATGACCTGAGCTGAAGTCGGACACTTAACCACTGAGCCACCCAGGCACCCCATATAATTTTTTAATATTTTTATTTTTAAGTAATCTTTACACCCAGCATGGGGCTCGAACTCACAAGCCCAAGATCAAGAGTCCATTTGCAGCAACTGAGCCAGCCAAGTATTTATATACTTTCCATTAGTTCTTAGTATTTCTACAAATAGTCTTTTAACGGCCGTTATTTATTTAATTTTTGATTATTGCCTTTGGGTTTTTAGTATATGTATTTAAGTTCATACAGTCTACCTTCAAATAACCTCATACCACTTGATTTATTGTTCAGGAGCCTTAAAACAGCTTACTTTTGCTCCCCTGGACCTGTTATTTTCTTATTCTTTTGTTTAAATGGTGCATTATCCTTCAAAGAGATATAAATAAAAATAAAAATCCTATATATTTACCCATACAGTTACCATTTTCAGTACTCTTTATTTGTTATTCTTTCAGTAGATCCATATTTTCATTGGGTATCATTTTCCTTCCACCTTAATGGCTCCTTTTGACATTTCTTGGATCTGCTGGTGATGATTTCTTTCAGCTTTTGTATTTCTTAAAAACTGGTATTTCACCTTCATTTTGAAAAACACTGTTGTCGAGTATACACTTCAAGGTTGTAGAGACTTTTCTTGCAGTGTTTTAAAGATGTTGCTTCATCTGCATTGTTTCTCTTGAGAAATACGTTGTCAGTGTTCAATGAACGGCTTGGATCTGTCGGCTTCTATTTCTTATAAATGTGAAAAATTTTAGTAATTGTTTCTAAAAATATTTTCTGTGCCTCACTTGTACTCTGTTCTTATTTGAGGACAACTACACATATATGAGGCTACTTTAATTTGTCTCTTAGCTCTCTAATATTATTTTCATTTTGTTGTAAGTCTTTACCTCTATTTTATTTTGAATAGTTCCAATTAACATCTTTTAAAATACACTGTCTTTTCTTATGTCTGATATATTATTAATCTCATCCTGTGTATTTTTCATCTATGACACTTTGTTTTCCATCTCTAGAAGTTCAATGTGATGTTTTTGGAAGTTCATGTCCCTATATAACATTTCTATCATTTCCTCCAGCTTTTTGAAATCAATAAAGTTAAAACAATATTTCTAATTTCTTTGTCTACTAATTGTACAATAATTTTGAGTTCCATGTTGCTTTCAATATGACTGATTTTTCTCCTCGTTGTAATTTTCTGCATCTTTGCACATTTGGTAATTTTCAATATGATACCAGAAATCATTCATTTTTAGACTTTTTTGGAAATGAATATTTTTGTATTCCTATAAATACTCTATAGTTTTGTTCTAATATGAAGTTATTTGGAAATGATTTCATCCTTTCACATATTTCTTTTTAGAGTTAGTACCAGTGTAGTATTTACTATGGGTATAATTATTCCTCACTCCTGAGATAAAATCCTTTAGCATCCTTTACCCAATATCAAGCAAATGATAACGTTTCCCAGTGTAACTATTCCTGGCCTGGTGTAGGCTTTCAGTCCTCCCCTCAAATGCTTTGGGGTAATCCTTTCCCTGGCCCCAGGGAATTTTCTCAAGCACATGACCTCATAAGTACAATGAGGAATACTTAGGGGAAAGACTCTGCAATCTTTGGTATTCTCTCAACATCAGAAGTTGGCAATGGGTTAGGTAGAAATACCTTAGGCTTTGTAAACTCTGTCACATTTTTCTTTTTCTTTGCATTTTTTAAATATAAAGAAATGTAAAGACCATTCTTAGTACATGGACTATATGAAAACAGGCTGTGGCCCCCAGGCTGTAGTTTGCCAGTCTTTGACCACACAGCTTTCTCTTTTCTGTTACTCTGCTCTACAAATTCTAGCTACCTCAATTTCCCTGGACTCTCAGCTTCTTCACCTCAATAGGACAGTCTTCCAGGCACAACCTGCATTCATCTTCTCTCTGCTGTATCTTGGACACAATCTCAAGGCAGTAAGTGGGACCATTGTCAGGCTTTCATTTATTTCTTCTCTCTTAGATACTTCTGTTCTGAGTTGTCTGATGTCCAATGTTTTAGAAACCATTGGCTCATATATTTTATACTGTTTTTAGTTTGAAGGTAATATATCTGGTCCCTATTACTCCACCTTCACTGGAAGTGAAGTTCAAGCATAAACATTTCATATTTCCTTCAGTTTATTCTTGTTAATGGTTTTTCTATAAATAGTTGCCAATAATCAAAATATACAAGGATTTAAGTGCTTCTAAAGGTCACCTTAAGTTACCTTTATCAAACTCTAAGCATAACCCAGGAGTAGCAAATTCATTTGTCTTTTATAAGTTATGTTTACTTTTTTTAGTTTTATTTTCCCCTCACTGTTTATCTTTCTGTTTCATTTTCTGAGCATTTCACTTTATGGTTATATTCATTAATTTGTCTTTGCTAGTATGTTGCCATTTCTCCTCCTGCAAGTGTTAGCCAACTGGAATATCAAATGTTAGAACCCAAAAACAAAGGGCTGTAAAAGTTTAGGAGGAAAAGAAAAGAGAAAGAGGGAGCAAGGGGAGGATGAAGAAATACAATTTTCTCTGAGTCCTTGGATAGTGTTGCTTCATTGGCTTCTTGAAACTTGTGCTGCTCCTGAGAAGTCAGACATTGATCTGATTGTCTTCCTTTCCAGCAATCTATTATTGTTAAAAAGTACTGAATTTCCTTTTTTCTTTTATCTGAGTGTTGTGAAATAGCACTACACTGTCTCTAGTTGGGCTGTTTTTATTAACTAAGTATCTGTAATGTTTTAATATTGTAGGACTCCTGCCTTCCATCCGGTCTGGGAAATTTTACTAGTATTTGCTTAAATATGAGCGTTTTTGGGGCGCCTGGGTGGCTGTCAGTTGAGTGTCCGACTTCAGCTCAGGTCATGATCTCACAGTCTGTGAGTTAGAGCCCGGCATCAGGCTCTGTGCTGACAGCTCAGAGCTTGGAGCCTGCTTCGGATTCTGTGTCTCTCTCTCTCTCCTGCCCCTCCCCTGCTCATGCTCTGTCTCTCTCTGTCTCAAAAATAAATTTCAAAAAACATTAAATTTTTTAAAAAATAAATAAATAAACATGAGCATTTATTTTCCCAATTTCCTCCTTCTAAAATTCCTGCTTAACAGATGTCAGAAAATACAGGTTTATCCTCAGTTTCCCTTAATATTCCTTTTAGATTTTCATCTCTTTGCCCCTCTGTGCTTCATACTAAGGTAACTTCTTCATGTGCTCATCTACCTAATGAATTTGCTTTCTGTTTTGCATAGTACGCTATCTAGCGCATTTACTGATGTCTTTAGTTTAAAATTTCCATATTTCTATCCCAAATCTCTCACTCTTAAAATAGTAACCTACTTTTGTTTCCTACATGGGATATTACTTCTACCTTCTGAGCATATTAATTATACCCATTTTATTACCAGTTAAATTTTGAGGTTGAGTTTGTTTTCTCTGTCCTGCTGTTGACATTTATTCATTCATATGTGCTTATTTGTGACCACGTACCCATGTTTAGTGGGTATTTCCTATCATCTGTTGTAGATCAGCAACTTTCTTGGGGGAAGAGATAGGAAGTTTTTCTGTAGCTTGTACTGTGATTTGTTTTGAAGGAGAATGAGATTTATAGATGAGTAAGATACTCAGACACTTACTCTTCTCGGTGTGGCTGCTCCTGAGTCCTGTCAAGTTCATACATTCTGTTTTTGGCTTGAGAGGAGTTAGTGCCATTATTGTTGATTTAAGAGGAGGAAGGAAGGGGAGTGTGCCTGGGTGGCTCAGCTGGTTGGGTGGCAGACTGCAGCTCAGGTCATGATCCTGCACTTTGTGGGTTTGAGCCCCATGTTGGGTTCTGTGCTGACAGCTGATACAGCCTCTTTATGCCCTGCCCCTGCCTTTCTCCTGCTTCTGCACAAACCTCATGTTCTCTCTCTCAAAAATAAATAAACATTAAAAAAATTATTTAATAAAGAGGAGGAAAAGAGATTAAAACAGATGAAATCTTGTTGCTGAAATTTCAGTAGGTTTGTTGATTGTTTTATTTTTTCCCATTAAATTATGTTGCTAATGACTGTTTCTCCTTGTCTGTTTTCAGCATTTACCACTTTGGGGCATGGAGCTCCTTGGTGTCATTGCTTCATACATTTTGAGATATGATACCCTTCTTCATCCTATCTCATCTGCTTTGGGTTTTTAGGGGTTCCTCAAAGTTTCTGGTTTGCTGCTCATTAAATATGGTTATGTATGGGAGTGTATACGTTTTAATGAATCTTCTATTATTTTAGATGATTTAGTATGAAAATAGGAGACATTCATATGATTAGTGCACCTTATTGAATCAGAAGTGCATTTTGTTATTCTCACATTTCCAAACCTCATTTTAATCTTTCCTCGTGAATCCAGTGGGAGGTATTCTATAATTGTTTCATCTATCAGTAGCTCTGGCATTGTGGAACATCTGGATAATGTAGGACTCTATCAACAATTCTGCAAATTCAGGCTTTGAGATATATTTACTACCATTATTTTATTTATAAGAAAAGAATAGTGAAATACTACCTCATCTGTGAAATTTTTTTATTATCTATGGAGTTGCAATTCAAATAATGAAAAGAAAGGGATTGGATCAGGTTGTTTTTAGGCACAATACATTTATTTTTGCTCTATAATTCAAAGCTTACATATCTCTTAGTTGTTTATAGCTGCACTGTTGATTCACTAAATTTAGCATGGAATGCCCAGTAGACCATTCACCAGGCAACACGATATAGAAGGGCACCTACTGGGCAGAAGTGGGACAGCACTCCTAGGAATCTCTCAGGACATTACACTGGTTCCAATGGACAAGTGTTTACTTAGCAGTTTTAAGTCCTCTTACTGTTGATTAATTGTGATAGGACCAAGTAGTTCATTTTTTCTACATCCTAAAATAAAACAAAAAATATATATGTGTAAAGATACTAAGTACCAAGAAAGACAATTTTCTCTATTACATTAGAATTATTTAATAAACCAAGTATTTCCAAATAAAATATGACCACACATGACAAGTGTTAGTTCCAAATTTCTCCATTCATACTTAACATATTTCCCAGTTACTACTGCCAAAATATCTTCATGTGAATTAAAGAATCAATTACATAAACAGTGGGTATTTTTAACATACTACAATATGCAACACAGTTTACCAGAGGCAGAGTTGAACAGGACAATCACGTTCAAATTGTAACAAGATAGTTATGGAGAAACAATGCAGGCATAGTAATAGCATTATAAGGCAAAATAATTAAAATCCAAAATAGCACATGAAACATTTTGAAAAAGGTGTAGCAAGGCATAAGTCATAAGAGTTAAGAGAAAGATATGATCACTGAACATTGGTTAGTCTGGAAACTTCCTGGAGGAGACTTGAGTTATATCTCCAAGGAAACATCAATTCAGAAGACAGGGATGCACAGTTTAGGTAGAAGTTATCTATGCAAGGTAGCTTGGTTGTCAGAAACTGGATCTGTTTGATGCTTAAGGAGTGGTCCAGCCTGGATGTAGCCCATAGTGTATAATGGGTAATAGTTACAGAGAAAAAGAAAGGAGAGCTGGGGATCTGACAGCAGAGAAACTTAATTGCTAGACCACATAATACTTAAATTTGTACGTTGATGTCTTGATTAAATGTATGGGGGGGCAGGATTGTAACTTTATACACTGAGATGGTAAGTTTAGAAAACTCAACATGAATATATTTTGGTAAGTGGGTATTTGGCAACTAGAAAGGTCCATTCATTCATTCAACTTGATCTCAGGCATGTTCTGGTTTCTGTGCATGTACTGCCTAATAACAAGGCTAATGATCTCATGGGACACACATGGAAAAATTAAAATTATGGGAAATTGTTTGAGGGAAGCATTGAGGTGTAAGCACTGATGAAGGCACAGAGGCTGAAAAGAGTTTGCAAGCTTTGGTGTGCAGGTAGAGTAGTGGCTGAGTAGCGTTACATGTCAACATGACTGGGCTAAGGGATGCGCAGATAGATGCTGAGACATTATTTCTAGATGTATCTGTGAGGGTGTTTGCAGAGAAGATGACCATTTGAATTGGTAAACTGAGGAAAGAAGAGCTACCCTCACCAATGTGAGAGGGCATCATTCCATCTCTTGAGGGCCTGAAGAGAAGAAAAAGGTGGAGCAAAGGTAAATTTACACTTTGATTTAACTGGGACATCTGTCTTCTGTCCACAGACATCACTACTGCTGGTTCTCAGGCTTCTGGGCTCAGGAACATAGACCATTGGCTATCTTGGTTCTCAGGCCTTCAGACTCAGACTGAATTATACCACAGACTTTCCTCATTCCCCAAATTGGAGATGGCAGATTGTAGGACTTCTTGGTCTCCATGTGACCTCTGTTACTAGTAATAAATCACTTCCTATCTGTCTGTCTCCATCTATCCAGCCATCCTATCGGTTCTGTTTTTCTGGAGCACCCTAAGACAGTGGCACAATGAAAGAGGTAAACAGCAGTATGAGATGAGGTTGAGTAACCAGAGCAAGGGGGAGGTCATGCAATATCTTTTATAATTTTTGGAAAGAGGCGAGGTTAAATTTTATATGTAATAGAACATTGAAAATTTTCATGCATGGCAAGGCACTAACATGATCTGGATAATAACCCAAGGCCAGTGGTATGAACTGCTAAGAGGTTGTTTGAGTAAGAGATACTGGCCAATTGGGCTGAAGTGGTGACAGTTGAGATAGAAGCTAAGGAGTTTGAAATGCATTTCAGGAGTTAGAAGTAGCAGGAATCCCTGATGGGTTGGATGTAGGGAGTGACTGGAAGCAGAGTAAGCTTTTTTGTTTGAGTGGCCAAATGGAATTTGAAAGCCTAAGGGAGAGGTCAAAAGTTGATGTTGTGATTCGTAAAGGGTGAAATATATGTGAAACAGTAGTTAGTTGAGTATGTGAGGTTGCATCTCTGAGAACTCTAGGCCGTTTCGTTTCTGATTCCTTGGGAGTTTTCTCATCTTTCCATTCTGTAATTTTATGTTTCCCCACATTCCTTCTTAGGCCTTCTTCACTGCTTACTTGACTTATTATGCTTGGCTTAATACATTCACCCCTGGGTCTCATCTTTCACCTGTTTGCTCACAATATTTACTTTCTTATCTTCAGTTCAGTCCTCTGTCCTGAATGTATAGTAACATATATTCAGCTGTCTACATAGGTTATGTATGTACCCAAAATCCCATATAGTTCACAAAGACACAGCTATCCATTGAGAAACCTCATACTTGGATTTAGTTTACTCCCAGAGTCAGGATGGAGCTGGACTTAAGGGTGAGTGTCAAATGGCCTTCACTATGAGGATCCATAGGATGGAAAGCCAAACATATTGTGAGGTTAAGCAGTTAAGAGCAGGGAAGTGTCAGGATTCAGGTAACATGTTAGGGTAATGGCTATGGCAGCTGTGAGCTAGACAGATGGGAGTAAGGAGAAACTAGAGGGAGAGACGTTTCACAATGGGGACTAGGACACCAAGTTGTCTCCTAAGAAATTATCAAATAAAATTGCACATAATTAAGGGTCGAATATGTTTTTCTTTTCAAATGCATTTCTGAAAAAAATTCTATTATACCTCACTAAAGAACGAATTTCAAGGGGAAGGGAGGTTGAAAAGACTACCCTCAGCTGTCAGACCATGGATCCCTTAGAACATTACCATGGAATTTAGAGTTCTGTCTTGTTGGCAATTATCTGTCTTGAGCAAACTTTGCTGTGACACCAGAAAATTAATCGTTCTAATGCAAAACATATCATTATAAACTTTGTTATATAGGGTGTGATGCAACACTCTCCCACACATAAACACAAACGCTCACAGCTTTAATCATCTTTTTATTTTTAGCGTATTTGTTTCCTAGAAAATGGATTGTAAAACCATTTTCAAAATTGTTTGACATTAGAAATTTTTTTCTAAAAGCCTGTAGCAATAGCATATTTATCTTCATGAGTTGTCATGGTTGATGGGAGAAGTGCAGTGCTTGGTGTAAATCAGATGTGTCTCTGGATATTTGTCATCTGTATCCAGGTGAATAATAGTTTCAAATGGACATCATGGGCAACCTTAAAGGGAAAAATGGATCAGAAAAAGACATCCTTATTTCAATAAGGATGTAAATCTTTGAAAGCCATGCAATGGTGACTGTTGGAGGGATGCAGGTTCAGTGTGTCTGTGGACTCCAGGAAGCAGTGACAGAGTACTTTTCTTTGCTGAGCATCCTTTGAGATTCTGTCCTGTTGAGTCACTCTAGAATTAAGTTGGTATCATTTGCCTAATTCATAGAATGTGTTTAAGTCCAGGAGAGGGACGCCTAAGTGGCTCAGTCAGTTAAGCATCCGATTCTTGTTTTTGGCTCAGATCATGATCTCATGGTTTGGTTAGTGAGATTGAGCCCCATGTTGGGCTCTGTGCTGACAGTGTAGAGACGTCTTGGAATTTTCTCTCTCCTTTGTCTCACCGTCCCGTGCACTCTTTCTCTCCCTCTTTCTCTGTCTCTCTCTCTCTTCTTCCCTCCCCACCTACTCCCTCTCTCTCAAAATAAATAAATAAGCATTAAAAAAAAATAAATCCAGTAGAAAGCCAAATAGTCAGTGAGGACTTAGTAAATTTTTATGTTGTTCAAAATTGTGGTAATTCAAATGAATGTTGGAAGGTTTGGAGTTTTAAATAAACATTCCAGATGACCGGGGCTTTTACATGTTGAGTGTGTCATAGGAAAGATAGCTACCACTTTAATCAGCTTGGAAAATTGCGACTATGTGAAATGTAGAGGGTAGGTAGGTCAATCTACCATGGACTCCAAGATAGCTCACATCAAGCTGACCTGCCTTTATTACTGATTATCAGTAGCCACCAAGGCTACTCTTTCCCCTTGAAAATATCAAAAACTGGCTTAAGAAGAGTTCATGATGTGACTCTAAATCCACCCCGTTCCCTTTTCTTCCCTGTTTTCTAGCTATCTCCGAATCAATATGTCATAATTTTGGTTAAAACTCCTGTTTTGGCTGCTGGTCCCCACATATGCCATTATGAGACATTATCTTGCCTTTCTAGTTTACCATTTCATTACAATAGAGTGGTACCATTATGTGATATAACAGTGCCTAGGGCCAAGGTAATTTCGTATTTAAATATCACTGGCATTGAATTTCCCATTTTATGATTCCTGTGCTACATGGACTATGATCACCAGAGTGAAACATGACAGCTACCATAGATACCTGCTCAGCATATATATTTATTTTTAATTCTTTATTATAATAATTTTCAATATATGCAAAGAAGAAAGAATGGTACATTGAACCTTACATATGTGTCAATCATCTTTGACAATTATTAATACATAACTAAACTCGCTATGTTTCAATTGGCTGTTTTGACATTTTTCTTTGTAAATAAGTGCTATTAGTATTTTAGCCACATCCAGTTTTCTTCTATTGTGAGCAATTAGCAAATTGCTTATTGAGAGTAGACAATTTGATACATCTTTTTTTCCAAGAATGTGTGAGGCAGAATGTTCTTCTGCAAGTTACTGGGTAAACATCTTTCTAACTATCTTTCTCTCATTAACTCACTCTGTGAATCATTTATTTGGTCACTCAGTTTTAAAGAACCCTGTGTATACTGAACATTCAAGGACAAAACTGCAGACTCAAAGAAGTTCCCAACTTAAAAGAGTTTGATGGTTAATGATATATTTTCTGGGGACAGGGTAAGAGTTACTTGACTGCAAAGTCAAGGTTATGATCCTCATCTCTTGGCTCTACATTATGAGAAACACTATCATTATGTGGCTTTCCTATTTCTAATAAATGGTTGATACAGTTCACATCTACATGTTTATCATGGTGGCAATATTAGAATTCACGGACACACTGCAAGTCTTTGACTAAAGATTTTTCCTAATAGAAGCTCCCATCCCTCAACAGTGAGCATGATGTTATAAACATAGCTAACATTAATAAACCATTTTAAAGTGACCCACACATTGAATCAATGAGTGAATACATGATCAAAAGTATTAATTCTCTATAAATGGTTTATATTTCCTTTTGAAATAAAATTCAGGTTGTACAACCACACTCAGACATGATCTAATTGGCCAATTCTTGGAATCAAAGCATTGGGAAGTTGAAAAGCTGATATCAACCATTTATTCAAATCCTATATTTTTATAGATTAAAAGAAAAAAAAATAAGGTTGAGTGATAATAGCCTGCTTCTTGAAGTTCATACAAAATAGAACTAGAGCTTATTGATGTGACTTCTTGACTAGTGTTCTTTCTTCATACCACACTGGGGTAACATAATTTGATCCAGTTGTAAATGGTAAAGTGACTGTAATAACTAAAAATAACAAATCCTTTCATACAGGCTTCCTGCAGTTGTACTCTGCTTATAACCCTTATTATAAAACATGAACTAAATAAATCTTCCATGGAACAGAATTCTAAAGTGTTTTTATCTTGATGTTTCAGGGACCACTAGTTCTGTTGATTGATGGGTAGGGATTGACTCAATTATTACTAATTCTTAAAACTAAATGCATTGTTGAAATAGTGTCATCTTGTCCTTAGCCACAGCACTGAAGGCATAGTAATTGGTCTAATAAAAATAAATAAATAGTTACAGCCTCAAAGAGCATCTAGGTGTGGTTAGATAATAAAAGGACAAGATACAATCAGAAATAACTTCCTTTCTTGACAGGATTAATGATGGAACTGCAGCTAATTTCGTCCTGAGGGGGATTAACACAACGACAGGCTTTGTTTGCCATCTTTGGGTTAGCCTTAAAAATGGAGTAGGTCTTCCTATTTAGGAGCTTGTCCACAAGTTTGTTCATAACTAATTTCTATGCCCATTGTCTTTGCCTCTCAAGTAGGAAATTTGACCACAGAACATTCAGAGCCACAGAACTCAAAAAAGGCCCTATCTCCTTGGAAATCTGTCTAAGAATGCCAACCCCAAAATAAAGGCTGTTGATACATTCTTTCATAATTGTTGCCAGAGCCCCAAAACTTTGTTCATCCCTCCTACCTCAGTTCCTTGCACCATTGACTTTTACATACAAACTCAAACCCAGCAATATAAAAATGTCATTTCAACCAGCCTTCTTTCCACACAGTGAGTCATGAATGAGCTTCTCAGTTCTTGTTTTTTCTATAGACTGGATGTCAGTATTGGTCCTTAAGAATTTTTCTTCAACTCTCATTGGACTTTCTCCTCAGTTTTCAATAGATGCCCTGGCCACTTCAGCCTGTTCTAATGATGCCTGATGCCTCAACACAGGAATTTAGTGATAGCAACACACACACACACACACATGCAGAGTTCTACTGTTACTTTTTCCATTTTACATCTTAAATTCTTAGATTAAATGACCTATTCCTTGAGGTTACAGGTCATGTACGTTTATTATAACACCCCTGAGATCACATGTATGTGATAATTAATATCAATGATAAATACCAAATTGAAAATCTTGTCTTTGCCAGAAAGCTTTGTTGAGTGCTTTTACATGTATCTTCTTATTTAATCCTCACAGGAATTCTGGGAGAATCATAGGGTTGTCTATTAGTTCCCCTTGGAGGCTAACTGATAGGCTTACTGACTGAAACTGAAAAATGACTAATGATACCAACCCCCATGCTCATGAATTGAGTGCTCATGGTCTGTCACACACCCTATTGAATATTCTATACATGCTTCTTCATCTCATGTTCATATCAACCTTGTAAAGAATCCTCTCTACTTTGAATTTGAGGAAACTGAGATACAGGCAGATTAAGGAAAAAATTAATGATCATGCCAACAACAAAAACAGAGTCAGGACCAAAACACAGGTATTCAGGACTTCTTTCCTCACACAATGGTCTTTTTTTAAGGTCAGAAGGCACTTTGTTTTTGCCCATTACTATATCATTAAATGTCTAATTATTATATACAACTTCAGTATATTCCCTATCCACATTTAAATGGGTAATCATTAGCTTTGAACTGGACTGAACTGTGTTTTTTGTGTATTCTATTCCTCAATGTAATGTCCCTTTTTCTGTCCCCTGCCCACCCATGGAATTTACCTTTGACAGGGCTCATGATCTAAAAGCTTTTCTTACTATCCCAACCACAATGATGCCTTTCCTTTCAGACTGCAGTAATAGACATTACTGTCTTATACATTTAGGTGCTTAAATCGTATACCTCGCTGTACCCTTAAATGTTTTAATATGAATAAATCATACCTTCCTAGAAAGACATAAATTCCTGGACAGTGAGTATTGTGTGCTATACTTTTTTTTTTTATGTTGTCAATTGTGACAAGTAAGGGCTCTTCACTGGAAAACTTTTCATTAAATTCAGAGGTTTAGACAAATGTATGAATGGTCAGAGCTGTTTCAACTGCTGAGAGAAATGGGGCTCATCTTAAAGATTGGGTTGAAGGTGAACAGGGAAAACATGCACATTTAGAGGCTTGTCAGTTAAGACTGCTGCTCATGACAGAATCCTGGGCAGTTTGAATCTGACCAAAAGTTACATATTTGCTAAAGGAAATATAGGAAAACATAAGAATTTTTAAGTGTTTAAAACAAAAGGGATTTAATACAGGGACCTAGTTATTTAGGTGACATAATCACCAAGAAAGAAAAAGGAATGCTGAAGCAATCAGAGATTAGCCACAGCAGAAAAGGGTTGCTGGAGCCCAGGGGTAGATATTAAGAAAAGTAGCTGGAATTGCAATCAGTCTTTCTTGCAGGAAAGGAGCTGCAACCATGGACAGGAAACACTCACTACCAGAGATGCTGCCTAAGGAGGAAGAGAGAAAGCACACAGGAAACATTTTTCTTCTACCACTCTGGGCCTTCCATGGGGGGGAACCCAGCCAGCAGCAATTATGTTGGCCCTCAGAAACACACCTGTAGAAGCAGCACCTCTGTTCTGTGGACCATGACCAGGGAGAGTGAGAATGGATCTCTGAGCAAATGGGTCACAGAGTGGCACATGTGGTCCTCCATGCGCCTCCTAAGGGAGAACTTAGGAAACTAAGCTGCTCACAGGAAAGACTGACCAGGCCATTAGAAGTTTCTCTTTTAGTGTACCTCATGACTCCCCATGCTGATTTTTTTTTATAGATGGTGGGAACTGTTATCTTAGAATAAATAATTACATTCATACTATGGAGAACAAGGCATTCATGTGATTTAATGGCAGAGAATGGGCCTCTGGCATCATTTCTTGATATAACAGTGATGATTTCATTTTATTCTTCTAGTTACTTATGTGAAATTCCTTTCCTAAGTGGCATTTAGAAAATCTCCTTTGACATTAATGGCTATCATGCTTCTAGCAAACTCTGACTTGATCTTTGCTTTGTGAAATGACAAAGTAGGCTGGATATGCACAAAGTTACAGAGGGAAAACACTATGGGTGTCATGTAACCCAAAGCCTTCCTCTGTCCAAGAGGGAGCAGAGGATCAGGGAGGTAGAATGAGTTGCCTAAGGTCACCATAAATGCTTGTAATGCCTTACAGGGTGATGGCATTGGCACATCAAATCCTAGGCTCTGCCACAGACTTGGTGAGCATGGGAATGTTCACTAAACTTTGAGTTTCAATTTCTGCATTTATATGAAAATATTAATCTTATCTAAGTCATAGGGTTCTCACAAGAATCAACTGAAATAATATATATCAGGGTTGAGCAAACATGGTCTGTGAAGGGCCAGATAATATTTTACTCTTTGTGGAATATATGGTTTATGTTACAGCTACTACATCTCTGCCACTATAGGGGAAAAGCAACAATAGCTAATACATAAGCAAATGTGTGTGGCTGTGCTCCAATAAAGTTTTATTACAATAAAGGAGTGGTCAGCCCATGGACTATAGCTTCCTGTCCCTTTATCAATATAATTTGATGTAATGCTTGGCCCAGAGTAAGGATTTCAAATTTTATCTGGAATTACTATTATTGTAATTATGATTGTAATGTAATTACCATTATGATTACTGCTGCTGCTACTACTACAATATGAATAAAATATCATTCATATATTTAGTTTTTAAAGATTACACTTCTAACAGTTTACCTAAGGCTCTATCCTGAGGTTTCTTAACCACCATTTGCAAGGCAACTGGCCCCATGTCTGGGCTGCCCTCTCTTAGACACTGTGAAACATTGTGGAGAAAGCAGGTAGGCCTCCTTGTGGGAACGAGATGTCCTGTAACAGATCTGGAAGTTCTGCAGATGAGTAAGAACAGGTCTCAACACTTTAGCTCCTGCTCAAGATCAGAGGTGCTGAATGGGTAAGATGAAACTGTTGTTTCCTCCCCTTATCCAAACAATACCATAAGGCTGTGCAGCCAGAACAGAAAAATGCCAACCCAGATCTGTCAGTGAGGAGCCAGAGCAGCAATGTAGGAGTGTGTGGGCAGGATCCATGTAGAGATCTCACTCTCCTGAGACCCAAATGTAGGGCAGACTGACAAAGTGTGTGCGATGGCAAAAAAGTGTTTGGGAAGTGTCTGAATTCTCCTTTAGGACAAATAGAATTTTCTATAGCATTTTTTCATGATGCAGCATTTTGGATATACAGTTATTACAATAAAAAAATTAGGCTATATAAAGGAGTGATTAAAGTCGGATTCTAGCATGAAGAATTTAGGTCATGGGAATCCTTGAAAAACTAGACTCAGAGCAAAGAGCAAACCCATCCTCTGAATGGCAACCCCTTCTTGATCCTACGGTTGGACTTTTCCTCTGTGCTCTTAAGATAATTATATTTCTGATAAGACCCCAAAAATAACAGCCAGCATAAGATGAGTGCCATAATAATGTCCATAAGACGACTATAATATTGATAGCAGCACTGAATAAATCTGTAATAGTCTGTTGCCACATTTCAACTAAGAGACAGTTATAAGGACAGTGAGGAAACTCTCTCTCAATGGAATTTAGCACCTCAAAATTTTATGAGGTAATTAATGGGCATAAAGTCATACAATAATAATTTTTTAGGAGAAAACATTAATTTTAATGCAGCTTGAAAATTCTTGAAGCAATGAGGAAGGGCTCTGTTTGACACACAGTTCTAGAAAAGAAAGCATTGTTTATATTGAACAGCTCTTGTTTCATAAAGCCTAGGTCCTTTCTGCTCATTCAGAAATGTGCTACCAAAAAGGGAGCTCTTAAGTTGTAGTGTTTATATCATATCTAATTTTGACATATTAAATTAATTTTATAAAAATACATTTAATTTTTTTCTTTTGGTCTGTGGCTGTGATCTATTTTAGTATTTTTATGTTATGAAATGAGTTTCCAGAAATCTCCATTTATAACCTGGAGCCTGTAGTAGAAGGCTTGGCAAACTTCTGTGGGGAGCCAAATAGTAAATATTGTAAGTACTGCAGGCCACACTGTCTCTATCACGACTGTAGGCATATCTTGAAGATACTCTGGGTTCTATTCCAGACCATTTCAATAAGATGAATGAGCAAATTGAAAACAAGTCAAATAAATTTTTGTTGTTTGCCAGTGCATATTAAAGTTATGTTTACACTATAGTGTAGACTATTAGGTGCATAATAGCAAAAATAATGTACATACCTTAATTTAAAAATACTTTATTGCTAACAAATGCTAACCATCATCTGAGCGTTCAGTGAGTTTTAATCCTTTTGTTCATGAAGGATCTTGGTTCAATATTAACAGCTGCTGACTGATCAGGGTGGTGGTTGGGAAAGTTGAAGTGGCTGAGACATTTTCTTAAAATAATGATCCAATGAGGAGTGCCTGGGTGGCTCAGTCGGTTAAGCATCTGCCTTCGGCTCAGGTCATGATGTCACAGTTTGTGGGTTCAAGCCCCACATCAAGTATTCTCCTGTGCATGCAGAGCCTGCTTCAGATCCACTGTCGCCCCCTCGTCTCTCCCCCTCCCCAACTTGTGCTCACATGCGTGCACTCTATTTCTTTTTCTCTGAAAAATAAATAAAAACTTAAAAAAAAAAAAAAAAAAAACCAAGGCCCCAGTGAGGTTTGCTGCATTGATTGACTCTTCCTTTCATGTACAATTTCTCTGTAGCATGTGATGTGGTGTGATAGCATTTTACCCACAGAATTTCTTTCAGAATTGGAGTTCATCCTCTGAAACCCTGACACAGCTTTATCCACTAAGTTTATGTAATACTCTAAATCTTTTGTTGTCATTTCAATAATCTTCACAGCATCTTCACCAGGAGTAGAATCTGTCTCAAGAAACACTTGGTTTGCTCATCCATAAGAAACAACTCCATCTATTCAAGTATAATCATGGGATTGCAACCTTTCAGTCCCATCTTCAGTCTTCACTTCTAACTCTAGTTCCCTTGCTATTTCTATCACATCTTTGGTTACCTTCTACACTGACGTCATGAACTCCTGAAAGTTGGATTCAGCTTCTTTCAAACTCCTCTTAATGTGCTATCTTGACCTCTTCCCATGAACCACAAATAGTGTTAGTGGTGTCCAGAATGGTATATCCTTTCCAGAAATTCTTTTTAACTTACTTTACCCAGATACATGAGAGGAATCACCATCTATAGCAGCTATAGCCTTAGGAAATGCATTTCTTAAATAATAAGACTTGAAATACAAAATGACTCCTTCA
Source organism: Lynx rufus (assembly GCF_022079265.1). Taxonomy (NCBI): domain Eukaryota; kingdom Metazoa; phylum Chordata; class Mammalia; order Carnivora; family Felidae; genus Lynx; species Lynx rufus. The sequence goes on from NW_025814896.1 coordinate 72,060,405, forward strand.
TCTATAAGCTGTGGAATGGATGTTGTGTTAGCAGGCATGAAAACAGCATTAATATTGTACATCTCCATCAGGTGTATTGTCAATGAGTAGACTATTTTGAAAGGAATACTTTGTTTTTGAGCAGTAGGTCTCAACAGTGGGCTTAAAATGTTCAGGAAACCACGGTGTAAACAGACACGCTATTGTCCAAGATTTGCTGCTCCATTTCTAGAACAGAGGCAGAGTGGATTTAGCATAATTTTTAAGGGCCCTGGGATTTTTGGAAAGATAAATGAGCATTGGCTTCAACTTAGAGGCACCAGCTGTATTAACCTTTCCTTTGAAGGTCTGAAGCCAGGTGATGACTTTTCCTCTCTGGCTATGAAAGCCCTAGATGGCACGCATCATCATCCAATAGAAAGTAGTTGTCTACATTGGAAAATCTGTTGTTTTATATGGTCACCTTCATTCACTATTTCAGCTTTATCTTCTGGATAACTTGCTGCAATACCAGCACTTACTACTTCACCTCACACATTTATGTCCTAGAGACTATTTTTTTCCTTAAATTTCATGAACCAATCTCTTCTAGCTTCAGACATTTCTTCTGTAGTATAGCTTCCATACTTCTCTCAGCTTTCATAGAATTGAGGAAAGTTAGGGCCTTGCTCTGAATTAGGTTTTGGCTTAAAGGAATGCTGTGGCTGTCTTGACCTTCTATCCAAACCACTAAAACTTTCTCCATATCAGCAATAAGGCTGTTTCACTTTCTTACCATTTATGTGTTTATTGGAATAACACTTTTGATTTGCTTCAATAATTTTTCCTTTGCATTTACAACTTAGTCAACTATGTGGCACAAGAGGTCAGCTTTCGGGGTATCTGAGCTTTGGACTTGCCTTCTCCACTAAGTTTATTTCCCTGTTTTGATTTAAAGTGAGGGAAGTGCAATGCTTCCTTTCACTTGAACACTTAGAGGCCATTGTAGGATTAGTCAGTGGCCTAATTTCAATATTGTGTCTCAGGGAATAGGGAGGCCTAAGGAGAGGGAGAGGTATGGGACCAATGATCAACTGAGCAGTCAGAACACAATCATTTATTGATTCAGCTTCCCATCTTATATAGGCAAGGTTTGTGGCACCCCAAAAGAAGTAAAATAGTAACCTCAAAGATCACTTATCACAGATCACCAGAAAAAAATATAACAATAATGAAAGAGTTGGAATATTGAAAGAATTACCAAAATGTGACATAGAGACATGAAGTGATCCAATACTGTTGGAAAAATGGAACCTTCCTACAAGGTCATTTCGGGGTACCAATGACAGCCCTGTGTATTCTTTGTTTGACTTAGGCATTTTGATAAACACAGTAACAAAATCTCTCTCTCAGAACCAAAACAGGCTGGCCACGTTTAAAATAAAGACTGCAAACTCATTTTGACATTTCTTTTCTGGTAGGGTAGTTATCATTCTTATCAGTCTTCAGGTTCATGTGTCCACAGCATTTTCACTTCATAACTACCAGCCCTTCTTTTACAATGATGCCTGTGACACATGTCAGCTCAAATAAATGAGTGTTTCCATTTCCACTTGCTCATTCACTCATGTGTTTACCCATTACAGACAGTGAGACTGGCGAGGTTCTGTGCTAGATACTTATGATTGAAAGACAAGATACTCATGCTCTTTAGTTAGTTAGGCAAAGGAATTTGAATAGACAACTACATACTGTTATAGCAAACTAACTTACAAGAGGCTTAAGATTATAAGACTGAGCATTTGACTGGTACAGTCTTTTGAGTTCAAAGGGTGAGTAGGGTTCAAAAGCTGAATGGCAAGAAGGAAAAACATTTTAAAGGAAAAAGCATATACAAAGCCCCAGAGGCTTGAGAGAGTGTGCCACATTCAGAGAAGAATAACTAGTGGTTGCCTAGAGTGTGCTTGTTGTGAAGTAGCAGAAAAATAAGGGTCAGGCAGGACGAAAAAAGTATTTTCAGTTTAGGCTGAAAATAATTCTGTGGGCTAAGTGGAGTCATTGAATTATTTCAAGGAGGATAAGTAAATGTGATTTGTGATTATAAATGTGAGGATAAGTAAATGTCGTATTTGTGATTCGAAAAGATCACTCTAGGAAAATGGGGACAGTAGGTTAAAAAGAGCAGGGACTGGAGGCAGAAAGACCAGTGAAAATTATAGTAATCCCAGAGAAAGATGACGGAGACCTAAACTAAGGCAGTGGCTGTAAAAAACAGGAGGAGAAAACATAGGAGAGTTTTTTTTTTTTAATTTTTCAAAAGTTACATCTAAAATAGCATATAGTGCAACAATGATTTGAGGAGTAGATTCCTTAGTGCCCCTTACCCATTGAGCCCACCCCCCCTCCCACAACCCCTCCAGTAACCCTCAGTTTGTTCTCCATATTTATGAGTCTCTTTTGTTTTGTCCCCCTCCTTGTTTTTATATTATTTTTGTTTCCCTTCCCTTATGTTCCTCTGATTTGTCTCTTAAAGTCCTCGTATGAGTGAAGTCATATGATTTTTGTCTTTCTCTAATTTCACTTAGTATAATACCCTCCAGTTCTATCCATGTAGTTGCAAATGGCAAGATTTCATTCTTTTTGATTGCCGAGTAATACTCCATTGTATGTATATACCACATCTTCTTTATCAATTCATCTGTCACTGGACATTTGGGCTCTTTCCATACTTTGGCTATTGTTGGTAGTGCTGCTATAAACATTGGGATGCATGTGCCCCTTCAAAACAGCACACCTGTATCCCTTGAATAAATACCTATTAATGCAATTGCTGGGTCATAGGGTAGTTCTATTTTTAGTTTTTTTGAGGAACCTCCATACTGTTTTCCAGAGCTTGCGTTCCCACCAACAATGCAAAAGAGATTCTCTTTCTCTGCATCCTCACCAACATCTGTTGTTGCCTGAGTTGTTAATGTTAGCCATTCTGACAAGTGTGAGGTGATGTATCATTGTGGTTTTGATTTGTATGTCCCTGATGATGAGTGATGTGGAGCATTTTTTCATGTGTAGGTTGGCCATCTGGATGTCTCCTTGGAGAAGTGTCTATTCATGTCTTTTGTCCATTTCTTCACTGGATTACTTGTTTTTCGGGTGTGGAGCTTGGTAAGTTCTTCATAGATTTTGGATACTAACCCTTTATCTGATATGTCATTTGCAAATGTCTTCTCCCATTCTATCGGTTGCCTTTTACTTTTGCTGATTGTTTCCTTTGCTGTGCAGAAGCTTTTCATTTTGATGAGGTCCCAGTAGTTCATTTTTGCTTTTGTTTCCCTTGCCTCTGGAGACGTATTGAATAAGAAGTTGCTGCGGGCAAGATCAAAGAGGTTTTTGCCTGCTTTCTCCTCGAGGATTGTGATGGCTTCCTGTTTTACATTCAGGTCTTTCATCCATTTTGAGTTTATTTTTGTGTATGGTGTAAGAAAGTGGTCCAGGTTCATTTTTCTGCATGTCGCTGTCCAGTTTTCCCAGCACCACTTGCCAAAGAGACTGTTTTTATTCCATTGGATATTCTTTCCTGCTTTGTCAAAGATTAGTTGGCCATATGTTTGTGGGTCCATTTCTGGGTTCTCTATTCTGTTCTGTTGATTTGAATGTCTGGTTTTGTGCCAGTACCAGAGTGTCTTGATGATTACAGCTTTGTAGTATAGCTTGAAGTCTGGGATTGTGATGCCTCCTGCTTTGGTTTTCTTTTTCAAGATTGCTTTGGCTATTCAGGGTCTTTTCCAGTTCCATACAAATTTTAGGATTATTTGTTCTAGTTCTGTGAAGAATGCTGGTGTTACTTCGATAGGGATTGCATTGAATACGTAGATTGCTTTGGGTAGTATTGACATTTTAACAATATTTGTTCTTCCTATCCAGGAGCATGGAATCTTTTTTTATTTTTATTTTTTTTTGTCTTCTTCAATTTCTTTCATAAGCTTTCTATAGTTATCAGTGTATAGACTTTTCACCTCTTTGGTTAGATTTATTCCTAGGTATTTTATGGTTTTTGGTGCAACTGTAAATGGGATCGATTCCTTGATTTCTCTTTCTGTCACTTCATTGTTGACATACAGGAATGCAACCGATTTCTGTGCGTTGATTTTATATCCTGCAACTTTGCTGAATTCATGAATCAGTTCTAGCAGTTTTCTGGTGGAATCTTTGGGGTTTTCCATATAGAGTATCATGTCCTCTGCGAAGAATCAAAGTTTGACCTCCTCCTGGCCGATTTGGATGTCTTCTATTTCTTTGTGTTGTCTGATTGCAGAGGCTAAGACTTCCAATACTATGTTGAATAACAGTGGCAAGAGTGGACATCCCTGTCTTGTTCCTGACCTTAGGGGGAAAGCTGTCAGATTTTCCCCATTGAGGATGATATTAGCATTGGGTCGTTTATATATGGCTTTTATGATCTCGAGTTATGCTCCTTCGATCCCTACTTTCTTGAGGGTTTTAATCAAGAAAGGATGTTGTATTTTGTCAAATGCTTCCTCTGCATCTATTGAGAGGATCATATGGTTCTTGTCCTTTCTTTTATTGATGTCATGAATCATATTAATTGTTTCGCGGATATTGAACCAGCCCTGCATCCCAGGTATAAATCCTACTTGGTCGTGGTGAATAATTTTTTTTAATGTATTGTTGGATCTGGTTGGCTAATATCTTGTTGGGATTTTTGCATCCATGTTCATCAGGAAAATTGGTCTCCTTTTTAGTGGGGTCTCTGGTTTTGGAATCAAGGTGATGCTGGCTTCATAGAATGAGTTTGGAAGTTTTCTTTCCATTTCTATTTTTTGGAACACCTTCAAGAGAATAGGTGTTAACTGTTCCTTAAATGTTTGGTAGAATTCCCCTGGAAAGCCATCTGGCCCTGGACTCTTGTTTTTGGCATCACTAATGATTTTTGATTACTAATTCGATTTCCTTACTTGTTATGGGTGTGTTTAAATTTTGTATTTCTTCTTGTTTCAGTTTTGGTAGTGTATATGTTTCTAGGAATTTGTCCATTTCTTCCAGACTGCCCATTTTATTGGCATGTATTGGTCATAATATTCTCTAATTATTGCTTTTATTTTTGCTGTGTTGGTTGTGATCTCTCCTCTTTCATTCTTTATTGTATTTATTTGGGTCCTTTGCTTTTTCTTTTTGATCAAACTGGCTAGTGGTTTATCAATTTTGTTAATTCTTTCAAAGAACTAGCTTCTGGTTTTATTGATCTGTTCTTTTTTTTTTTTGATGGCATTAATTTCTGCTCTAATCTTTATTATTTCCTGTCTTTGGCTGGTTTAGAATTTTATTTGCTGTTCTTTTTCCAGCTCCTTAAGGCGTAAGGTTAGGTTGTGTATCTGAGATCTTTCTTCCTTCTTTAGGAAGGCCTGGATTGCTATATAAGTTCCTCTTATGACCACCTTTGCTGTGTCTCAGAGGTTTTGGGTTGTGGTATTATCATTTTCATTGACTCCCATATACTTTTTAATTTCCTCTTTAACTTCTTGGTTAGCCCATTCATTCTTGGTAGGATGTTCTTCAGTCTCCAAATATTTGTTACCTTTCCAAATTTTTTCTTGTGGTTGATTTCCAGTTTCATAGCATTGTGGTCTGAAAATATGCACAGTATGATCTTGATCTTTTTGTACTTGGTTAGGGCTGTTTTGTGTCCCAGTATGTTGCCTATTCCAGAGAACATTCCATGTGCACTAGAAAAGGATGTGTACTCTGCTTCTCTAGGATGAAATGTTCTGAATATATCTGTTAAGTCCATCTGGTCCAGTGTCTCATTCAAAGCCATTTTTTCCTTGTTGATTTTTTTAATTAGATGATCTGTCCATTGCTGTGAGCAGGGTGTTGAAGTCTCCTACTATTATGGTATTACTATTGACAAGTTTCTTTGTGATTAATTGATTTATATATTTGGGTGTTCCCACATTTGGCGAATAAATGTTTACAATTGTTAGGTCTTCTTGGTGGATAGACCCCTTGATTATGATATAATGCCCTTCTACATCTCTTGATACAGTCTTTATTTTAAAGTCTAGATTGTCTGATATAAGTATGGCTACTCCGGCTTTCTTTTATTAACCACTAGCATGATGGATGGTTCTCCATCCCCTTATTTTCAATCTTAAGGTGTCTTTAGGTCTAAAGTGGGTCTCTTGCAAACAGTATATAGATGGGTCTTGTTTTCTTATCCATTCTGTTACCCTATGTCTTTTGATTGGAGCATTGAGTCCATTGATGTTTAGAGTGAGTACTGAAAGACAGGAATTGATGGCCATTATGATACTTGTAAAGTTGGAGTTTCTAGTGGTGTTCTCTGGTCTTTTCTAAACTTTGTTGCTTTTGGTATTTATATAAATATATATATATATATATATATGTATATATATATATTTAATATATATAAATCTCTTGCAGGGCTGGTTTAGCAGACACAAACTCCTCTAATTTTTGTTTGTCTGGGAAACTTTTTACCTCTCCTTCTATTCTGAATGACAGCCTTGCCGGATAAAGAATTCTTGGTTGTGTATTTTTCTGATTCAGCACATTGAATATATCCTGCCACTCCTTTCTGGCCTGCCAAGTTTCTGTGGATAGGTCTGCTGCAAACCTGATCTGTCTTCCCTTGTAGGTTAGGGAATTTTTTTCCTTTGCTACTTTCATGTTTCTCTCCTTGCCTGAGTATTTTGTGAATTTAACTATGATATGCCTTGTTGATGGTCATTTTTTGTTGAATCTCATGGTGTCCTCTGTGCTTCATGGATTTTGATGTCTGTGTCTTTACCCAGGTTAGGAACGTTTTCAGCTATGGTTTGCACACATAATCCTTCTACCCCTATTTCTCTCTCTTCCTCTTCTGGGACCCCAATGATTCTGATGTTGTTCCTTTTTAATGAGTCACTGATTTCTCCTATTCTTAAATCATGCTCTTTTGCCTTAATCTCCCTCTTTTTTTCTGCTTCATTATTCTCCATAAGTTTGTCCTCTATATCGCTGATTCTCTGTTCGGCCTGGTCCATCCTTGCCACTGCTGCATCCATCAGTGATTGCATCTCAGTTATAGCATTTTTAATTTCATTCTGGCTATTTTTTACTTCTTTTATCTCTGCATAAGGGATTATAGTCTATTTTCGACTCCAGCTAGTATTCTTATTATCGTGATTCTAAATTCTGGTTCAGGCATCTTGCTTGTATCTGTGTTGGTTAAATCCCTGGCTGTCATTTCTTCATGCTCTTTCTTTTGGGGTGAATTCCTTCATTTTATCATATTGAAGGGAGAAAAGGAATGAACCATGTAGAAAAATTAAAAATATTAAAATATTAAAATGAAAAATGAAAAACATACTAAAATTGAATAAATGATACTAGATCCTAGGTGTGTTTTGGTCTGGGTATTGAAAGTGGTTTGTCAATTAGGGGGAAAAAAAGAGGGGGGGAAGGAAATCGTTAGAGAATTTGAAAAAATGAATACCCTGAAGTAGACCAAAATGAGATGACAGGAGTAAAATAGAATTTGAAAATATTTACACAAAAGTAAAGAATATAGTAGAAAAAAACTTAAAAATATTTTTAATAAAAATTAAATATTAAAATTAATTTTTTCTCTTGCTGTATTCAAGAAAAATAAAAGAAACAAAAAAGAGAAAAAAGAGCAAAAAAGGAAATCATTTGAAAATTTAAAAAAGTGAATACACTGTAGTAGACTAAAATAAAATGATGGAAGTAAAATAGAAATTGAAAAAATTTACACAAAAGTAAAAAATATACTAAAATAAAAATATTTTCAATAAAAATAGAAAATAAAAATGAATTTTTTCTCTTTTTGCTGAATTCTGTGGTTCAGGTTGTGCAGATTTTTGTGTTAATCCTCCAATCAGCTTTCTAGGTGTGCAGGATGGTTTAGTGTTGGTCTGGCTGTATTTCATGGACGGGAGACACACAAAAAACTTCCATGCTGTGCCACCATCTTGGCTCCTCCCCCATCCAAGAGTTGAGAGTTGTTTCTGAAATCGACCCCAAATTGATGGACTGAAAAGATGTAACATAAGGCGGAAGAAACAACCACTGACTGTCCACAAATGTTGGTCACAGTTATTTCTCTTAAGAAGTGGGTTGTAAGAAAGATGACAGGTTCATTATTGGCTGCGTAGAGTTGGAGACACATTCAGGCAGTCAGGTGTGCCTGCCCCTCAGACAGTTTTTGGCAGTGAGAGTACACCCCACGTAGTGTTAGAGGGTTTAATTACCCTAAGAACTTTACAAGATACAGAATATTATATCCATTCTAAATTAAGATAATTGAAGCTCAGGGAAATTTAAATAAATTATCCAGTGTTACAGAGGAAGTGGATGTCCCAGGATTTCTATCTGTATCTCCTTGACTTCATTGTGTCTTACTCCCTCTCTTATGCTGACTCCCATTTTTGGCAAGAATGAAAATTTTTCTGTGTTTACATGTGAGCTGACCCACCCCATTAGACATATATTTCATATTGTATTTTTGTGCCAGAAAGCATGACATGGCTGTAAGCCTTATTCTGCTTGTTTTAATTTTTCATGGCATTGTCTATTAACTACTTATTTACATACAACATCCCATGTCATGCAGATATACTTAAGGCAGTAGTTGAAATGGAAGAGGAAATACAGAAATAAAAAAAGTAGAGGAATAAATATAAGATTTTTTCACTCTTGTTTTTAATTTCCCATATTAAAACCATACAAATGAATCATTCCTCTAGACAGTGGCTCAGGGGTAAAAGGGCATTCTGTATGCACTTTTTCTGGTATTTCCAGGTTGTAATTTCAAAGCATTAGCTGAATCTTTGCGAATCTAATGGAGAAGATACTCAGGGGATTCTATGTTTTAGGTTTATTTCTCAATCTTTAGAGGCTTAAGGGACATAGTGTGAAAGTAGGCAGGACTGGGAAATGCAACTGACATTACTCAGCATGAATATATGGAATGCTACCTCCACTTGGGTATCAGATGGCCTCACCAACTGCAGGGCAGTTACATGTGCTTTTTCAACGTTTATTTTATTTTTGGGACAGAGAGATACAGAGCATGAACGGGGGAGGGGCAGAGAGAGAGGGAGACACAGAACCGGAAACAGGCTCCAGGCTCCGAGCCATCAGCCCAGAGCCTGACGCGGGGCTCGAACTCACGGACCGCGAGATCGTGACCTGGCTGAAGTCGGACGCTTAACCGACTGCGCCACCCAGGCGCCCCTACATGTGCTTTTTTTTTTATCTCTTCTTTTGAGATTGTGCTGTTTCTGAGAGCTGGTGATTACCTCGGATGGTTTTGTGTATGTGTGCATATGAGGATGTATTCAAACAATTCTTTGCTGGGTGTTTAGAGAAACAATAAAGTCAGTGCAGAGTAATAAGTCCTCAAAGGAGACTGGACTTAGGACACCAAAATCCATGCTGGGCTGCTCAACTGGAGCCTCATCAGCACTGTCTCTCTGTTTTATCCTCAAATGTATTTTGTAATATGGTAACTAAATCAGACTTGGGAAATACCTACATGGGTACTGGTCTGTTTTCTGAGTATTTCTGGGAGAAGAGAGCTAGCCTTCCAGTGAGATTCCCCAAGAGGAGATGTGGGGGGCCTGATTATGCAGGTAGTTCATAATGTCCTCATGGTGGCTGTGGAAGGCTGAAGAGCCAAGGTTTCTGGGAAGTGAGGACTCATCATGGTTTCCTGGTTGGAAAAGGAGCCAAAGGAAGCTGTCATAAAGTTGTGTCTCCACTTAATCTGTGATAATCTAGATGCATAAAGATGGTGTGTATATTTAGAATAACATGGAGACTGACCACACTTGTACCTGCACATGCATACACACAGACACACAGCCACTGTGTGCAACTCTGTGTTATCTTTAGGATGGGAAAAACTTTAGAAACTGGGGAGTATCCATAGGTGAACCCCTGTAAGTATATAAAAATATATAATAGTTATATAATGTATATTATAACATAATATATAACATATAATACATAATATGATAGTACATTATATAATATATATAACAACATAATATGCATTATTATATAATATATAATAAAATAAATAATATATGTAATATATAATGTGATATTATTATTAATATAATGATTATATATTATATTATAATATTATATAATATATTATGCTACTTCACAACAAGTACACTCTAGGCAGGCGCTAGTTATTCTTCCCCAAATGTGGCACACTTGCTCAAGCCTCTGGGTCTTTGTACATGCTCTTGCCTTTAAAATTCTTTTCTTTCTTGCCATTCAGCTATTGAACCTAACTCATAGGTTGTCTTTATTATATATAAATTAATATTTATATGTTATATACTTATTTATTAATACATATTATACATGCATGTATATGTATATATATATACATATATATATGTGTGCACACATATATGTCTTTTTCTCTTGGACTATAAGGAATATCATAACATATTAGATTTCATTTGCAATTCTTTAACATACTGTTTGCTCTTTTATTTTCCTACAATTATTTAGTACATCTGGAATATCTTGACAGATCTGTGTGATGGTGGAGTAGGCAGAAGAGAGGGAAATATAAAGGGAAATCAGTAGAGTGACCATATATATTGTCCTACAAACAGGGACATTTTTATAGAGAGAAAGTACAATTAATAAAAATGCCAAGACAGCTGGCAAAAACTGGATTGTCTCAGGCAAACAAACCTATATGGCCATCCTAAAAATGACACCTGTAGAGGACTCTCTTTTGTTACAGCCTTGCATGGAAAAGTGCTGAGTCTGAGTTCTAGGTTGTGACCACCAGTGAAGAAAGTAACTGGCTGAGCACACAGCAGTGGCAGGAACTTGGGATTACCATGGTCAATCCTGACTTCTCCTTCCATATACTTTTCCTCATTTTTCCCAAATATGCTAAAGTATCATACAGTGTTTGTTTTCTCTGATTTATTTCATTTAGCACAATACCCTCAATTTCCATCCATGTTGCCAAAAATGGCAAGATGTCCTTTTTATAACTAAATAGTATTCCATTGTGTGTATGAATCTATATCTATATATACATCATTATCTATATATCTATATTTGTATCATCTTTATGTATATCTCACATTTTCTTTATCCAGTCTTCTGTTGATAGACAGATTTCTCTTTGGGTTAGTAATTTCATTTCATTCAGATATATTCCCAGAAGTGGAATTGCTAGAACATCTGGTAATCCTATTTTAAATTTTTAATTTTAATGCATTGTCTTTCAGTGCATGAGGGCTCCCTTTTCTTCACATCCTCTCAACATTTCTCATCTCTTTTCCTTTTTGATGATGGCCTTTCTAATAGGTATGAGGTGATGTCTTTTTGTGGTTTTGCTCCGTAGCATTATTTTATTTGCATTATGCTAACAGAAATAAGGCAAAGAAAGATATATACTCTATGTTCTCTATGTTCTCACTTATATGTGAAATCTTAAAAAAAAAACACTTAGACACAGATCAGATTTGTAGTTGTCAGAAGCAGGGGTAGAGAGTAGGCAAAATGACTGAAAGTGGTCAAAGAGTACAAACTTAGTTATAAGTCATAGGAATATAGTGTCCTGCATGGTGACTGTGGTTAACCATACTGTATTATATATTGGAAACTTGCTAAGAGAGTAAATATTTTTTTAATTTTGTAATGTTTGTTTATTTTTGAGAGAGACAAAGTGCAAGCAGGGGAGGGTCAGAGAAAGAGGGAACACAGAATCTGAAGCAGACTCCAGGCTCTGAGCTGTTAGCACAGAGCCCAATGTGGGACTCAAATTCATGAAGTGTGAGAAAATAACCTGAGCTGAAGTTGAATGCTTAACCAACTAAGCCACCCAGGTGCCCTGAGAATAAATCTTAAATTCTCCTGATTAAAATACAAAAAGCATTTTTCATAGAACAAATAATCCTAAAATTTGTATAGAACCACCAAAGACCCCAGACAGCCAAAGCAAATCTTGAGAAAGAAGAACACAGCTGGAGATAGCACACTCCCAGATTTCATGATATACTACAAAGCTGTAGTCATCAAAACAATATGGTACTGGCCCCAAAATAGACATAAAGATCCATGAAACAGAAGAAAGTACCCAGAAATAGACCCACACTTATATGATCAGTTCATCTATGGAAAAAGAGGTAAGAATATACAAAGAGAAAAAGGTAGTCTCTTCAATAAGTGGGGCTGGGAAACTAGACAGCTACCTGCAAAACAGGAAAACTGGACCACTTTCTTACACCACACACAAAAATAAACTCAAATGGATTAAAAACCTAAATGTAAGACCTGAAACCATAAAATTCCTAAAGAAAACATAGACAGCAAGTTCTTGGATATCAGCCTTAGTGACATATTTATGGATATGTCTCCTCAGGCAAAGAAAACAAAAGCAAAAATAAACAATTGGTACCACATCGAAATAAAAAGCTTTTGCACAGCAAAGGAAACCATCAACAAAAGGAAAAGATAGCCTGCTGAATGGAAGAAGTTATTTGCAAATGGCATATCTAGTAATGAGTTAATATTAAAAATAAACAAAAAAAACTTATACAATTCAACACCAAAAAAACAATCTGATGAAAAAATGGGCAAAGGACCTGAATAGACATTTTTCTAAAGAAGACATACAGATGGCAAACAGACATGTGAAAAGATGCTCAACATCACTCATCATCAGGGAACTGCAAGTGAAAACTACAATGAGATGTCACCTCACACCAGTCAGAATGACTAAAATAAAAAAGGGCACCTGGGGGGTTCAGTTGGTTAAGCTTCCGACTTAGGCTCAGGTCATGATCCCATGTCTAGTGGGTTCATGCCCCACATCAGCCTCTGTACTGACAGCTCAGAACCTGGAACTTGCTTCAGATTCTGTGTCTCCCTCCCTCTCTGTCCCTCCCCCACTCACACTCTGTTTCTCTCTCTCAAAAATAAATAATACATAAAATAAACAAAAATAAAATAAAATAAAATAAAATAAAATAAAATAAAATAAAATAAAATAAAATAAAATAAAATAAAATAAAATAAAATAAAATAAAATAAGAAATAACAAGTGTTGGTGAGGATGTGGAGAAAAGGAAACCCTCATGCACTCGTGGTGAGATGTAAATTGGTGTCACCACTATGGAAAATTGTAGGGATGTTCCTCAAAAAATTACACTTAGAAATACCATACAATCCAATAATTCCACTGCTACATGGAATTTATCCAAAGAATATAAAAACACTAATTTGAAAAGATACATGCAACCCTATATTCTCTGCAGCATTATTTACAATAGCCATGATAAGGAAGCAACCCAAGTGTCTCTAAGTAGATGAATGGATAAAAATGTGGAATATACATATATATACACACATATGTCTGTGTGTGTATATATATATATATATATATATATATACACATATATATACATACATACATATATATATATACACACATATATATGTATGTATATAATGAATATTACTCATCCATAAAAAAGGATGAGATCTTGCCACTTGTGACAACACAGTTGGAGCTAGAGGAAATTATGTTCAGTGAAATAAGTCTGGGAAAGAAAATACCATGTGATATCACTTGTGTCGAATCTAAAAAACAGAATGAACAAAAACCAGAACTAGACTCATACAGAGAACTAATTAGTGATTGCCATATGGGAGGGAGATGGAGGCTTGCGCAAAATGGGGGAAAAAGTTCTCTTCACAAAGACAAAAATTCATAACTACATGAGATCATGAATATTATATAGACTTAGAGTGGTAATTATTTCACAGTATATACACATAGCAACTTATTAGGTTGTATGCTTTAAATCTATATAATGTTGTATATCAATTACATCTCAATAAAAGTGGAGGAAAAATATGTTGAAGGACGTCATCTTTACATGAAATATGAAGATGAAAACACTGAAATAAGTGATCAGGGAAGTCAGTAAGTGAGAAAAAATATTCATATGGAAACCCTCATTTCTCTGTGCACAGACTCTAAAAAAGATGAAGAAAGATCATTTCTTACACAAGCTTTCTTTTTCACTTGCTCCCTGGAGAGACACAATGAGTTGTGGTTTTTGAGAGGCTGGTGATTTAGTGGCAAAGTTGGTAAACCGTGTACAAAATTCCTTCTCTGCTTTCTCAATAGGTGTCAGGGGTACTGGAACATCTGGCAGGGGTGGGGCCTACCATCTGGTCACCCTGTTTGAGTGTGATCACCCTCCACTTGATATTCTGAAGGAAAATACTTGTAACTTCTTTCTAGAAAAGATAGTTCACTTAACATTCTTGGGGTAGAGTCTGCCTCAGCAAGACAGGATTATTTTTTCCTTGCATTTAGATTCCAGAAATGACCAGAAAACCATCATTTATAGGAACATGCCACCATGATTTATATAGACAGAGGTCATTATAGTGATTCAGTGTTCCAATCATCTTGATAATGGATCCTAATTATAATACTCTTCTAGTACCTAAAAACAATTGCACACCAGAATGAAAACTATTGAAAGAACAAGAATATTATATTTCTATTTTTATTACAACTCTGATTTTTGAGGAAATAAAATAAATGAGAACTGCTAATTATGTAAATCACAGATGACCTTGAGGCTATAAAATGGACTGCAAAGGCAAGGCTGTTAGCAGTTTAAGGCTTTTAGCTCTGAGATTTGCAGAAGGGAGGGAAAACAAGTCCCAGCTGCCAAAACCAGAGATTAAGAAGTGATTAGATTTCTTTCTTTGTTGAAAACTAAGACTCAAATTCAGCCCTTCTACTTGCTCTTAGGGGAACATTGACCTATAAGTCTTATTGTTTTCTAATATCAGTGCTTCTGGTTAGAGACTCAAAGACAAGAACACATGGAATGGACTGCTAAGTCCCCCGGCACCTGCTAATAATGAAGAAGACACTTGTGTTAGTAGCATCGACCTCTCAGCAAGGAGAGAGGACAGACTTCTCATCCTAATCAGAATGTCCTCTGAAAATAACAAGTAATTTTCTACCTGTGCTGCCACTTACCCACTTTGCCTTCTGTTTTTTCTCCTTCCTTCTAAAATGTTAAGTTCATTCGTTCTGTACTCTACGTGTCAGCCTCATCATTTTATTGTTTTCTCATTGCTTAGTCTACTCATCTGTCATTCTTGCTTCTGCTAATGCTGCTATTGTTATTTCTAAACATCCCTCTTTCTCTTTCTTTCATGTTTCCCTCTGCATCAAATACTGCCAGGCCTCTTGCTACTTCTCTGTCAAATTTACTTCTAAACTCAGAAAGATACCCAAGGTTGGAGTATAATTCATCAGATACAGCACTTGAAACGTTTGCACCTAGGAGTTACAGAATATTCACAAGGCCATCTTCCAGACTGCTGACCTTCTGTCTCTGTCTCTGTCTCTGTCTCTCTCTCTCTCTCTCTCTCTGCATCCCCCTCCTTCCTCTCTTCTTTCTCTTTCATTCTCTTAATATATAGCCATTAGGTGTTTATATAAAATACACATTTTAAATTCTTTGAAGTGATTGTACTTTACTCATAAACCTCCATCCTACAGGATATTGAAGAAATTAAACTTTCCAGTTAATAAGATGCTAACTGGTTTTTGGTTTATTCCTTTTCTACTCAATTTACAGTCAGTTTTAAGTTCATCTCCCTATCTGGGCTGGTTTCAATAGATGTTTACTTGGCCAAAGTCTCCTTTAGAGAAATCTTTAGTCTTTCAGATGTCCTTCCCTTCCAAGATGGTAACACCAGACTTCCTAGTACATTAGAATAACCTGGTTAGGGAGCTTTTAAAATTGCTGATATCTGGGTCACACCCTACATCAATCATATCATATTCTCTGAGATTGGGACCACAGAATCAGTTTTTATAAAGTTTTCCAAGGGCTCCTGTGTGATTCCATCGGTTAAGCCTCCAAGTGTTGGTTTTGGTTCAGATCATGATCTCCTGGTTCATGTGATGGAGACTTGGACTGAACTCTGTGCTCAAAGGGTGAAGCCTGCTTGGGATTATCTCTGCACCTCCCCTGCTTGTGCGCGCGCGCGCGCGCACACACACACACACACACACACACACACTCTCTCTCTCTCTTTCTCTCTCAAAATAAATAAACTTAAAAAAAAATAAAGCTTCCCAGGTTTCTGCAAAATGCAACCAATATAGAGACCCATTGTACCTACAAAAACCTTACATCTAGCAATTGCTTGGGCCACTCAACATGCCACTAAATGTAGCTGGGGCCTGTTTAAGGCCATAGACCCAAGTCTAATTCCAGGCTTGGGATCAATCTTGTCTTTATTTGCTGTAAGTTTTGGTGATGTAAAAAGCACAACAGTAATACTAATAAAAGTTAGTATAATAGTATACTCACTATATGCCACTTACATCACTAAGTGCTTATGAGATTCTTTATCACAACCCTATCTCAAGTATTATCCCATTTACAGATGGAGAACTTGAGGCCTAGAAAAGTTAAGTAACATGCTGAAGGTCATTGAAGTAATGCATGGAAGAGCTTAATATTCTCCTGACACTAAAACCTCTGTTCCTATATCCAAACACTGTATTCACTCCCAACATTTGATCCTTAGAGTAAAGTTACTCTCTTGAGTGGCTCAGAGAGTAACTAGTTGGTCATTACAGCTCCCCAATCCCTTCTCCATTCCCCAGTGCACACCTCCCACCCCTCTGGACTTGACTAGTTCAAGGTTTGATCACATCTGTTGCTCTGTGCCTTCCACAGCCAGATGCTGCCACAATATTTACGCCAATTCCTGACTATTAGTAGCTTGCTTAGGTTGCATGAGTCAGTTTGCTTTCCTTGGTAAGAGTAACTGGACACTGGACCTGCTGCTGACGCTGGCTCACATTACCATGAGGTCTTTGATATTGCCTGTGTGCAAATCACCATTCCCTTGAGCCTGGAAAGGTGTCACTCTCACGGTGGTTTGAATAAGCAGCTCCTCAGAGAGCAAGCACCTGGCAATTTCTTCTGCCTGAGGCACACATGATTCTCTCTTACTTCCTTATTACCATTAGTCTAAATAAACAATTTCAGAATATCTGCATTAGGAAATCTTAGAATCGGGTTCTGTTCACAAAGGAGAATATTTTAGGGCGGTATTTACCCCACTTCAAATAAAGTGGACCTGTAAGAAAATAAGACCCCATATTTTTTGTTCCAAGCCTCTCTGATCTCATGACATTTTAATGCAAGCTACAACAATATTTTCTCCAAGTTCTTTCTAGTTAATGTTGTTTAAATTATTCTCTATTATATAGTTGATGGAAATACATTCTCCCAGATAAAAATGGGAGTAATTTTTAGCAGCAGACTGCATTTAATATGTTAAATTTAATAAACAAAGTCACATTTGTATGTGGGACATTTTCACAGAACATAATCAAGTATGACAGGTTGGTTATGAGGAGCGCAGTTCCTTGATGTATGTATCAGCTTAAGAGCTTGTCAGCTACCTTGACGCGTTAATTCTAGGACTTTGTGCAGTGAAACTTCCTGTTGTCTGCAAAACACTGTGAGCCATTTAACTCACGACAAGCCTTTAGATCACGTTGCTTCTGTGACTGCACATTGCGAATGCAAATCTACTTGTGCAGTGGT
The DNA here is from genome assembly GCF_022079265.1 of Lynx rufus. Classification (NCBI taxonomy): domain Eukaryota; kingdom Metazoa; phylum Chordata; class Mammalia; order Carnivora; family Felidae; genus Lynx; species Lynx rufus. Next base: position 72,078,053 of record NW_025814896.1, read on the forward strand.
TGTTGGCATCAGAATATTAACATTAGAAATGTTTTCTGCACTATCATATCAGGCTTTGTCTGGGAAACATGTGTTTGGTGCTCATAATCTCAACTCCTGCTAAGTTTTTAGCGGCTTTACTGGATTCCAAGATGAATTTTACAAAATGACTTCATACCCAAGGTCAGATTGCTTTTTAGCCAATAAATGATGAGTGAACTGGTATTTTGCAAAAACCTGCTTTAGATAATAGGTTCTCTCTGCCCTGCTAACTGCCCTGGTTAGATAATTAGACTTTGTGGTTAAGGTCAAATTCAAGGGAAAGAATTAATACCACATTGCCTGAATCTGGTCTACACTGTATGTAATGCTAAAAAAAAGTAATTACCTAATGCACCTCTAATGTGTACCCATCAGGGGAGTGACTGTGAAATTTTAAATTAAGGGTAATTTTTGAGGTTAACTTGGGAACAGATTCGTGAGGGCTCAAAGTCCATTTTGCTTTAAATTCAGCAAGCTGTTTTTGTAATTTCTTACAGGTTTATAATTTATAAAGCTTCCTTGATGCCTTGTCATCTCAGAAAGACCAAGCCGTATATCTCTTTCCAAGGCTTACCCCTTACTAGTTTGTCCAGTAAGACAAATTTATCTTTGACACATTTTCTTTCACCTTCCTCTTATTGGAAGCTTTTTTAGAACTCAGACATCCTCCTTCCATCTCCTTCTGGTGTTTTCTCTCTGCTAATTCCAGACAAGACTTTAGCTGAAAATAGTTAAGTTAATTGACCCTGCAAGCAACTGACATAAACTCAGTGAATGTTCAAAAATAGCCCTAATTGTCTCCTGATGTTTATGAAAAATAGATTAGTATTTGACAACATCTATGCCCTAAAAAACAAGTTTACCAATTTTTGAGAACTAGAACTTGGACATATGAAAAAACCCAAAATGCAAGAATATAACTGAATATAATAAAATTATGCCACTTAAGTTAGTAACCTGTGACATAGAATATAGTAATTATTTTATAGTAATGTATTCACTCTTAAACATTTAACCACAACCCTCAAGCATTCACTGAATGGGTAAGCCTAATTATCCAGCTTTTGTAAAGGAAAGTGTTATCAAAACAGGATTTCAAATGATAACAGATCTCTTGAGCAGAAACACATAGTGGTCTCCAGTGCTTTGGTGTCTCAATTTCTTACAAAAACTCCTCTCCAGCATTGTTTACATCCTCTGGATGAATTATTCTCTACTGATTTGCATCATTTTCCCTTGCATCACTTATAGCTGGAGTAGGAACTCTTGTCATTATTTCTGATCACTCATCCCCAGTGATGTCCCAAATGCTTTTAACTCCCTTTGGTATGACATGTATTAATAAGTATCTTCTGACCAATGACGGGACATCTTTAAACAGATCCAAAGGACATACTATCAAAATAATGTATAATCCTTTTCAAGACAGGACAACTGGTAAATACATACCACTAAATTGAAAAAACTATATACACGTAGATGTAGAAGTCTATGTTTTCATTTTTTAGGCTATTTAAAATTTTATCAGAGATAGGCACTTTTCTAATCATATACCCTTGGAAAAGTCTATTAAATTACATGACTAGAAAATTAGCCTTAACTTACAAATTGGGAGTTACCACATTTTTATCTGTTCTACATATTTATATAACTACATCAATCCTTGATTTTTAAAGACAATTGGGGCAGCAGATTGTAGCTTGAAGGGAGTGGGTAGAGAAGAAGAAAACTGTAGGAAGAGCAGAGACTTGGGGTGTTAAGAAATGGTCCACTGAAGAATCTGAGCCGATCTGGACAGTGTCAAGAACAATGTAGCAGAAGATACATACTTAAGAAATATTTTAGAACTAAAATCCACATGACTTAGTGTTGGACTGGATTTGGTATGTAAAGGAAATGGAACAGTTATAGATGGCTACAACATTTCCAACTGGGGTCCTTAGATCTTAGGGTCATGCTAAAGAGATAAACACAGGAGGAAGAGTTTGAAAAAGGAATTCGGTTTACAATTGTAATTTGCAAACTCTGAGTCTCAGATAGATCTTTCTGTCTTTAAAATGGTTGAATATAGTCTCTTCTTTGGGGCTTACCTTCTAGACTGGGGGAACTGGAGAAATCTTCTCCCATATTGATAAATTGCACCCCCAGCTTTTCGGTCACACTCAAAGCCTAGAACTGATGCTTGATCTCTGATTTTCTTTCATTTTCACATCAACTAGTGACAAAGTCTTACCAGTTTTATCTCTAAGAACATCTTGAATTTATCGCCTTTCCACTTGTACACCTGCTATCTTTGACAATGCACCCGTTCTCTCTTTCTCAGACTACTGCAATAGCTTCCTAAACAGTTTCTTCATTTTTTTTTCTCTAAATCATTACTTGAAGTTGGAGTGCTGCTTGAAACACAAATCAAATCATGTCTAACTTCTGTTAAAACCATCTAGCAGCTCCCCATTTTAGCTAGGATAATATTCAGACCATTTACCAATGCCTGCACAGCTTTTCAAAAAAGACCACTGTTCTGTCTTTGCTTTTGCTCTCATCTACTAGTCCTTTCTCCCTTACCAATTGTGACTCAAGCATGTTACTTTTCTTGAAATCTCTTTCCTAGGCTTCAACCATGTGACAAGCTCATCCCTACATTGAGATCTTTGTTCCTCCGTTGCCTCTGCCTTCAATGTTCTAAATTCAGATTGTCTCATAGCTAGTTCTTTGGTATCCATCAGTTCTTACCTCACATTTGAACCTCTCAGAATTGTTTTAATCTCTCAACCTAAGCAGGCCCCTTCTACCACCACCTTATGCTTTTTATTTTTTTTCAATCTGTTACAGTAATCTACAAAAATTACCTTTTATTTTTCTTTTCATGTATCTGTGTAGTCTTTGAGGATCTCTTTTCCATGGTCTAGAATATTAACTTACAGGAGACCAGAGATCTTGCCTCTTTGTTTACTGTTATGACCCAGCACATGAAACAAAGCCTGGCATAAAGTCAGTTGCACATAATTGTTTGTTAAATGATGGCATTTGCAATGACATGGATGAAGCTAGATAGTATTATGCTAAGCACAGTAAGTCAGAGTAAGACAAATACCATATGATGTCACTCATATATGCAATTTAAGAAACAAAACAAACAAGCAAAGGGGAAGAAAAAGAGTGAGAGGCAAACCAAAAAACAGACTCTTAACTGTAGAGAACTGATGGTTACCAGGGAGGAGGTTGGAGGTGGAGAGTTGAATTAAATAGGTAATAGGGATTAAGGATGGTGATATATGGAAGTGTTGAGTCACTATATTGTACACCTGGACCTCATATTACACTGTCTTAACTAACTGGAATTTACATACAAACTAAAAATAAAATTGTTGAATAAACAAGCAATAAAATGCTTGAGTTAGGACAAATCTAACCAAAAGGAAAGGATGCTGACACAGAATTCACAGAATTTTCTAAATTACCTTTAGATGCCTATCTTGGTCTCTAACCATGATGAGAGGTGTTTCTGAGCCTGGGTGGCATGAGTAGAAATAGGAAATAACAGTAACCAGCTACCTGGTTTACAGACCCAAACACATGCTTTTCCCTAACAACATATCAGACTCCTTCTGCTCTCTGCCCAAATATTATCTAAATTGCCCATTGACATTCTGCCCAAAGAACCTCAAAGCCTTAATTTCCAGTTCTAACAGAACAAATTGTGTTTAACTGTGTTCCTTCACCTGTCCACCCTGCTTTGTTCCTCTCTGGCTCTTTTTTTCTCCTCATGAGTTCTCATAGACAATCTTAGCAGCACCCTTAAATCCTTGAGAGCCTTGTCAGTTGTCCCACTAAGACTATACAAGACAACTTTAAAATATTACCAGTTGATGTTGTTATAGATTTAAGGCTGCTACCTCAACCAGGTCCTTCAGTTAAAAAAAAAATTATTCCTTATTTTCTTAGTTGATCCCCATAATGAATGTTTAGAAGCTCTAGCATTTCCTTACAGGAAGGGTAAAAGTTGATGATCTTTTTGTAAAGGGAGACTAGGGAACTTCCTTTGAATCTGTATTTGCATAATAGAATTGTGTTTTTATTTGGTATGTGTATTACAAATTCAGGAAAATAGCAAACATTTCTGAAGATGTTTTGAGTCACATTAACTAGGATTGAGAGACAGATCATAGTCCCTATCAATTTTGATTGCCATTATTAACTTTTGTGGGTACTTGATAAATATTCTGAAAGGCAAAACTTTATTCTACCCAAGCCACCACTTGAATGCACTACTCTAAATTCTCTAAATCTTTGATTCTGTTGTGTTTTCACACACCAATAGTAAGCTTCTCTCTCTCAAAATAGTTAACATTTATTCAGCAAATACTTATTGAGCTATTATTATGTTCCAGACAATGAAACAAATAAAGACATCAAGGATAAATGCATAAAAGCTAAATCCCATTTCTCCTACTTCTGAACTTATCTATTTCTTCACTGTGTAGTTTATATCATTACCGCCTAAGAAGAAATATTCTCCTACAAGATAAATCTCTCCAAATGCTGTTTGATCTTACTCATTATCTTTAAAAAGAAAAAACTTTTCCCATAATTTATCCCATCTATGTTGTATTTTTTATCTTTCCTTTTTACTAATTACTTCTCCTTGGTCTCACTGATATGGTCAAGTTATAAATATTGTACAAAAGGTCTCCTGTTGGCACTTCCTTATTACCAATTTACTTCTCAAACCACCATAATTTTTTGAGAAATTACTATTAAAAAGATCATTAAAAACTGCTACCCTAATTCTACTTGAACTTTCTGTATAAAATGATTATTGTCTTAATCCTTCTTGAAATTTTATCTTCTTTGACTTAAATATTATCATTGATTCATTTATGTGTATACTGACACTTTGTTATAGAACAGGAACTGTTGCTCGTTCCTGGTAAAATAATGATGAGCTAGATGAACTATTTTGCCCTTCAAATAACTAAAAGGCTAAGGGAGGGATAAAAAATAATTATAATCATTGTGATAAATGCTTTCATTAAGGTACATACACAGTGCTGTAGAAGCAGAGAAGAAGAAGAGGCTGACCCTGAGTGCTAGTCCAGGAATGGGAATTCTAGAAAATATTCCCCAAGAAGGCCCTTCTGAGCTGAGTCTTAACAATACCAGCAGCTTTCAGGGATGAGCTGAGGGTAGAGGAGAGTTCAAATTGAGACATGGAGCACATGCTAAATCACAGAGGTATGAATTCAAGGATTGTTAACTGGAGATTCCCTCAAGATGTAACTGAAAAAGGGATAAGGGTCAGAACATAGAGGGCTATGTATGACATTCTAGGACACATAGACTGAAGCATGTGGAAGGTATAGTGAGTGCCATCATCATATCTGCCTTATAGCTACATCATTTTGCCCATGGGCTTAAAAAAATTGAGCATGGAGAAGAAAGCATGTGACAAGTATAGAGACAGGAAAACCAGTCAAAATAGGCAACGTGGGAACAGATAATTGCCCCAGTATGGTTTGTGGGTGAGAATAGATAGGGCTGGGATAATTTTAAGAGAACAGGACCAATAAGAGTCTGTAATTGGTTTTAACCTATCTCAGGTTTCTTTTCAAGCTTCTATCCTGGCTTTTCCTTCCTATAAAGCTCTCTGCTTTGACCCTTGTTTTCCAAATAGATCTTGTTTTCCTCTAAATTTAGCCTATGTTCCTTCTGAAGTGTTTTATATCTCTTGCATCCCAAGAGGAATTCTCCTTTTCTATGGTAAACTATGTCAGGAGAGGCTTTCATAGTTATGTGTGTTCCAGCTGATTATAGGTTTTTCTTTTTCGTCCAAACAGGGATGCCCTAGGACAGATCCCAAAATATCGTAGTGCCACAAGAAATGTTTCTTGAATACCAGTTATCTTGAATAAGAGGATACTGTACAAATACAGTATTATTGTCAAGCAAATAATTTAGGGAGACTAAAAAATGTAAAAAAAATGGAAATAATTGAAATAAAGGATGAAGGGAAATATCATGTAAGTTGCAGTTATATGGCTAAAGTTATAAATTACTAGAAAATCAGAAGGCAGATTGTTTCAGCCAACCATAATTTGACTAGCCTTCCAAAAAAATTTAAATTTTTTTCTACAGCCTCAATGGTGACATTACTCAGTCTTTAAGTGGCAGACTAAGTCACCAGGGGGATTGAGAATTGCACTTTGGCTATCATAAAAGCCTTAGAAGGAAATCTGCAATTAGTAGCATGGATGCCTCAGAGTCACGTAATATAAAAACTTAGAATGATTTATAGGCTGACAATTGGACTTTAATAATGTCTGGAGCTTTCAGAAATGCACATTCAATCAGGTCTTCTGCTTCTAGTGAGATGATAAACACCAAGCCGGAGTAGTTAGACAAATGACTGAGAGGCTAAGGAAATCATTACTTTGCAGTTAAAAATCAATCACCCCTTGCCTATTCTTCATGGGCATGCTAAATAAAGACCAGCTGCATACCTCTATATACCCCTGTATGCCTCTGTATACCCCACAGCTACATAGCATATACTTCCCACTCATGATCTATTCTCTATCAGTACCTCCTTTAGCATATTTAAAGAAAATAAAGGAATCTTCTGCTAATGTGTTTTGAATTCAATATTTAACAACCAGAACAGAAATATCCCATTGTTACAATTACTTACGAAGAAAATTCATTAGTGGTAAAGACTTAACAAGTTCAAACAAGATACCAAACTTAAGAAATGGGATGCTTGTTCCAACATTTAAATTCCACCCCTAGTGCCTAAGCACTGCGTACCTAGTTGCATTAGTTGTCACTACATATTAGGGTATGCAACAACCTTATTCATAGTCTTGATTGCTCTTTGAACGGAAGCAGGTTTGTTGAGATAAATAATTGTCATATCCATAAATATGTCTGGCACATGTGATAAGAAAATTAACACTGACAGGTATGAGTGATTAAATTGAGTTTTTAATTGCTTTCTGAGAAACTTGTGGCATTTTGTTGAAAATACAGAAAATCTAAGGATAATACTAACAAAAAAGACACCTGAATTTGTAGTTACCTGTGTTGGGTAGAAATAAAGCTAATTGAGAACACCTACTCTCTACAATACTACTTGGTTTCATACTCAGAGCCAATAATGGAAACAGTTTTTCCTTCTGAGTAAATGACTTCACAAATGAAGACCACATGCCATATGTTGGCAGGAAAATGAATTTACATACATGTTTTTCATTGTGAGCCATTTGTCACCTTGTCCAAGTGAAGTTTATGAAGACATCCCTAGAAATTGTCAGACTATTATGAACTTTATACAGATAAATGGATGAAAGATGGAGAGTAATTGGGTAAAAGAAAGGAAGGCATTAGGTGTTAATACATATATCATCAGACCATTACCACCATCTTCCCACCACACATTCCCTCCTTTCAAGAAACTCTGCTAACCAACAAGCAAAAGTACCAACTACTTTCTGTCATATGTTATAGACTAGTAATTGCTTTCTAGGAACTTGTTTTGCCTTTAAGATTCATTTGGATTTTTATTTTAACAAAGTTTCACCTGAAAGATGATATTGAAGAATAAAAATGTTGATTGTCAATTTCCCTATACTTGATTATCATAGGGAACCACTTAATTAATGGGAAAATTGAATATACCTAGTTTTTACATGTTGCAGGTTTTTCTTCATGTTTTAGTCCTTAACCTGAAAAAGAAAATAGAAAAAAAGTCAAATTTTTATTGGGTAAGAGATTAACAGAAACTTGAGCTATTACAAGATATTGAATTATCCTAATCACTTGTATGGAAGGAAATGGAGATTCCCCTTACTGAATCAGAGCTACCAAAAGGAATAATGTATTAACTAGGGGCAGCCTGAAAGATACTCTTTTCTTTATTCATAGAGAAAAAAAATCCCCTAAAAAACTATTCCTTTACTATTATATCCAAATTGAAATAGATAGAATAATTCTCTAGAGAAAACCTAGAGTTTTCCTTAAACACTATAGAATTCAAATTTGTTTCTGTGCAGAGCACAAGACCACATAACACCTTAAGTGGGAAATGAAGGTATTTAGGAAAAAACTGTAAGCTCTTTTCAGCTCCAGTTAGTTGCTTTTTCCCACATTAATTCGGATATAATTTCCGAGAATCCCAAATTAGAGATAGATAAAATTCAAAATATACCTGTATTTCTCTCTGAAGTTTATTTACCCCAGAAGAATCACGAATTTGCTTAGAACACCAAGAATGTCAGTGGACCAAGATTGTTTTCTTCAGCACCAGGAAGAAAGGGATTTCTGAGGAATGTAGTTTAGGACAACTGCAAGGTAATGGGTTTGACTCAAGAAATGAGTTAGCTGAATACTTCATATGGAATATCCAGCCTTTGCTAGTCTTTATAGGATTTCTCTGGTGTTTTAAAGTGTATCCTTCTTATGACCTTTCTTGTGGCACTTAAAATGTCAATTTTAGAGGTGTAATAAAATGACAGGAGTACCAAGAGTAGCTTATTAAAACTATACCTAAAGAAAATTACAGACCTCGGATTTAGGTCTTAATTCATAGTAAAGATTAACAACTGTTAGTGTTTCAGGGTGTTAACTGAGAAACAAAAAACTCCTAGGAGATTTTTGGAATTTGAAGTGACTAGAATTTCACTAAGAGAGGTATGTTTCTACCCTACAATGAAATAAAATCCAGGGGTCTGGAAAAACATGAGAAACTGTCTGGGACTTTCAGTGCTACTTGGATAGATAGAGTTGAAATATGCAATTATTGGTTGGTGCTTTGGGACAGGTTGCTATTATGGATGAAGATTCAATATAAAATAAAATATGTATTATCTTGGGATTTGACAAGAAGGAAAATAAGATAGCTTGGGTTAAGGAAGCTAATGCAGGTATATGTGTGATGGACAAAGAGGTATGATGTTGACATGTTTCTAAAGTCACCTGGCAGCATACTTCCTTTGCTGTCCAGTTTTTATTGAACATCATGTCTATGGAAGGAATTGGCCACTATAGGAGTCATTCATGTACAGAGTTATACACAGACACTTGTTTTTCTAGTTTGTCTTGCAGTTAATACCCAAGAAAATAATCCAGGCAACACCAGTTAGACAAAAAAGGAGATTGCAACCTAGATAAAAATGCCATGAAGTAGGAGGCTATGCATAAAATCCTTCCTGATGAAGATGATGGAGGGTGGTGAAGAGACATGGAGCTTTCAGAGGGAGACATGGTCAGCTGTCTACTGGACAGTTCCATTCCCAGCATTGAGTGTATAACCTGCAGTGCTTGTGCCTAGTGTCAGTGGCACTGTGGTCGTCACTAGGCAATCATAATGGTGAATTTGGAACTGCTCATGGGTCTGTAGCCTCTAGTCCTGATTCTCTGGTTCCCCTGGATTTTCTGTAGGCTACCTAGTATGTTTGCATTTCTTTTGGCTTAAATGAGCTCAGAGGTATTCTCTTGATTACACAAAAAACTTTGACTGATGGTGTCTCTAACAGTAGAGCATTGTTTCATATTACCTTCCTCAGAGCTCTGTGAACATAGCCTCTCACAAATGGAAGACATTTTCACAGTTACCTGGTTTAGACTCACTCCTACTATATTTATTTGAGAATACAACACTGAGGTTCAGAAAGCCTAAGAGCACAGAGGTAGTATAGCAAAACCGAACTGGATTTGAGGTAAAAAGAACAGGATCCAAACCTGGTAATGTGAGATAAGTTGCCTACCTCTCTTAGCCCTATCTTCTCCAAATAGAGATACAATTGTCAGATTTAACAAATAACAATACAACAGGCCCATGCTTAGGACATACTTATACTAAATAATTTTTGTTGTTTTTATGAAATTCATATTTAACTGGACAACCTGTATTTTATCTGGCAAAGGCAGATAAAATGTGTAAAAAGGCAAAGATAATGAATGTTAATGTATTTTTCTACCACAAAACACAATGCACTTGTTGAGTTTATTATTATTGCCTGAGGTCAAACACCTAGTAAGTAGCATAGCAATTTTTAATTACCTTTCTATTGAGGTTCAGAGAGCTTAAATAACTTACAGGGTCACAGATATTTAGCTCAGCAACAAGAAACTATTTGTTGAATGAACTAATGATTATTAAGAACTTCTAGTTGTTTGTAAATAACTTAGTGCTTATAAGACAGGTTGAACTGAAAACCCACTCTGCTTTTAATTGATGTCACCCTGAATATCTTTTTTAGAAACATTTGTCTCTGTCACTAAAAACAGTTTTGGACAGTAAGTTCTGGAATGCATCCTCAAATTTTTAAAAAGATGGTTTTATAGACTGTAAGCCAAATAGACAAACTTTGGGGCAGACAAATCTGATTTGAATCTTTTCATGGTCATTATCATAGATCTTATAAAAAGCCACAGGAAGACAAGGTCATGGGCAGAACAGGTTTTACATATCATCCAAACCTGCTGAGAAATATTTTCCTAAAGACATAACAAATTAGTAACCATGCTTTAGCAGTACCTTGCAAAATATGCATGCATGAATTATTTGTATTTCTGAAAACATACAGAAAGAAACAAAGATAAGTAAAAATATCAAGTGTCAGCTCAATTGAAAAAACAGAAATGCAGATAGCCTTCAAATACTCAACACTCTCCTTCCCAATTCACCTCTGTTTATAGAGGTACATGATTCTCATTACAGATCTGAGGGATTGTGAATTGGGGATGTCATTAAATTACACCTATTTTTTAAGAAAAAGCAGTCCTTTTTAAGTCAAAAAATGTATTTACAATATTGTGGACTTTGCTTTGAAACCTAGAAGGGCAGAGAGAGGGAAGAAAAGATGACAGTGCTTCGTCTATGGTGACAGTGTTGCTTGATTCATGTAAACAAGTTTGACGATGACAAATACACTTTGTTTTGAAATACCAGCCAGTGTTGTCCAAAATTTAGAGTAGCATTTAAAAAATTTTATTAAGGAATTGATATTGCTACTCTAAACAAAAGGACTCGAGGCTGTTTAACTGTGAGGATTGTGTGTTTGTGTGTGGTGTGAGAGAGAAAGAGGGAAACTGTGTGTGTGTGTATGTGTGTGTATTTGGTTTGAAATGACATCACTATTCTATTTGTCATGTATGATCTATTGAAGGTGGGAGGGAATTGGAACAATCTGTTTCAATCTCTGAGCAGTCTTGGATTTTTCCATAGCTCATCTTTACAGGAAGGCTTACAGCCTTGACTGAGACCTAGAAAGCATGTAATTGTGGTTGTCATAATAAAGCCCTGAAGGAAACAGCAAGTCTATGAGCCTGCCTGGCTTTTGACATGGTAGCCAAGTCTTTCTAGCCTGTCTTCACAGACTTGCTCCATCCTCCTAAAGACAGTGTTGGACTTTGATGAGCAAAGTCTGTATTTGCCTTCACTGCTGACATGTATTTAAGCTGTCATTTTTCAACTCTTCATTTTCGTTACATCTTCACTTTTGCAGAGTTATTACCAACTAGTGAACAACTCAGAATGTATATTAGAGAAGAATTTTAGTTTTAAATACATGCAAACATCTATTTTAAAATAGATTTTAGCCACTTATTATAGACACAGATACAAGCATACAGATAGAGAGATAGACCTACAGATGCAGAGATAGAAATATATATATTTATACAGATACACAGATATATACAGACAGAGAGATAGGTGGGGACTGCAATACAGACAATTACAAAAAGTATACAATGGCTATTTGTCATCAGCACCAAACACAATAAAAAAGACAACTGTAGGTATGGATCTCTTACAGCAACATGAAATCTTATGGCACACATGTTTCCAAAACAGGAAGTCAAAGACAGCATGGTGCTCGATCAGTTGTTGTTTTTATTTAGACCATTCCATAAGTTTAGATGAGTATCTGGAAGCTTGGTCTGAGCTAACATGTTCTTCTCTGGTTTCCTTATTTACTATTGGACAATAGTTCTACAGCATGATCTGAGGATCCTTGAGGGGATTTGAAGATTTCAGGGGGTCTAGGAAGTCTCCCCTTATACAACTGCTACCACAAATCCAACTTTTTTTCTTATGTACTAATCAAAATAACAGACTGGATGCAGAAGCAGTTAAGAGAATTTAGCTGTTTTAAGTCAAATCTTGAAGAGAGTTGCAAAAACTTAAACACTGCAATTTCTCTCATTATGTTTTATTTTAGAAAGTATACTTACTTTTCATAGATCATAAAATTTGTATTTATGTGAAAGTTATTTTAAATAGATCAATAATTATTTTTTCAATTTCTTAATTTTACTTGGTATGATAAGTATGATATATATCTCACGTAAACAAAAGATTTGGGGCTCCTCAATAATTTTGAAGAGTGTAAAGAGGTCCTGAGACCACAAAGTTTGAGAATTTGCTATTCAAGAACTACATCCTATGTAAGTGAAGATGATCTGTGAAAAGGACAATTATAGCCTTTGAACTGGATATATCCATCTTTCTACCTGATAATACACATATATAATTAAGTTGAATTTCTTTTACATGGGTAAAGATGGATCAGTTGCCCAATGGTCTTATCATTTCCTCCTTTCTTTCAGCTGGCATTGCCTCTCATTTCTTTTTAGCTCTGTGGCCCCACAGGGATTAGAGTTTGTAAACATCCTCAAAGAGTGCTACCCTCACCCTCCTAAAAGTTTCCTAAATAATTTTGGGATAATGAAGCTTTCTTTTAATGATCTAATTACAATATTGGTGTGGGAAGGGGATAAAATCAGATGATAGATGCCAGAAACATGAATGCCTGGAGGAAAAATAAGGTCATACTGTCAGTAGAAGTGAATAGTAATAACCACTCTATTACAATCAAAATCTAATGAAATTTTGACATGGAATTCAGAAGAACAGAGCTGTAAAGAAGTTATGCTTAATAGTGCTGAAAACTTCCAATCTTTGTAATAGTAGATATTTTTCTCACTGCAGTTTTTTTTTCTCTTGTCAATAGCATTAAGTACAAACTTGTGAACTAAAATGACAACTATATAGAAACTAAAATAAGGGCTTCTAATGGAGGGGGAAAAAATGTAAGATTGGGAGTCATGAAATGTTCATTTGGTTTTCTACTACTAATGAATGTGGAAACAAATAAATTACTCAACTTCCCTTAGCTGATTCTCTTACTTGTAAAACAAGATTATTGGGCTAAAATGGTTTCTTCTAGCTGTGTGATTCTGTAACTATAGGAGAAGGCATCTGCTTTCTCAATAGCAAACTTGTTCCTGGTTATCAGAATTGGCTCATGTCTTCTGGAAATTGAGGTTATATTTGGAAAATAGCTATAGAAGTAGTAAATTATTATCATTTCAGATGTGAAAATCTATTAGGAAAGCATCATTATATGATGGATGTCTTCAATAAACTAACCAAGGAGTATAGCAACACTTCATTTGTCCCATATACTTAAGGAATGAAGTGTTTGACGTGCATGCATTTTCCAAAGGATGGACACATACTCCTTTAAGGACAAAAGATCTGTTTTTAGCACTTATTACAAAAATATTTCTCAAAAATGTGTTTTATATTCTCATCTTTTTTTAAGTTGAAGTTAAAAAAGCATGTAAACTCTTTTTGATGATTCAGATCTGTTGAGAGTGCTTTACGGCTCATGAGTTTTTGGGCATCCAGGAGAATCTTCATGAACACTTTGCACTTTGATTTATGGTCAATGAATTGGGCTTGTAGATTCAGTAAACAATTAATTGTTGAATCATTAAAACATTATAATGTAGCTAAAGAATCAATTTCTCTTCAATATTTAAACTCATTATTGAATTAACTAACTAGACTGTACTAAATGAAAATCATAAGTCAGATTCTCTTCAACTCTTGAAATCAACTGACAAAATTATCAATTAAAATTAATTATGACTTTAAATATATTTCATAAAGTTAATAGATTGGTCTTATAAAACTAGTAAACTACGTTCTTTTAAGTATCTCAAATACCTGAAAAGAAAACATACGTAAATATGCAGAGCAATTTCAAAAGGATATGCAAAAACCTAGAATAAAAATATTATTGTCATTAGATTAATTTATGTGCATATGTGTGTGCGTGTATGTGTGTATGCATTCATCCTCAGTGCTATAGTAATTGTGGCAGAAAAAATCCCTAATTATGGCAAAATAATTTAGCTTTTAAGTGGAACTTTTCAGGTGATGACTCTGTTGGGCCTTCCTAGTATCAGTTAGTCACATTTTCTATTTTTTGAAATACAGTTTTAGATTTCATCACAGATCTATGGCACAGAGTCCTATCATTTATATATAATGCTGTCCTCATGTCTAACAGAATTATTTAAAGCTTCTGGGTTGGATTATATAACTATGATGATAAATGTAGGTATTGACCAAATAGTGAGTAGTGTGGATGTATAATTGAATCACATAGCATTCCACTTTTTCTATATATATTTTTGGAAACTTTAACCTGTCCTTTCTTTTGTAGAGTATGTATTGTTAATCACTTTGATAGTTTTTTAAGCAAGATAAGTACTCTAAGCATATGTTCAAATTATCAGAAGTTGTCCAGTGGGTGTCCATTTTTTTTACTTTCTTTTCCCATTTTTTTCACTTCTCCAAACAGATTAGACTTGACTTACATTATGATAATAATAATATATTCCAGGATCATCTTTATTTCTCTTACTGGGATATGGAAACAGCTACTCTATAAGGATCCCTGATTTCTTTTAGTAGAAAATAGAATTAAAGACCAAATTTGTGTATATGTATTAATGCTGGAGCTAGAAAAATAATGTGCTGGGGGAAAATTCAATGTCAGAGTTGGGAAAACTGTCCTTTTACATAATGATTTACATTGACACTTAAAATTTAATTTTAAATATATTAAGTCCTTGATATAACATGCAATGTATACCAAGACCACATTTACTTATGGTTTTAAGTAAGTAAGTAAGTAATTTATGTTTCCTAGAACATAAGTTGATTTGGAACCCACATTTGACTTATAGTACCCCCTCTGCCATTTTAAAATTGTTATACTTTTATTTGCATATCATATTATTGTCAAAGTGTCACTTTGCTCCTCCGTGATACTATGAAATTACAAGTTTCTGTTGGTGTAGGATAACTTTCTATTCTCAAATGGAAGAATTCCCCAGCTGCCTTGCTTTTGAGTTGATGTTTCTCTTTTATTTTCTGTGCTTGTTTTCACTGCCGGTTCAATCTTACTACTTTTCTGAGTCATCTAGGGCAGATGATATCCAGGAAGGTCTGACATTCATCAGGTAGTCATAGATCTGGGGTGGAATGTGTTTACGGTGAATCATGGGAACCTAACCTGCTCTCTGCTTATGGATAAGACCACAGAATTCAACTTGTTGGTAAATTCCTTTTCCCTGAATTCTAGTTTCTGATTGGAATTGAAGAGCTGATTTGACCTTCATCACTGTGCTATGCAGGTTTTCTGGATCTTGTCAGATATAAGCTAATGTTGTTCTGCTGAATAGGAGAAGACTTAAAACAGACAAGGTTGGGCACAGGATGAAAAATATTCTTAGAGTCACTCAGTTCATGACACCTGCTTCTTGAATTTTGTTTTCTTGAGGTTTTGTGAGACTGTTTTCCTCTGACTACCATGTTGACCCCAGGTGGTGAAGTTCTTTTTTATATTGTGGTCCTTCTCTTCAGCATGATGAAGATAGGCTGAAACTATCAAAATGATACTTCAAGTACTAGTGGGCCTTTAAACAGAGGTAAATACAGAACTTACAAAGACTGTCATCATTTAGTTAGCAGATTAGATACTGGATTCCCCCTAGTTTGCTCTTCAGAGATACAGACCTCGTATCTTTCAAGGGATGAAACTTTTGCTCCCCACTTGCCAATAGCACTTTTCCAGATATTTTGGCCCATCTGAAATTTGTTGTCCATATAGCTGAGTCCTGTATCTCATCAGGTCCAGTTTCAGATTCAGGAGGACATCCCTGATGTGCTGATTAAATCAGTGATGATCTTCCTCCTCAGAGAAGGGCTCCTACCTTTTGTCCAAAGCAGTGATGCTTCATCCTAAACTATTTGCAATGATGTAATAAAATTGTTGTACTTTATTTTAACCATAGCTTCCTCATAACCCAATTTATACATGGTATTGGGAAGTCTCTTTCCTCATATAAGAATCTTCTCTTCAGGAGAAAGTAACATTGGCTTCTGCTTGCTGTTCTCAAACCAATATTTGGGGTTCTAATATATATGGCTCTTCTTCTTAAGATTACACCTGAATACATTCCACTTAGAATCCTCTTGTAAGGCCAAGTATGCCTTTTTGGATTCTCACGGAACCCAGTTCCTACTCTTCATCTCATCTCTCCAGGCAAACTCACAAATTGGATCTTTTAGACCTCCTCACTGGGATCATCTTTTGGGAATGGTCTCATTATCTCTAACCAAGTGCTTCTCAACCATTTTCACTTTTTAACTCAGAGAGAAGATGATTATGTCTGCATTATACATTGTCTTCCAAGCCCCATCAAGCAACCCCAGTGCTTAAGAGGGATGTATATCCAAATATACCCATAACTCTATGCCAGATTACACCCATTGAGAAAATCTGCTGTATTCTTTTTTCCTGCCAATTCATATTTAAAATCTAAGTAAAAGCAAATAAAATTCTAGATGAGGATTTGCAGGGCTTTTTTTTTTTTTTTACAAGGGATGCACAGGTGCTTTTGTGCAGTGCTATTCTAAGTGTGATCCATGGATCATTGTCTGCCTGAAAACTGTTATTACCAAAACCCAAAATAATATTGCAAATAAATGGTCTCTAAGTGTGTTCTTTAATCCAGTAGATATTTTGGGGAGAAGGATGGTAGGAATACATTCTCAATAATGAAAGCTCTATGTTAATGTATGTTCTGACACAAGCTCTGACCAGCAAGAACACACAATGAAGAACAAAACTGTGGGACTCCACCTGTGTGGTACCAAAGGCTTGGGTTAATTACGTTAAGGCACAATATCAAGTTCCCCTACTCTTAACTGCTTTCAGGTATTTACGTGATCCTGCAGGAAGGAAAAAAAAACTGCATAAAGCAAAACAAACAAAAAACTAAAAGTGATCCTCCCTTATGGCTTGGTGAGTGTTCATTCTGAGCAGGAAGGCAGGCAGTTCTATGAAACACCTGTTTGCTATTCACCTGGTGAGGCTGTAGTCAGGGAGGCATGAGGGTACACTGGCTTCAGCTCAGGTATTAACATCTTGTAGATTATTTTGCAGGCAGAAACTTCAACCAGCCAATAATTCCTTAAGTCAGTAGTTTTCCTGATCTTCATCTTTGTCCCCTATCAAGTTTCAGGTGTCAGTACCTCAGTCACCTGAAAGGCATTTTAAACTATAGATTTCTAGTTTCTATCTCCAGAAATCTAGAATCATTAGGTCTCAAATGGATCCTTAATTGTATGAGGTTCCTATGATTGCTGTTGGTCCAAGAGCCACACAGGGAACCACAAAGGACAACTCCTATTTATATTGAGATCACAGTGGAGCCATCACTGGGCTGGCGGGGTGGGGGGGGGTGGGGGGGGTGGGAGGGAGAGTTTCAGAGCTGTCTTTCAGATTCTGACTGAAAAAAGGTACTTACTCAGAATCTAAAAAGAAGAAATAAAACGGGGGATTGAATATCTGGCTATTTGAAACAGTAAGTGTCATTACTTACATTGTGGAGATAAATTCAGATTCTTCTCTGATATCTCCTTTTGTGTTTGTTCAAGGCAAATGGAGCTCCTAGACACTTAGAGCTGTTCTCATTCCTTTTACCCATTATCCACAGGGCTGCCACCAGAGACTATAAGCACCAACTCCAGTGGCCTGTATTACAGTGACTCACATTTAATCAATTATTTAGAAACTAACAATTGCTTTTGAAACTTCAGGGAAAGGATATCCAGAGAAAGAGACCTGTATATCTTTTTTACTAAGTTGCTATTTGAAAATGAGCCATCTATATTTTTTAAGTCAGTAAAAAGGACTGTTCAAGGATCAAAACTTCATTACAAGCTTATATTTGGTAAGAATGTTGATAATTGTTTACATTTTCATGGATAGGCTTTATCAGCACTGTATTCTCTAGGTGTGGTGTCACAGCCATGTAATCTCAGGATTAGTGTAAAGCACGCCTGCTCTTCAGATGTCTTTCAGAGGGTAGGGCTCACCCTCAGACCTCTTCCTTTCAGGGTAAAGAGTGCACTGCCCATTTAGCCATCCCTGTCCTCCCCTGAGAGCCTAAAGCTCCTTTTTACTCACAGAGTGATGCCAACATCATTACTGTTTCTGTATTCTACGAATACTGGGGATCCTCTAGAGATAAGTCATACCCATCACAACTCTGTATAAATCTGCTTTCTTTGAGATCTCTGGTACTTGCCTATAATCCTGCATCACAGCCTTGATGCCAAAGTTTTTAAGTGGGAAGTATAATTCCTGGTTTAAGAATCATTTGAACTCCAGTCCCTGTGTGCCTACATCCCAAAGAAAATAAATAGTAATTTACCAAATGACTATTTGCCTCCTACAAAAAAAAAAAACAGCTCTTGACAATAAACCAATCACTCTCAAGCCACTTGATGTCCGAGAGTGCAAGCTCATATTAATAATGTTATTAGGAGGTCTCTGAATTTGTGAATAATGTTTTTGCTATTTTACAAATAATTACAAAGGATTTGGCAGATAGGTAAACTATCTCTAGATTACAATTTATTTTATGATGTGAATTTTTTAAAATCTAATATAGACTATGAGTTTTTCTCTAAATTCTAATTCTTGAGAAGTATTGTTATTTTTTAATATAATTTATTGCCAAACTGTTTTCCATACAACACCCAGTGGTCATCCCAACAAGTGCCCTCCTCAATGCCCATCACCCACTTTTCCCTCTCCCCCACCCTCCATCAATCAACCCTCAGTTTGTTCTCAGTATTGCTTTTTTTTTTAATAGAATTCATTGTCAAGTTGGCTAACATACAGAGTATACAGTGTGCTCTTGGTTTTGGGAGTAGATTTCCATGATTGATTGCTTACATACAACACCCAGTGCTCATCCCAACAAGTGCTCTCCTCAATGCCCATCACCCATTTTCCCCTCTCCCCTGACCCCTCACCCATCAACCCTCAGTTTGTTATCTGTATTTAAGAGTCTCTTATGGTTTGCCTCTCTCCCTCTGTGTTTGTAATTATTTTTTCCCCTGCCCTTCCCCCATGGTCTTCTGTTAAGTTTCTCAAGTTCCACATGAGTGAAAACTTATGATATCTGTCTTTGTCTGATTGATTTACTTCACTTAGCATAATACCCTCCAGTTCCAACCACGTTGCTGTAAATGGCAGAATTTCATTCTTTCTCATTGCCAAGTAGTATTCCTTTGTATATATAAACCATATCTTCTTCATTCATTCATCAGTTGATGGACATTTAGGCTCTTTCCATAATTTGGCTACTGTTGAAAGATCTGCTATAAACATTGGGGTACATGTGCCCCTATGAATCAGCACTCCTGTATCCTTTAGATAAATTCTTAGTAGTGCTATTGCTAGGTGGTAGGGTAGTTGTATTTTTATTTTTTGAGAAACTCCCACACTCTTTTCCAGAGAGGCTGTACCAGTTTGCATTCCCACCAACAGTGTCAGAGGGTTCCCCTTTCTCCACAGCCTCGCCAGCATCTGTTGTTTCCTGAGTTGATAATTTTAGCCATTCTGACTGGTTTCAGGTGGTATCTCAATGAGGTTTTGATTTATATTTCCCAGATGATGAGTGATGTTGAGCATCTTTTCATGTGTCTGTTGACTATATGGATGTCTTCTTTGGAAAAGTGTCTATTCATGTCTTCTGCCCATTTCTTCACTGGGTTATTTGTTTTTTGGTTGTGGAATTTGGTGAGTTCCTTATAGATTTTGGATACTAGCCCTTTATCCAATATGCCACTTGCAAATATCTTTTCCCATTCTGTTAGTTGCCTTTTAGTTTTGTTGATTGTTTCCTTTGCGGTGCAGAAGCTTTTATCTTGATGAGGTCCCAATAGGTTTTTGTTTTTGTTTTTGTTTTTTGCTTTTAATTCCCTTGCCTTTGAAGACATGTTGAGCAAGAAATTGCTGCTGCCGAGGTCAAAGAGGTCAATGTTTTCTCCCCTAGGGTTTTGATGGTTTTCTGTCTCACCTTTAGGTCTTTAATCCATTTTGAGTTTATTTTTGTGTATGGTGTAAGAAAGTGGCCTAATTTCATTCTTCTGCATGTTGCTGTCCAGTTCTCCCAGTACCATTTGCTAATGAGACTGTTTTCCATTGGATATTCTTTCCCGCTTTGTCAAAGTTTAGTTGGCAACACATTTTCGGGTCCAGTTCTGGTTTCTCTATTCTATTCCATTGGTCTATGTGTCTGTTTTTGTGCCAAGACCATACTGTCTTGATGATTATAGCTTTGTAGTAGAAGCTAAAGTTTGGGATTGTGATGCCTCCCACTTTGGTTTTCTTTTCCAACATTGCTTTTCCAGCTACTTATTCAGGTTCTTGTGTGGTTCCATACAAATTTTAGGATTGTTTGTTTTAGCTTTGAGAAGAAAGTGGTGCAATTCTGATTGGGATTGCATTGACTATGTAGATTGCTTTGAGTATTACTGGCATTTTAACAATACTTATTCTTCAAATCCATGAGCATGGAATATTTTTCCCGTTTCTTTGTGTCTTCTTCAATTTCCTTCATAAGTTTGCTACAGTTTTCAGCATACAGATCCTTTACATCTTTGGTTAGGTTTATTCCTAGATATATTATGGTTCTTGGTGCAGTTGTAAATGGGATTGATTTCTCTTTCTGTAGCTTCATCATTAGTGTATAGAAATGCAACTGGTTTCTGTACATTGATTTTGTACCCTGCAACTTTGCTGAATTCATGTATCAGTTCTAGCAGCTTTTTGGTGCAGTCTTTCAGGTTTTCCATATGGCGTATCAAGTTGTCTGGGAAAAGTGAAAGTTTGATTTCTTCTTTGCTAATTTGGATGCTTTTTATTTCATTGCGTCTGATTGCTGACGCTTAGGACTTCCAACACTATGTTAAACAACTGTGGTGAGAGTGGACATCCCTGTCATGTTCCTGATCTCAGGAGGAAAGCTCTGTTTTTCCCAACTGAAGATGATATTAGCTGTGGGCTTTTCATATATGGCTTTTATAATGTTTAGGGATGTTCCTTCTATCCCGACTTTCTTGAGGGTTTTTAGTAAGAAAAGATGCTGTATTTAAAAGAAAGGATAAGAACCATATGATCCTGTCAGTAGATGCAGAAAAAGCATTTGAGAAGTGTTGTTTTTAAATAAATGAAGAGTCCAAGGATTTCGAATCATTTGTGGTCTAGATCCAAAATCCCTTACCTGAGGGATGTAGGTGGCTCAGTCGTTGAAGCTTACAACTCTTGATTTAGGCTCAGGTCATGATCCCAGGGTCATGAGATGGAGCCCCACATTGGGCTCTGTGCTGACAGTGAAGAGCCTGCTTGGGATTCTCTCTCTCTCTCTTTATCTCTCTGCTGCTCCCCCATTTATGTGTGCTTGCTCGTGTGCTCTAAATAAATAAATAAACAAATAAACACTTTAAAAAAATCACTTGCCTAAAACTGCTGAGATCAAATGTGGGTTTTTTTTTCTAGTTTAATTTTTCAGAGGAGTTTAATTTTCACAAGAAAACTGAGGAAGGTACAGAAATTTCCTGTAAGCCACTGCTGCCAGACAAGCACAGGCTCCACCCATTATTGGCACCTTGCCCCAAAAGTGTTTTAACATTCAGAATTTTTCAGATACTGGAAAACTATTATAAACATAAACTTTATATTATGTAATAGCTCTTGTGGGGTCTGGGGTAGCATCCCATAGTCATATATTAATATTTCTACAACTAAATGGGTGAAGTTACATGAAATGTGATTTTTTTTCTTTTTTTTTTTTTTTTTGGAAAAATGGCTTTTTAAAACATGTGTATTTATTTCAAGAGGGAGAGTAGGGAAGGGGCAGAGAGACAAAGAGAGAGAGGGAAGAAGAGGATCCCAAGTAGGCCCCACACTGTCAACACGAAGTCCCACACTGGGCTCATTCTCAAAACCATGAGGTCATGACCTGAGACAAAACCAAGCGTCAGATGCTTAACAAACTGAGCCACCCAGGCACCTTGAAAGGTGATTTTTTTTAAGACAATAAATAAATACAGATTCAAGTTAGGTTCTACTTCCAAAACAGTTGGGGAACACTTGTTTTTCAGAACTTTTTCAATTGTGTATAGTATAAATAAGGAATTGTGAATCTGTACCACGATCATAAAATGTCATTATCAATTCACTGGTGTTGACTGTGCTCTTGGAAGATATTCAGTAAATTAGGAGAATCACTTCCTAATTGGTATCAGAGTGAAAGCAGATATTTCCCTTAGGGCAGAAGCATGGCTTTTCTGTCACACCATTAGCTACACCTATTAAGTAAACAGATGTAGTTTCTGTTTGTATAATCTTGAAAAATTTGTGTGGACAACAAAAGGAAGTAACAGAGTACTTGGAGACCAGAAATATTCAATAAATAGCATTTCATTTTACTTTCATACTAGCAATTTTATTGGTACTGAAAGGTACCCAACTGGGGAGGGCTTTGCCCATAATGTATATGACTCTGTCACTCAAAATACATAGATTAGTGGTGTGCCTTTAAAAATGGTCACTAGGTAGCAAGACTTCCCATTTGGTTGTGCCATTTCTTACACGGGGGGAGATAGTTTGCTAAAAATTGGAAGGCTGCTTCAAGCATTACTTCTTTAGCCTTTTTTATCTGCTGTTTATGAAGCTGTCTATACAGAGACATGGATAAATCTCCTTGAATCCATATATCTTTGTATGTGTTTGGCTACACATGCTGCCTATTCCCAGTTTCAAAATTCTATGATAGAGGTCCCACAGTAATCTATTCCTTCATCTTATTTCTGTAGGTTTTCCAGGACAGAGAAATTTGGGTTATTTTTTTGAAGTTTGTTTTGTAAAACATAAGTAGACAGGTGTTTGTCCGGATAACCTTCAAGTGTGCAGAGTCCAGTACTTATGAATTTAGTAATGGGGCAGAAAGCAGACATTAATAGACAGCTGTTGAATTGCTTAGCTGAAAAAGAGACCTCGCTTTTGCTTTTATTTTTTCCTCTCCATCTTAACCACTCCTTTCTCCAAAATAACCAAAATCCTCTGCTTTATGGTGCATGAGTAGTCATAGCTCAAAGAGGATTACTTGACGATTAATTACACCAGTTTGCTAGAGCAACATAGGAAATATTTATAAATGTAAATGCATATGTATATGAATACACCCTTACTTAGGTAATATTTCATGTGAACTTCACTTTTACTTGCTTCCTCTATAAAGATCTATGGTTAATGGTGTCTACAGCCAGAGGCCCCATAACATTTTATCTCCAGATACGGTTCCTACCATTAGGCCTATTAAGAGCTGCAGATGTTTTGCATCCATGCAAACTACATCAATCCACCTGTATCATGCTTCTAAACTGAATTTGAGTATGGAACAGACACAGAAGTTTTTGCTTTGGGTGCTCCCCTATGAAGAATGGCTTTGCTTTTTTAATGTATGCCATCTACTATGTAAAAACACATGCATATTTTATTTTGAGTTACTCATCCCTTAGTCTGCTTAGGTTTATGTATTTCACTAACTTTTATTGTGTGTCTAGTATGCGTGAGATATTTTGCAATGGCAGTACATGTTCGAGAGTACAGAGATACATTTTTTCAAATAAACTCTTTTGAATAGACATTAGCTAAATTTCTCAAAAGCCTATTTTCTATATGAAATAGCTATTCTTTATGACTAAAGAGGTAATTTTCAGAAAATTTAGTGGACAAAAAGGACTTTTGCAGCTTATCCCATGGCACCCCAGTGACAGTAATTTTCATGAGCTATTTCCCACAGCAAGATAGAGGATTTTGTGGGAAACCTCCCAGTAGTGTTCCCAACAGGTCAGGTTTCATGGCCAGAGCTGCACATTGACATTCCTTATAAGAACTGAACCTGCGGAATAAGTGATGAAGGCCATTTATGTCTAATACAGAGTTAAAGTTGAAAATTAGAATCAAGGCCCTGGTTAAGTAAAAGTCAAACTGTAGCCTGGCAGCACAGCATGGGTCAGAGTCCAAAGAGAAGACATTAATCCAACTGAGGTTCATACCACAACCTCAATCTAGGGTCAATTCAGAGAGGAAAGACTGGAAGGCTGAGAGCCAATGGGTCTTTATCAAGAAGACCTGAATGCTCCAAGTCCTTGACTTCCTATGTTCTTGGAGGTGTGAAACTAATTGCATAGAAAGAAGCCCAGGTGACACAAGCACAGGTGGTGTCCTGCTGCTCATATCTGCTTCTAGATCCACATTCAGCAACCAGGCTGAAAGGGACAGATTCTGAGCTACAGATGCAAGAATACTATCTAGTAACCAAAAAGAAGGAAGTTCAATTTCCATTCTGCTATTAAATTGCTGTGAGATCTAAAATAAGTTGCTTATGGGCGCCTGGGTGGCTCAGTCGGTTAAACATCTGACTTCAGTCCAGGTCATGTTTTCACAGTTCCTGGGTTCGAGCCCCGCATCAGGCTCTGTGCTGAAAGCTTGGAGTCTGGAGCCTGCTTCGGATTCTGTGTCTCCCTCTCTCTCTGCCCCTCCCCAGCTCATGCTTGCACTCTGTCTCTGTCAAAAATAAACTTAAAAAAAAATTTTTTTAAATAAGTTGCTTAGTCATCCTTGGTCATAAGTTTATTTGTAAAAAATGGAGAGATCGCATGCAATTTAACTACCTGTCTAACCTAATACTGGTAGTATTTTAAAGATTTATTTATTGTTGGGAGAGCGCAAACAGGGGAGGGGCAGAGAGAGAGGGACAGAGGATCTGAAGCCAACTCTACGCTGACAGCAGTGGGCCAGATGTGGTGCTCGAACTCAAGAGCAGTGAGATCATGACCTGAGCCAAAGTCCCTCGCTCAACCAACTGAGCCACCCAGGTACCTCAATACTGGTAGTATTTTAAGTGTTGTCTTCATGAACATGAAAATGCATTTAGTTCTTTTTTCCCTGAATAATTTGTTTTATCCTCTATTCTGTAGGCTTAAATTGATGATTTAAAAAAAAATAAAACCATCCTGGAACACCTGGGTGGCTCAGGCCATTAAGCCTCTGACTCTTGGTTTCAGCTCAGGTCATAATCTCAGGGTATGTGAGATAGAGCTCCTCATCCATCTCTATGCTGGCAGCTTGGAACCTGCTTAGGATTCTTTTTCCCCCTCTATCTCTGCCCCTGTCTATTTCTCTCTCTCAAAATAAACAAACTTTAAGAAAACGAAATAAAAAGAAAAAAAATGATCCTCTGTGTGTTAATATTCAAGTTTAAATACCTACCATTTAATTCTGAGAGGGTGTCATATATGACTACACCAAGGCACACCATAATCAAATTGCTTAAAACCAGTGAAAAGCAACCAGAGAAAAATGAAAAATAGATACATAAAACAGATAAGCATGACAGCCAACTTCTAGGAAATAATGCAAGCCAGAAAAGACTGTGAAGTCTTTAAAGTACTGAAAGAAAAATTTTATCAGTCTAGGATTCTATGTCCAACTAAATATCTTTAAAAAAGAAAGGTGAAATAAAATTTTAAATGAATTTTTAGTTTTTTATAATATTTCTTTTATCTTAAATATTGCCACTATAGAATAAAAATTCCCATACCCTACACCCAGCTTGCCTTATTAGCATCTTACATTATTATAGTACATTTCTCACAACTAATTAATTGATATTGACATATTTAAAAAACATATTTTATCCAGATTTCCTTAGTTTTCAACAAATATCCTTTTTTCTATTCTAGCTGTGACATTTTCTCAGATTTACCTTGTTTTTGACAATGTTGACAATGTTCAGTACTTCTCAGGTATTTTATGGAATATCTTTCATGTGTGATTTGTTTGATGTTTTTTGTTTTTTCACGATTACACTGGCTATAACAGACTGAATATTTGTGCTGCCCCACCAAATTCATATGCTGAAAGCTTATTGTCAATGTGATTGTTTTGGAAGTTGGAATTTAGGGGGATATTTAGGTCATGAGAATGGAGTCTTCATGGGATTAAAGCCCTTTTAAGAGAGACTCCAGAGCAATCCCTCACCCATTTTACCTTGTGAGGACATTGTGAAAAGATGGCCATGTGTGAACTGGGAAGTGGGCTGTTACCAAATACTAAATCTGCCAGCGCCATGATCTTAGACTGCTAGCCTTTAAAACTATAAGAAATAAATTTCTGTTCCTTATAAACAACCCGGTCAATGGTATTTTGTTAAAACAGCCTACACGCTGAGGTTTTGTGTTCTTGGGAGGGAGATCAAAGATAAAGTGATAAATTTATCATAATTTATCTAGTGTATATGATTTCAAAATCACTGCCAGTGTTGATGTTGACTTTGACCACCCAGCTGAGATAAGTTGTCAGAATTTTTCATAGTAAATTTACTTTTTTTCCCCATTTTCTATAAGGTGTTCTTTGGAAAGAATTTGCTATATTCAGCCCATATTTTAAAAGTGGGGAGCTATGCTTTACTCTTTGAGAGAATAATATCTAAATGAATTATTTAGAACTCTTTTGTATGAGAGAATTATTTCAAATTATTTTGTAGAAATACATACTCCTTTACAAAAGAATACTTGTGTATTCAATCACTTACTTACACCAGCACAGATTCATGGATATTTATTTTATACTTTTAGTTTTAATATAGTACTTCTTTCCTATTTTTCTTTTGCTGATCAAATTGTTCCAGCTTGTACCATGATTGCTCTTTCAGTTGGCTTCTGTATCACTTGGACATAGCTTCATCACTGTAGGGGTTTGTTTTGTTTTGTTTTGTTACCATTTTTTCCTGGTATCACAAGATGCTCCACACTAATCTTGTATATTTCCCACCCCAGTCTAGGATGAGCCATTTCAACACAGAGGTCTGGTTCCTTTCATTAGATGGTATTAGATACCAAGATCTGAGTACTAGGTGTGCTTGTTTCTACTGGGTTGTCATTGCTTTTTAGGCCTCTCAGCTGACATAGCAAGGAAATAGATGTGTGTTTACTAAAATGTGCATATATACATACCTATTGATATTTCTGTTTATAACTAACTATATCTATGTTAAGCTAAACATGAATTTGTACTGATGTCTCCAACTCCAATGTACTACCACATGGATTGTTATAGCCTCCTTCCCTTAGGTATTTGTAGCTTCCCATTCTTAGTAGTCAGAATCCTGGCATCTACCATCAAACATCTATTTACTTAATTGTTCAATTCCAGCATATGTGTACAGTGGTTCCATGATAGTTAATTTATACACCTATGGGAAACAACTCTATCAACTACAGCAAAGTGCTTATTACACTTTATTTGCCCTTTAGTCTTACAGACTTGCCTCATTTTTAATATTACTTGGACCATCAGCTTTTCCCTCCCATTCCCATGAAGGACAATGTTTCATACATTTTTTTATATAATCAGACACAATTGCCACATTTTGCATTCTACTTGGAGATCCTCTGACTCCCTAAATCATTTTCTTAAGTTTGTATTCATTAACATTCAATTTTTTCTATAAATTTCTGTGGATTTAAACACATGTATAGTGTCATGTAACCAACACTATAATATCATACAGAATAGTTTTTGTGGCCTAAAATACTTGCTGTGCTTCATTTAACTCATTACTTCCTTATAAAGTCCTAAGAACCACTGCTCTGATTACCTTATTTATTTTCCCAAATGTCTTATAATTAGAATAATTATGTATGCAGTCTTTTCATATTAGCTGCTTCCAACCAGCAATATGCATTTAAGATTTACTCAAGTCTCTTTGTGGCTCATAGATCATTCATTTTTATTGCTGAATGATATTCCATATTATACATCTACTATAGTTTTTCCATTCACTTACTGAAAAACATCTTGGTTTTCTACTTCTTAATGACTATAAATAAAGCTGCTAAAAACATTCATGTGCAGGTTCTTATAGAAGCATGTATTTTCACATTAGTTGACTAAATACTTAGAGCATAATTCCTGGATCATAAAGATATACAAGATTGTATATACAAATATATAAGACTGCAAGAATGCACTACCAGCAGATCATAACTAAAAGTATTATAAGAGGAAGTGTACAGTGCAGAAGGAAAATTATACTAGTTAAAAATAGTATCTGTATAAAAAAATAAAGAGTACTTTAAATGGTGAATATATGGCTAATGTCGAAAAAACCTTTATCTCATTTTGAAAATCTCCTTATGACATAATTGTTTAAAATAAAAAATAACAATGTGATGTGAGGTTTATAAGTTAAATTAGAACAGTGGTAAAATGATTACATAGGGGAAATGAAATTACAATATTTTAAACTTACAAGGTATACATTAAGAAATGTAATACAACTTAAAATAGACTTAGTAAGTTAAAGATGCATACTATAAGCAACCGATAAAAAAGAAAAAAAAGTATACTTAAGCCAATAGGAGATATGATAGAATCATAAAAGATAGTCCAATGAAGTCATAAAAACAGAAAAAAAGAGACCAAAGAAAATAACTGAAAAATAGAACATAAAAAACCAAGATGGTAGATGAAAACTCAATCACATCAACAATTCTTTTAAATATAAATTCTCTAAGCATCATTTGAATGTAAAGATGATAAAGATTGGATTTAAAAGTGGGACCTAATGCTGTGCTTTCAACATGCATCTTATTTTAAAAATAGAAACTGAGGGACAGAGGGAGGTGGGTGGGAGATGGACTAGATGGGTGATGGGTATTAAGGTGGGCTCTTGGGATGAGCACTGGGTATTTTAAGTCAGTGATGAATCACTGAATTCTGCTTCTGGAAGCAATATTGCACTCTGTATTAATTAAAATAAAAATTTCACAAAATAAAAAATTTGTAAGAGAAAGAAAAAATACATATACATTGTTTTTCTACCAAGAAAAAAAGTCACAAGGCATACTAAAAAGCAGAAAAACACACTTTGATGAGACAGAGCAAGCAACAGAACCAGAGTCCATATGTCAAGGATGTTGAAATAATTAGAGTGGGAATTTAAAACAATTATGATTAATATGCTAAGGGCTCTAATGGATAAGGTAGATGGCATGCAGAAACAGATGTACGATATAAGCAGAGAGATGGAAATACTAAGAATAAAAGAAATGCTAGAGATCAAAGATACTGTAAAAGAAATTTTTTAAAAAATGCTCTTGGTGAGCTCATTAGTAGACTGGACATGGTTGAGGAAAGAATCTTTCCGCTTGAGGATTTCTCAATAGAAACTTAGAAAACTAAAGCAAAGAGGAAAAAAGACTCTAAAAAGGCAGAGTAAAATACATGAAGCAGAAACAAACTTCAAGTGCATAGAGAACTTTGACTAAGATAGACCATTTGCTGAACTTAAAATTTCTTAGTATTCAGAAGTTTCAAATCATACCAAGTATTATCTGTGACCAGAGTAAAACTAAATTATAAATAAGGCACATACAAAAGAATGAAGTTGGACCCTTATGTACATCATATTCAAAAATTAATTCAGAATAGATCAAAGATCTAAGTATAAGAAGGAAAGTATAAAACCTTTAGAAGAAAATATAGTGATAAATTTTCATAATCTTGGATTTGCCAAAAGATACTTGGATATGATGCCAAAAGCATGAGTAACAAAAGAAAAGGGTAGATAAATTAGACTTGATCAAAATCAAAAAATTTATGCTTCAAAATCCACCATCAATAAAGTAAAAACACAATCTACAAAATGGGAAAAAAAATATTTGGAAATCATATTTGACACGACTTGTATTTAGAATATATAAAGAGCACTTAAAAGTCAGTAATAAAAAGACAATCAAATTTGAAAATTGGTTTAAAGGATGTGAATGGATGTTTTTCCAAACATGATATACAAATGGCCGTTAAGTACATGAAAATATGCATGACATCATTAGTCATCAGAGAAAGGCAAATTGAAACAACAACGAGGTATCACTTCACACACATTAAGATAACTAGAGTCAAAAGTCTGATAAAAGGGCTTGTGGAAGACGTGAAAAAAATCAAAATTTTCATATACTGCTAGCCAGAAGGCAAAATTGTCCAGAAACTTTGAAAGACTGGTAGTTCCTCAAATAATTAAACCTAGTTGCCAAATGACCCAGCACTTCCACTCATAAGTATTTACTCAAGATAATTGAAAACATGTGTTTACACAAAAATCTATACACAAATGTTTACAGTGGCATTATTTACAATAGCCAAATGGTGGAAACAATCCAAATGCCCATTGATGAATAAAGAAAATGTGGTCTATCCTTACAGAGGAATATTATTTAACCATAAAAAAGAATGAAGTACTGAAATAACATGAATGAACCTTGAAAACATTGAGCTGAGTGAAAGAAGACAGTTGAAAAAGACAACATATTGTATGATTCAATTCATAGGAAAGTGAATAGGGAAATCTATACATATAGTAGATTATTGGTCTCTTAGGGCTAGGAGGGGTGTGGGAAAAGAAAACTAATAACTAAGATACAAGGTTTGACCTTGACATGAAAATGTTCTAAAATTAAGTATGGTGATGAATTCACACATCTGTGAATATACTAAAAAGCATCAAGTTATACACATTAATAGAATGAATTGTGTAGTAGGTGAATTGTATTTCAGTAAAGCTGTTTACAAAGAGCGAAATCTTCCACAAGAAAAATCCAAGCCCATATGGCTTCATTGATAAATTTTATACAACACTTAAGGGAAAAAATAATACTGATTCTAGACAAATTCTTTCAAAAAATTTATGAGGAGGTGAACTCCAACAGTTTGTCCCTGAAGCCCACTTGTGAAAGCCAAAGTATATGGTATGTGCTGAATGTTTTATGTTCCCCCCAAATTCATATGTTGAATCCCTAACCCCCAGTGTGATAGCGTTTGGAGATGGGGACTTTGGCAGGTACTTAGGATTAGACAAGATCATGAGGATGGGCTTCTATGATGGGAATCAGTGTCCTTGCAGAAAAAGACACCAGAGATACTGTTCTTTCTCTTTCTCCATCCTGCCCAAAAAAGAGGTTAGGTGAGCACACAGCAAGATGATGACCATATAAGCCAAGACAAGAAGGCTCAGAATGAAATCTACCTTGCTTGGCACTTTGATCTTAGACTTTTCAGCCTCCAGAAGTGTGAGAAATAAATTTCTGTTGTTTAAGCCACCCATTGTATGATGTTTTTTTATGGAGGCCCAAACTAATACACGTTTCAAGAAAAAAAGAAACTCTAGACCAATTTCTCTCATGACCATAGATGTAAAAATATCTGACAAAATTTTAGCAAATCTGGTTCAACAGTATATGAAAAGCACAGTACACATGACCAAATGGAGTTTTCCATGGGAATGGAAATCTGGACTGGCACTCAAAAATTAATACCTTTCACTATAATAACAGTAAATAGGAAAACAAAACCATGATCATTTCAGTCATTATGATAAAAGCACTTGACAAAATTGAATATCCACTCAATATTAAAAATAAAAACTATTAGTAAATTAGGAATAGAAGGGAAATCTTTGAATCTGAAGAAGAAAATCTTCACAAAACCTACAATTAATATTCATTACTGGTAGTAAATTATTAAATGCTTTTCCCTAAGAATAGGAATGAAGTAAGGATGTACATATTCACCACCTCTTTCTACATTTTACCATTGGTTCTGACCAGCCCAATATGGATAGAGAAAGAGAACCCCTACATATTGGAAAGGAACAAATAAAAACTTTCTGTATTTGTAAATGCCATGATCACATAGGTAGACAATCATAAGGAAACTGAAAAATAACTAGAACTGATTAGGGAGCTTAGCAAAATTGCAGGTTAAAAGATTAATATATAAACATCTTACGATTTAACTATTACTGTGTACCAAGTTACTTCAAAATTTGTGGTGTTAGTAGTAGACAATTATTATCTAACCACTCAGTGGGTTAGGAATCTCAGGTATACCTGGATGCCACCTCTGTAAGATCTCTTACAAGGAGGCAATGAAGCTGTCGGCCTCAGTTGCCATCTCATCTGAAGGCTTTACCAGAAGACTAGAAAGAGGATATTACAAACCTTTTCCCCGTGGTGGTTAGTTTGATTCAAATACTTGTGAGCTGGTGAACCGGGGCTCCAGTTCCTTGCTGAATGTTGTTTCGACACTCACATTTTTTTTTTTTTTTTTTTGGTCGTGGGAATGTCTCCACTGTGCGGCTTCTAACATGGCAACTGGTTTCCCTCAGTGGGAGGGCTTCATGAGGGAGTGAGAGAGAAGGGGCAAGAAGGAAATTACAATCTTCCTGAAATGTAATCTTGGAAGTGATAGTTCATCAATTTTCACATTTTCTTCATTAAACGTGAGTCACTATAAGCAGCTGACCCCCCAAAGCCGCTAATACCTGGAAGTGAGGGTCATTTGGAGGCATTTTAGAGGCTGCCAATCATAAGCATCGATTTTATTTTTTATTGAAATAATAAGCAGTTATTAATTGAAATTAAAAACACCATTAACAATAGTATCAAGAATTATGAAATAGGAATAAACAAATGATGTTCAATACCTGTGCATTCAAAACTGTGGAACATTGCAGAAAGAGACTAACAGAGACCTCAAAAGAGATGCAGACATAGTTCTGTTCATGGGTTGGAAGACTCAATATTGTTAAAATGTGAATTCTTCACAAAGTAATCTATAGATTTAAAACACTCCCATGCAGAGCCTGAGCAGATTGTGTAGTACTTGACAAGCTAACTTTAAAAGTTACATGGGTGCCTGGGTGGCTCAGTCAGTTAGTGTTCACACAGAGTCTGTTTGCTATCATCTGTCTCCCTCTCTCTCTCACCCTCTCCCACTCATGCTCTATATCTCAAAAATAAACAGTTAAGAGAAAAGTTACATGGAAATGCAAAGAGAGAATCTATAATAACCAGGACAGTTTCAAAAAAAGAAGAGTCACTGAACTTACCTGATTTCAAGACTTAATGTAAAGCTACCAAGATCAAGGTAGTGTGGCATTGGCTTAAATATAAAGTATAGTTCAATAATCCAGGAAAACATGGCCAGAGGAAGATCTGGACATACATGGTTAATTTATTTTCCATAACACAAGCCAAATCAATGAGGAAGGTGCAGTTTCTTCAAGTGTTGCTGAAACTAATACATATGCAAAACAATCCTAACCTTTTTCTCATGCTGTATACATATAATTCAAAATGGTTTATAAACCAAAATACTAGATGTTTGACTATAAAAGTTCTAAAAGAAAATTCAGGAGAAATGTTAGTAATATCAGGCCAAGATTTCTTAAGCAGAACACAAAGAACATGAATTATAAAAAGAAAAAAAATTTTGACTTAATCAAAATTTAAAACTTTGGCTCTTCAAAAGGCACTTGTTAGAAAGAAAAAGCAAAGTAGGATGGATCAGTCAGTTAAGCATCCGACTCTTGAATTCGGCTCAGGTCATGATCCCGTGGCCATGAGATAAAACCCCACATCAGGGTCTGTGCTGACAGTATAGAGACTGCTTAGGATTCTCTCCCCCTCTCCCTCCCTCTCTC
Organism: Lynx rufus; assembly: GCF_022079265.1. Taxonomy (NCBI): domain Eukaryota; kingdom Metazoa; phylum Chordata; class Mammalia; order Carnivora; family Felidae; genus Lynx; species Lynx rufus. The sequence goes on from NW_025814896.1 coordinate 72,111,845, forward strand.
TCTCTCTCCCTCCCTCCCTCCCTTGCACGCTCTCTCTCTCTCTCTCTCTCTCTCTCTCTCAAATAAATAAATAAATAAATAAATAAATAAACTTAAAAAATTCAAAGTGGAACAGTGGAAAATATTTGCAAAACATATCAGTAAAAGGACTTGTGCCTAAAATATGTAAAACACCCTTAAAATTCAATAATAGGATGAAAGCAAGCTGATAACAGTTTTGAAGAAACACTTCACCAGAGAAGATGTACAAACATCAAGTAGGCAAATGAAAAAAATGTTCAACAGTTTTAGCTATTAGAAAACCAGAAATGAGATACCATTATAAACCCACTACAACAACTAAAATTAGAGACTGGAGGAAGGAAATTCTGGCATTTGTGACAAGTATGGACCTTGAAGGCATAATGCTAAGTGAAATCAGTCAGGAAAAGAGAAATACTATATGATAGCACTTAGATGTGGAATCTTAAACAGCTGAACCTAGATCAACAGAGCCTGGAATGGTGGTTACCAGAAGCTAGGAGTTGGAGAAAATGAAGAGATGTGAGTCAAAGGGTACAAACTTTCAGTTATAAAAGAAATAAATAAATAAAACATGGTGATTATAATACTTTATTTGAAACTCACTGGGAGTAGATCTTAAATGTTCTTACCACAAAAAGAAATGGTAGTTATGTGACATAATGGAAGTGTTAGCTCACTCTATGGCGGTGATCATTTTGCAATACCTGTGTATCAAATTGACTTGTCCACCTTAAACTTATACAGTGTTATCTGTCAATTATATCGTAATGAACCTGAGAAGAAATTAAAAGACGGCCAAGTGTTGGCAGGTGTATGGAGGAACTGCATCTCTGCTATACTACCAATGGGAATGTAAACTGACATAACTACTTTGGAACATATTTTAGCAGTTTCTTCAAAAGTCAATCATACACCTACGGTACAACACTGCTATCCATTGATGGGTATTTACGAAAACATACAACCATGCAAACACTTGTGCACAAATACTCATAACATCTTCAAGAGATACAAACTGGAAGCAAAGTGTTAGTAAATAAGAGAGGAGATGAATAAATTTTGGTATATCCATACAAATAAATAATATTCAGCAATAAAAAGAACAAATTACTGATTGATGTATGAACATGAGTGAATCTCAAAATGATTATGCTAAGTAAAAAGAGCTAGGAAAAATAGGCTCTATTAAATATACAGCCTGAATAGGCTCCTTTAAATATGAGAGTGTACATACTGTATGATTCCATTTAAATAAAATTCTAGAAAATACAAATTGATCTATAGAAGCAGAAAAGAGATCAACGATTTCCTGGGGATGGGAGAGAGTGAAATAGAGGATGGATGGATGGATGACAAAGGGATGCTTGGAAACTTAGGGAGATTATAGATGAGTTAATATCTTGATTTTGATAACAGTTTCACAGTTATACAGATAAAAATGAAAAAAATTATACATCTTAAATATGCTCATGTTATTAAATGTCAATTACACTTGCAGAGTATGTAAAAACAAATTATTCAGAACATTAAATTCAAAGTGCAAGTAATTTTCTTAGAGTCCACTACATAACTCTTTTTTTTATTATTTCCTGACTACCAGGCACCATCAATATAGGTTTTTTAAATTTTTTTTAATGTTTTATTTATTTTTGAGAGAGAGAGACAGAGTGCAAGTGGGGGAGGGGCGGAGAGAGAGGGAGACACAGAATCTGAGGCAGGCTCCAGGCTCTGAGCTGTCAGCACAGAGCCTGATGCGGGGCTCAAACCCACAAACTGTGAGATCATGACTTGAGCCGAAGTTGGATGACTGACTGACTGAGCCACCCAGGTGCCCCAATATAGAATCTTGATAAATGATTTGTGATGGAAAATAAAAAATATGAGGTGTTGCTTCAGTTTTTAAGTGTTGTCTCAGTTTGGGCTGCCATAACAGAATACCATAAACTGTGTGGCTTATAAATATTTGCCACACTTCTGAAGATTTGAAGTCTAAGATCACTGCGCCAGCATGGTGCAGTTCTGGTACCAGCCCTCTTCCAGGATGCAGATTGCCATTTTCTCCTTGTCCTCACATGACTGAGGGCTATAGAGCTCTCTGAGTTTTTTTGTAAGAGTATTAATCCCATTTATGAGGGCTATACCCTCATGACCTAATCACTTCCCAAAGTCCCCACCTTCTACTACAATCACATTGTGGGGCAGGGATAGAATTTCAACACAGAAATAATTTGGACCGGGGTGAACATAAATATTCAGTCCACAATAGGTATCTCAAGTCTTTACAAATTATTCATTTATTGATCAAACCAATGACATTTTTGAGTATCAATTTAGCTAAAGTTAAGAGACCAAAATATTTTTAAATGCCTATAAATTAATGGCGATACTGAGAAAATCCCACATGTAGATTCAAGTGTACATGATAGTATTTAAATCATTGTTTATATTTTATTATTTTGAGAGAACTGCTATTTAGCATTTCTACTTATAAGAATTACTCAGTGAACACCACATAGACCACCCAAGTGTAATTTTATCCTACCCTCACTTTGTCTTCTAATCTTGATTTTTCCTTCTCTTCTCCCTCTTTTTCTTTCCTTTCTTCCCTTGTTAATTGTTTTCTCCTTCCTTTCCTCTCTCCCTCTCTGTTTCTTTCTTGCAAGTTCCTTTCTCCTTTAATAAAATATATGAATTGCTTATTATATGTATTACCTATCCCCCTCCAACAGAATGTCAGCTCTGTGAGATCAAGCATTGTATATATTCTCTTTGCTTAGCTGTTAGTAGTTGGTCTACTACTTTCTTGGCTTCCACTAGCAGAGGGCAAATATATGTATTTTTTATTGTGTAAGCAACAGACACTACTCTAAACCAAAAAAGGGGGAGTTATTTTAGAAAAATTTGGGAGTCTCCTGGTACTGACATTTGGATGACCAGATGTGAAGAGCGGGCGGTACCCCGTGACCTCTAGAGGGTGGGCTGTCAGAATTATTGTCAGGTCATACCTCAGCACCCTTATGATCATATGTTCCTCTACACTAACTATTAAATATAATTGTTAGTACTTTCCAAATTGTCACTCGCTCACAGTTCAAAATTCTGAGAGTATCTGACCAGCTATGTTTGTATTTGATAGCCACCTCTTTTAATATAGCCATAGGCAGAGAGATCAAAAGGCAAAAGGCACTGGATCTGGAAATTTCTCTTGCATCAAGACTACGAGCAGTGGTGTCCCCTAAAAGTAAGGTTGCCATATAATTTATTATTTGAACAAGTCTACATTTAAGAGTAGAAAGAATACTTAATATTGTTTCAGGAATAACTGGTACAAACAAGGATGGGCTCTGTAGTACACAGTTGACTATATTACAGTCAACTAATGATAAGAGGTATTAGGACATTGATACAAAAAAGGTGTGGTTGGATATTGAGGCAAAAATAAATCTTAGTTTTGCTGTTGCTGTTTATTATTATCATTATTGTTTTTAATAATTCCACTTTTTCTAAATCAGAAAAAGCATCTTGATAGTCTCTAAGAATCTTCCCATGGGAGCAAGTGGGAGTTCTTCACACTATTTCAGCTCTTTGCCATTCTTGTTCTGGTTCTTGAAGATACCAGTCTTCAAATCCATCATAATTCACTCATCTAGAATAGACAGAATGAGAAGCCCTGCAAGATCACACTGAAGATTTTCCCAAATTGGGCAAGCCTTTGGTAGTGTTTTATGTGAGGGCAGGAAACTTGATTGAGCAATGCTTTGAGTTTCTTGCCAGCTCTCAATCCATTCCTCTATGTGGCGAACTCTGCTACTTCTCGCTTCACTGGACACTCCTGTCTTTTTGTAGCACAGCTTTTGGGTCTTTGAAACACAAGTGTTTCTTTGCTTGACCAAAGATAAAGGACCTTTGCCTCACTTTTGGAATAGCTCATTGATCATAGGCACCTATTTTTCTAGTGATTCATTAAAAATGAAAGTGATTTATTGTAATGGGATTATGTGGTTCCCAACTCTAAGAGGATATTGGATCCAGAGCGTGACACCAATCATAAGAATAAAATGTTTACTTTCCTCTTCTTGACCAGTGGCAAATAGACAAACGAGTAAGAGCCAGAATGGATAATCTGTCCTCAGCTGGTAATTAGTCACTTCACTGTAACTTAAAAAGAAAGAAAGAAAAAAAAAAAAAAAGAAAGAAAGAAAGTCCTATTAGAATTTCTCAGTTCCAATAAATCAAGAGAGTTCATATGATAGCTATTTAAGCTAATGGGTAGCTTGACTTTTAATGAGGCCTTATCATTAATTAATCTCCTCATTTAAGGTGTGTGGACTCCTAGTTTATAATTACAGCCTCCAGTTTTACAGGTAAAACCAATATTTACCCCAGTATGCCCCCTTCCAGAAGCCTGCAACAGATATCAGCTGGTAAATATTCATTTATACTGACAGCAAAAACATTTTTCACGATGCTCCAAACTTGCAGTCTCCCAGCTGTCAGTGTGGTGGTGAACTGTTAGAATGCCAAGGGCTGCTGGCTGGGGATAGTTGTATTTGAGTTGAATGAAATAATATGGCAATATAAAAATAGAAAAGTATTTTTTACAATTTTATGTTTCTCTCTATGTCTCCTTTTTTAGCGGGGGGTAATCTTTCTTTGGGAAGCTTTGTCTTGAGTTCGTATATCATTTTTACCATTTGTTAAGCAGTATCTATCCCTCAAGCCCCTGCCAAGCTCTTGTACATGGATTATCTCTTTAAATTCTCATGAAAACCCTATGAAGAACATATTCCTACTATATTCATTTTAAAATAGGGCCACCGAGGCTTAGAGAAGTTGAATAGCTTGCTCAAGTTCATCTCTAATACAAGGGTTGATACTTGAAGCAGAAATGTCTGACTTTAGTGCTCTGACTTGGAAATAGGAAAGAATCTCGGCTTATTTGGTGGATGGCTAAGGAGAACTTGGCTCACACATTCAAAAGATCATAAGTGCTCTTCTTTCAACACATATTTCAAACTGTTTTGTTGCGTTTATTATGTTTGTGTATGTGGGTCTTTAGATTTCTGTGTGTGTATCAGCCTAAGAATATAAATGGCTTCTCTTGAAGCCATTGATAGCTCCAGTTCCTCTGGCTTATGGCCGCTATCTGTGTAAATGGACCTGAGTTCCATTGAAATTCCTGCTCAACTATTTTCACAGCTCTTGATGAATGTTGCAGAAGTGCTCAACAGCATGACCAGGTGCTCTGGTGACTTCGTTTTTACTCTTGTAGGCATTGCACTCCCTCCTTTGGCAATAATAAGAATTCCATTCCTTTCTGGTCCTTCCTGCAGTCTCCCTGTGAAGTTCCTTTAAATGTTTCTATTGTTTCCGGAAGCCTACAGGGACTTAAAAGCCTGACAGACCCTAGCACAGCATGTTTTAAAGATGATCCCGCAAATATTAACTTCAAGATGACTGAAATTCGATTATACCAAAATTCTCTCTGAAAGCATAACAAATAATTTATAGATTCCACAAAGTGCAATTTAATGCACGTAATTTCTCTCAAGGGTTTATCAAATAAAGAATTCGTGTTTTGTCCCTGACATAAATGCTCCCTGCAGTTGAATTTTTAAGAATATACTGTAGCCAATAAGATAAACTATTTTAATGATGGTAGGCTAGTCAATTATTCCACCCATGTATTGTCTTATCTTATAGACCAGATTTGCAATTATTATCTATTTTACTTAGATTTTTATTTTCCCATGTGTACCTATTGAGGGTTTTAATATATTCACAGGCTATGTCTGTTGACAGGGCCATGGTGTATGTTGTTTATTGAGAGGAGGACTGATCTTGAAGAAAACAAGCAGGGAGAGGGGGCTCAATGCATGAGCGAACCAAGGTCAGATAATGTGTACACACACACAAAATGTTAAGGTATTATAACTGTTACCCATTTTTAGATGCAAAAATGGAGGTTTTGTCTTTTATATATATATATAAATTTATCTGACAGTCCTTTAATATAAAGCTTAGTAGATGAGAATTAATTTTGCTAAAAGACCATACTTATTTGATACACCAAGTTGCTTTCCCTATTTTATGAACTATTTCTCTCTCCCATTCTCCTGGTCACTCAAATTTAAAACTTTATCATCAATTTTCACTTGCCTTTACCTTCCTTATCTATCTCTTCCAAAATATTCGTCCTTTTTACTCCCATCTCCAGGCTAATTGAAAACCTCTCATTTACACATAAATCTGTGTAGTTGCCCCTTAATCTGTTAAATGCTCTCTTTTCTATTCACTTTATCAGACTTATCTTTCTAAATTACCAGTTGTATCAAATCACTCATTCAGTAAATAATTGCCTCTACTTTCCCATTGTATACAAGTCAGCATTTGGTGGCAGGCCTGACATTTGAGAAAGCACTCAATTTCTCTTTCTCTTTCATTCAAACATAAATTTCCTTTCCATATTATATGAAGCCTGCATTTTGTACGTGGAGCATTTCTCTCCTCAAAAATCATGCTCATCGATGAGGCCAGACCTTTTTTGTTTTTGTCAAATCCATTTGTGCTTCCTTTATCGTTACACCTCTTTTATGACATTTTACTTGTCTATTAGGTGAGGCTGAATAATGGCCCAGCTCAAAGATGTCTATGTCCTCATTCCTGGAACCTGTGTATATGTTTTCTTACGCAGTGAAAGGGGCTTTGAAGATGTGACTATGTTAAGAATTTTGAGATGAGGAGATTATCCTGGATTAATTAGGCAGATTCAGTGTAATGATATGAGTTCTTGAAAGAGGAGTACCTCTCCCAGCTGAGTTCAAAGTCAGAGGGAGCTGTTACTACAGAAGAATGGTCAGAAAGATTTAACCTTGTTGACTGCAAAGATGGAAGAAGGGGACTGTGAGCTAAGACATGCAGGAAGCTTGGGGCACCTGGGTGGCTCATTCAGTGGGTTAACCCTCTGATTCTTGATTTCAGCTCAGGTCGTGATCTCATCGTTCTTGAGATCAAGCTCCACATTGGGCTCTATGCTGACAGCAGGGAGTCTACTTGGAATTCTCTTCCTCTCTCTGCCCATCCCCCCCCCCATCACATTCTCTGTGTCTCTGTCAAATAAATAAACATTAAAAAAAGAAAAAAGAAATTCAGGCAGCTTCTAAAAGCAGAAAAGGCATCAGAATGGATTTTCCCCTAGTCCTGCTAACATCTTGATTTTAGCCCAGTGCGATCCATTTTGAATTTGTTCTCTAGGACTATAACATAATAAATTTGTTAAGGGGCGCCTGGGTGGCGCAGTCGGTTAAGCGTCCGACTTCAGCCAGGTCACGATCTCGCCGTCCGCGAGTTCGAGCCCCGCGTCGGGCTCTGGGCTGATGGCTCAGAGCCTGGAGCCTGTTTCCGATTCTGTGTCTCCCTCTCTCTCTGCCCCTCCCCTGTTCATGCTCTGTCTCTCTCTGTCCCGAAAATAAATAAACGTTGAAAAAAAAAATTAAAAAAAAAATAAATTTGTTAAGATATTAAGTTTGCGGCAATTTGTTACAGCAGTAAATGGAAACTAACATATTTATTAAATTAGTATCTTCCTCAAATGGACTTTGAGCTCCTTGAGGTCAGGACTAAGAAGCAGCATTCTAACATCCATTCTCTTGTTTGGTTTTGGTAATGGAATCCTAGTCATTTTTTCAGGAATACAGGAGGCCCAGCTTCCTTTGCAGTTAAGTGTGGCCATGTGACTATATTATAAAAAGGAGGTGCTATGGGAAACTTCCCAAGCAGATTGACTCAGCTAGGAAAAGTGATTTGTCTATCTCCTGCTTCTTTCTGCTGCTGGAGCTCCCTCAGCCTTGCTTGGCTGTGTGTAATTTAGAATGTGGAACATAGAAGCCACCTCTGAGGATGGCACTCCCAAGAGATAGGTTTATGGGTTCCTGATGGAGTTTGGAGCCACTGTATCTGCCCTGGACAGCCAACCCTTGGACTGTTTTTACTTAGAAGAGATAAGAAAAATAAACCTTATTTAAGCTTCTATGGATTTTCCCTTTTTCATTTATATGAAGCCAAGTCCAATAAATACTAGCACAGACTTAGTGTTGAATCTGCATTGGCTCCTGGCATAGAATATTTGCTCAATGCTTGTTGATGTCCAAGCTCTCTTCTGCCCAAAGCCATTCATCTTTCAGGGACCATACTTCTATGAAAATGTTATATATTTTTTTTCTCATTAGGCTCAGTCTAACCTTTTTCAATGGGTTGAATAGTGTCCCTACAGATTCATGTCTACCCAGAATCTCAGATTATTAACTTATTTGCAAATAGGATTTTTGCAGCCATAATTAGTTAAGGTGAGGTCATATTGGATTTGGGTGGACCTTCAGTCCATTACCTGGTGTTCTAAGAAGAAGAGGAGAAGACAACAATGGACATAAGGAAGAAAGCCATGAGATGATAAATGCAGAGATTACAGTGATGGCAGATACCAGTCAAGGAACGCCCGGGAATACAAGATCTATCTGAAGCTTGAAGAGACAAGGCCTGGGGCCTTCAGAAGCATCATGGCCTGCTGACTCCTTAATCTCAGACATATACCTGCCAGAACTCTGATAGAATAAAAATCTATTGTTTTAGGCTGCCCAGTTTATGATAAGCTGTTATGGCTGCCCTAGGAAACTACTATACCTTCCTTTGCAATAATGCATGCATAATGCTTAGAATAGTTGCTGATGTCATAAATGCACAGCTGTGAGACTTTGTTTATGTATTGCAATCATTATGGTTATTATTATTACCTTCTATGCTATTTTCTGATGCTGAGTATCATACTTTCAGTCAAAATTGTTTTCCAGTATAAATCTTTTGTTTCTTGAATTAGACCATAAGGTCCTTGAGGGCAAAAACAGCTGTTTACACTTTTTTATCCCCCATTTCCATTGCTTGACATGTAACATGGTACCAGGTGTGAGGAGGGCAGCAGCCTTGAGAAATGGAAAATTCCCCATGGATGGTGTTCTCAGAATAACTGCAATCTGCAAAATAGTTACAGCCTCAGGGAATTTGGCAGACAGTTGCCAGGGTCAAAGATCCCTTCTGACTGACAGAAAACTAGATAAGAACAAGGCTGGTGTTTCTCTAGACATCAACCAAGTGGGGAGGATCAGACCCTGGCACAGCTCAGTCACTACCCAGTGACTTTTTTTATAAGATTTTTTTTATAGAGGAAGGGGTCTATTAAAAAGTCATTTGTTTCTCTTTTTAAATAAGTGCTTTATTTATTTTGAAATCTGCTATAGTCAAAGTACAAAGAAGCCCATTAAGATATCTATGTACAGCTATTATAAGAGAGAACACAGCCTGGGGGAGCAAGACATTTTTTTGTAAAGCAGCATATCTTCTATTTTCAAACTCCCTTGTCACTTTCCTCAGCAGCATTACTGAGATGCAAAATTTTCAAACTTCTTTGCCTTCTCTTGTGAGATTATGTGCCTATAACTTGCTTTCAGGCAGTTCTCACTCTAGAAGTGAACCCCCTCCCCAAAAAATGTTCTTGAGATTTTGGTGAACATAGGGCTGTCATTTTGAGAGTCACAGATAGGGAATTCTAGGGCTTTCCTAGAAAGAGACATGCAGAGGAACAAGAATACATTAGAATTATCCATATTTTAGATCCAGGGACCTGGATGGTAGGTCAGGACAACCTAATTGATGATTCTCTTTACTCCTCAAAGCCAAAACCTAAAAAGTAGCTCAAATTTGTTCTCCGATTAATATGGTCCAACTAACTTTCTTGATGCTTTACATACACTAACTTGTTTAATCTTGTGATAACTGATGAAGAAGTCCTTTTCATTTTTCTGATTTTACAGATTAGGTAACTGAGACACAAAAATGACTTATGTAATTCCTCTAGGAATTCCTCCTTCACCCTCTGCACTTTAAATTCAGCCTGTTAACCCCTGGCAAGGTGTGTTCAGCCTCTTTACTTTCCTGGCCCAATTTCCTCATTGGTAAAATGCATCTCAATCTATATAAAGAGAATGGAAAGAATGTCACTTTCTGCCCTGCACCTTCTTAGTGTTTGTGTGTGATTTAGTAGGGAAAGTGAAACTGAATATGCAGATTAACTAACACAAGTAAACAGATTAAGTTCTAGAGCAGAGGCAGGAGTCCTGCCTCCAACATTCCTAATATCTAGGCAAAAGTATAAACTCAGGCCCACATGCCTTATGTCTACATTCTACATGATTAAAATGCATAAATCAAGCTAATGAAGATATATTCTAACCTCTTAATTTGACAGACATACTTCCATAAAAACCTGGAAGTCCAAATTCAAAGTTAGCGTTCTCCAACACATTAGAGTCTGATGCCTGAGCCAGGGTACTCGAGAAGAGCCAGGACGGGTTCCCTGACTCCTCACTGGCCCCTGACTCACAGCCTGCTCTCCTTCTCTTTCCACTCCCGTCTCTGTCCTGGAATGTGAGGGGCCTTGGACACTCAAGATAGACACATTATTTTATCATCTTCAATGATATTCCTTCCTAAAAGAATTGTCAGATTTAGAAAACAACAACAACAAAAACACTACATAATGCCCAGTTAAATATGAATTTCACAAAGATGATGGATATATTTTTAGAATAAAATTTTTAATGTAACATTTTGTTGTTTATCTGAAATTTAACTTTAACTGGGTATTCTGGATTTAATCTGTATTTAACTCTACCGATATGCATTTGCCCATTGGCCACACTTCAGGCCCACTGATACATATTCTCATGACTATTTCTAACTTGCCATTGGAATGGAGGAGATCAAAGGTACACACAAATCCTGGAATGATCTTGGGGCTTCTTTGGCATGCAGTTCTGTAATCTAGGGTATGCAGAGTATGATTTAGAAGATGTGTACACATGATTTAGGCATGTGCCCCTTAGACACAGGGAAGGACGAGAAACAGGCCCTATAAAGTGCAAGGCACACTTATTTTCCAGGTCTGTAAATAGAATTAACAATGCACAGTGAGACGGTTGAACACTGCCTGGTAGGATCTGAAAAGAAATTATGGGACACGTGGCATTTAATTTGAATCTTGATAGGGACAATTCAGTTGAGTTAAGGAAACGACATTCATGTCTGATGATCTTTCAGTGTTAAAAACATCAAGCCCTTTATATGTTTTTAATTCCTATGCTTTTAATGTCTACAAATATTAGGTAAAATTCACCTTCTTTAAAAAGAGTTCTTTAAGCTTATTTATTTTGAGAGGCAGAGCAAGCAGGGGAGGGGCAGAGAGAGAAGGAGAGAAAGAATCCCAAGCAGCTCTGCACTGTCAGCACAGGGCCCCATGCAGGGCTTGAACTCATGAACCATGAAATCATGACCTGAGCCAAAACCAAGAGTTGGAAGCTTAACCGACTTAGTCACCCAAGCACCCCTATGGTATAATTCATCTTAAAGATGATGAAATTAACTGATACATAATGAGGGAGACTTTGACTATTTGTTGATTTGTAGCGTGGGGCATAAAGATGAAACGAATGTAGGGTGCTACAAATAGAAGCTCTTTCACTCAGCTGGAACAATGACGACAGAAACTCAGGGCCACCAGGTAGCCAAGATCATGGGAAAAAGGCAACAAGTGAGAAGTGAAGTTTAAGTCCCACATTCCATTTTTTCTCAAGGCAGTTGCACACTCCAAGGTTACACATGCTCGGGATGAGATAGAATTTAAACAGAGAGCAACTGCTAAGAGGCTAAATGTGTTAGCAGAGAATTAGCAGTCTCATGGTGTTGAAGAGGAAAAACTAGACTAGAGAGACTGCCAAGGGAGAGAGCCCTGGTACACACCCCAGGCATTCAATTAGAATCGCAGAAGGGCTATGCCCTAGGAGAAAAAGGCAAAACAGAAATGGACCAGCTTTCACAGAATCAAAGTGATCTGCTCATTTGCTATCTTCTGTTTAAAAGAAAATTAAACCCTCCCTAGAGGCAGATAACGCCATCCAGTGTCGCTATATTTTTTTATACATAGTGTATAGCACTCAATAAAGAATTATTAGCCATCCCAGAAACCAGGACTAGATGATTCAGGGGAAAAAGAAAAAGATAGATAATAGAATTATCCCTAGATGTTTTGGATTATAGGATAAAAAAGGCAGAAGCTAGTAAAAAATATTTGCAGTGCATCAATCCAAGAAAGACTCATATCCAGATTATACAAATAATTCTAAAAATCAATTCAGAAAAAAATCACCCATTGAACAATTTGAACAAAAATCTCAGATATCACAAAAGAGTATAACTAAATGGCTAATAAACACATAAAAATTATGGTCAACTGTATGATAAAAAATTCAAATTACACAGCACTAAGAAACATGCATACTGGAATAGATAAATTAAAAATTGATATTACAACAAATGTGTTACTCTGATGTGAGAGTAATATATTATTATTATTATTACAGAATTACAGTATTACATTTAACATCATATCTACCCATCTTAACAAATGTTCAATCGACAGCACAATATTGTTAATTATAGGCATGATGTCATACAGCAGATCTATACAATTTATTCATCTTGCAAAACTGAACCACTATATCCATTGAACAGCAATTCTTCATTTCCTGCCCCCTCTGCCACCCCTGGAAACCACTATTCTACTATTTCGTTCTTTGTATGTATATACCACATTTTATTTATTTCTTCATTGATAGACCTTTATATTATTTCTGTATCTTAAAGCTATTGTGAGTACCACTGCAGTCCTACAATAATCACATCTTCAAGATTCTGATTTTAACTCTTTAGGGTAAATATTAAGAAATGGGATTGGTGCCATTCTGGAAAACAGTGTGGAGGTTCCTCAAAAAATTAAAAACAGACCTACCCTATGACCCAGCAATAGCACTGCTAGGAATTTATCCAAGGGATACAGGAGTGCTGATGCATAGGGGCACTTGTACCACAATGTTTATAGCAGCACTCTCAACAGTAACCAAATTATGGAAAGAGCCTAAATGTCCATCAACTGATGAATGGATAAAGAAATTGTGGTTTATATACATAATGGAATACTACGTGGCAATGAGAAAGAATGAAATAGGGCCCTTTGTAGCAACATGGATGAAACTGGAACGTGTTATGCTAAGTGAAATAAGCCATACAGAGAAAGACAGATACCATATGTTTTCACTCTTATGTGGATTCTGAGAAACTTAACAGAAGTCAATGGGGGAGGGGAAGAAAAAAAAAAAAGAGGTTAGAGTGGGAGAGAGCCAAAGCATAAGAGACTGTTAAAAACTGAGAACAAACTGAGGGTTGATGGGGGGTGGGAGGGAGGGGAGGGTGGGTGATGGGTATTGAGGAGGGCACCTGTTGGGATGAGCACTGGGTGTTGTATGGAAACCAATTTGACAATAAATTTCATATAAAAATAAAATAAAATAAAATAAAATTAAAATAAAATAAAATAAAATAAAATAAAATAAAATAAAATAAATAAAATCATGAAAAAGAAATGGAATTGCTGGACTTTATATTTCTATTTTTAATTTTTGGAGAAACCTCCATGCTTTTTCCCATTGTGACTGCACCATTTTACACTCCTTTCAACACTCCTACTCAGTGGTTCCAATTTGTCCACATTCCAACCAACATTTACTATGTTTTATTTATTATTAGATATTTCGTTCTGGTTTTGATTTGCATGTCGCTGATGATTAGTGATGTTGAACACTTTTTTCATAAATCTGTTGTCTATTTGGATGTCATCTTTGGGTAAATGTCTGTTTAAGTCTTTTGCCCATTTTTTTAATTAGGATATTTGATTTTTTTTTTTTTTGCTATTGAGTTATAGGAGTTCCATGTAGATTTTGGTTATTAACCCCTTAACAGATATGGTCTCAATTTTTTTTTCCATTCTATAGTTTGCATTTTCATTCTGTTAATTGTTTCCTCTGCTGTGTCTGGTGCAGGATTTTGACAGTGCAGGAGACTATTGGATGGAAGATGGGGCATCTCTGTATCTTCTGTTCAGTTTTGCTGTGAATCTAAGGCTACTTTTAAAAAGTGAGGTCTAGGGGCGCCTGGGTGGCGCAGTCGGTTAAGCGTCCAACTTCAGCCAGGTCACGATCTCGCGGTCCGTGAGTTCGAGCCCCGCTGGGCTCTGGGCTGATGGCTCAGAGCCTGGAGCCTGTTTCCGATTCTGTGTCTCCCTCTCTCTCTGCCCCTCCCCCGTTCATGCTCTGTCTCTCTCTGTCCCAAAAATAAATAAACGTTGAAAAAAAAATTAAAAAAAAAAAAAGTGAGGTCTATTAAAAAACAAAACCATTAGAATATACAATACTAAGAATGAACTCTAATATAAACTACGGAGCTGGGGACATAGTGTTCAATGGTCGTGGTAAGAAGTACACAGGAACTCAGTACTTTCTTCTCAGTTTTGCTGTGAACATCAATTTCTCTTTTAAAAAGTATTTTGGGTGTACCTGGGTCACTCAGTTGGTTGAGTGTCTAACTCTTTACTTTGACTCAGGTCATGTTTCATGGGTTCAAGCCCCACATCCAGCTCTGGAGCCCACTTGGGATTCTCACTGCCCCTCCCCTGGTGATGTGCATGCTCGCTCTCTCTCTCTCTCTCTCTCTCAAAATAAATAAACTTAAAAAAAAGTATCTTCAACAATTAACTGACAATATTAAGGCTTAGTAAGTATATGGAGAGATTGTAATTCTCATATCCCACTAGTTAGAGTGTAAGTTGGTACTACTGCTTTGGAGAATGGTTTGCAACATTGACTCATCTCAACATGTGCACTTTCTAATCCAGGAATCCAGCTCCTGAGAATATACCTGCCTGAAGATGTTACATTTGTTTATCGAAGGACATGCGCAAGAATACACATAGCAGTTCTGTTCATAATAGCCAAAGATTGGGAACAAAGTGCTCATCCAGAATAAAATGGATAAATTATGGCATAACCATACAGTGAGATTCTATAGAGCATTGAACGTGATTTAACAGAAGCTGACAAAATCTCAAAAGTAAAATTTTGAGTGAAGAAATGCCAGACATAAAAGCAAATATACAATATTCTAGCACGTGAAATTCAAAATCAGGCTAATTAATCATATGATATAAAAACAATGGCTACCTTTGAAGGTATTGGGCATGAAATGGACCACTCTGGCACTGGTAGTATTCTATATAATTATCTGGGAGCTGAGAATGTTCATTTCTGGGAACTGGTATGTTCACTTCTGGCAGTTCATCAAGCTGCACAACTTGGGGTTTCTTCACTGTTTATATACACATACTAGACTTCTTTTTATAGAAAAATATTTACAAAAAAATGGGAAAAGCATGTGTTTATCCTCACTGGGGCCTCACTAATGCTGGAGTTCATTTAATGGTATGTTATTCAATACCCATCACTTGAGCTCAATTTACAAAGTAACTAGACTTAAAGTACCATTCCCTGATGCCTGTTCAGTTTGTATCATCAAATTTTTATTCACCAAGTACAGTGTTGACAAAAATAGTGCCAAGGTCTAGAGGATAAAAATTAGTAATACATCCAAACTATCCAAATAGCATAAAACTAGTTCTAGGAGACATATATGAAAAGGTAGTTTTAAATTAATAAACATGAAGAAATAGGAACAAGTTCCCAAGGAATGTAGGAGAGGAAACTGGGAGGTTTGTCTGCTCTGTTAAGTTTGTGTGAGTGAGTGAGTGAGTGAGTGTGTGTGTGTGTGTGTGTGTGTGTGTGTGTGTGATTTTCAAAAAAGAATTTCGAAAGCAAATGATTCCTGGTCTTTATCTTCAAAATGAATAAGAACGTAAGCATGTAAAGATGAGGAAAGAGGGAATTGCTAAGAGAGGAAGAGGCATGAGTGAAGATGCTGGACTGTTAAATTGTGGCATAAGAGCTGAATGTACAAGCAGCTCAGTAATATGAGCACATACATTTTAAGGCAGCAGGTGGTATGAAAAATAGATGGGAAGTTAAAGCCCTGGCAGAGTGAAGCTTAGAGCCACTCTGTATAACTATTGGTTAAGGGAACACATTGACACAGTGGGCATATATTAACCTGAAGCAACATAGTTTATCCATATCTAAACTCAGAAAAGCATGCAAGAGACCACACACTGGCACACATGTATGTGTGTGCTACTGGGGACTTTTATAAACTCATTCTGGACATCCACTAAGGCTTCTTTCATCCACTGTCACTCCGGAACATCTAGTTTCCCCACTTCAAACCTGACAAGGTCACCTCATCTTCAAGAAAAATATAGGGGTAGGCATGGAATGTTAGGAATGTTGAGGTATAGGCATCTTGGCATCCAGGGTGTGGGTGAACAGCTAACTGTTGTAGAAACATTTTACATTTATGGAAAGCTCCTTAGACAGACTCTGACCCAGCTGGGAGGATTCCCACAGCAGTGGTTCCCATGGATTTCTAAGTCAAAGCATAGAATTGATCAGGCTGTGCAACAGAAAAATCCTTACTTTTTTTTAATTTGAGGAACATCAATCTTTTCTAATTTAAACAAAAGCACTCCACGAGCAGTGGCAGTTCTTGTTGACCATGCCAAGAAGTTTGAAACTTGGGCCTGTATGTGTTGTGAGAAATTTTGAAGGATTTTCAGCTTAGGTATATTGTTGTGTCACTAATTAGGAGAATATATATAAACATAGAAACAAGGCTGGAGGCAAAGATCCAGATTAGGAAATTGCATATAATAATCCAAGTGAGAATTAGAGTTTGGTATATGGCAACTATAGTAAAAATGAAGAGGAAGAGTTGGATTTGAGAAATAATTGGTGGGATTTATTGGCTATAGATTGAGGAGAAAAACTTGGTGGGATTAATTGGTGGATGATTTTTGGGCATCTCAAACCACATTAATAGGATAGAATGGAGAATGAGCAGGTCTGTGAAGATGAGTTTGGCTTTAAATCCATGGGGTTCAGGTATTTTTGAAATATTCAAATAAACATAGGTATATCATAATTGAACCAAAAGTTAATGACCAGAAATATAGGGGGATAACCTGGCAATGTCATGGAATCCAGGGGAGTTTCAAACAGAAGCCTGTGTTCAGTGGTGTCAAATATTGAAGATGTCAAGTAAGATTAAATTGACAGTGAGCAATTCACTTTGACAACTTTTAAACCATTGGTTACTCCTTGGAGAACTTTTTCAACATAATTGAAGGGGTGGAAACCAAATTGCATTGGGTTGAAAATTGAAAGAAAGGAAAAAAGAAAGAAGAGATAGTAAGAAAAGGCTGTCTTCTGAAGTTATTTTGCTGGTGGTGGAAGATGATCAAAAGCTACCAGATTGGGTTATACAGTTTTATTCTCTTTGTTTTGTTTTGTGTTTGCATTGGCTGTGAAAGAGAAGACAAATATGAAAGGGATATAGTTGGTTTAGAAAGAAGATGGAATAACTGATGAAACGTTGACTAGGGGTCTTGGAGAAGGTGGGAGCGTAATCATGATCATGACAATAATAGTGATGGTCATGATCATTACTATAATGGCACCATCTCTCATTTATGGAATTCCAACAATGGGAAACTTCGTAAGAAAGGTCCCATCATATCAACCTACAGAGGACAAAGTGAGACTTAGGGAGGTTGAGTAACTTATCCAATGTCATGCAGCCATGAAGTGTTAAAGTTTGGATTTAAATCCAGTTTTCCCTGATATTATTGCACATGTCTTAATCATTATTATACACTCTCTGTCATAAATCAAGCGTATCGCTAGATGGGGCAGATGGAAATTTGCTTCATCCCTGGAAAGGAACAGACTTATTCCAGGTTCTTTCCCCTATTTTGGTAATAGGTGTATGTTCAGAAGGATCATATTAAATTCTCTGTGATACTCTATTTTTTTGGCATTTGAGATGATTTAGTTTCCTTCATTCATATTTGCTTCTTTGCCTTAACTGGCAAGATGATCCACATATCAGTTTTACTTGGCATGACAATATACTTTATTTGCCAAACCAGGACAAATTTGAAAGCATAAGAGAGCATTGTTAATACAAATTAAACCAAATAGGCATCAACCAGGACTATTCTAAACAAACCTTGTTGTAGTTGTAATACCCACAGTTTTTACATATACAGTGTGGTGAAGATTGAATTGGTATGGTTGATGTTGCTTAGTTCAGAGCCATAAACCATATTCTGTGTAGGGAAAACCAACATTGTTTTCATAAAATCTGTGCCATTAGTATCTGTCCTTTACACAGATATTGTTTATTGTTCTGAGATGATCTGAGAATCACATTGTATTGAGAATTAAAAGGGAAACTCAGACAGAAATCATCTAATCCAATCTTTGTTCATTTGGCCAATTTAATCTTGTTCTGAAGACTCCACTTACCTAGTAAATGAAGTTACCTATATAAAGTTAAATGAAGTTGCCTATATAAGACCCTTTGAAATAACTTTAAGGAAGCTGACCCATTGTATGTTCTCTAAGATGTATTTTGACGTGTACACTTTTGTGTGTACACGTGTGATTAGAACACTTTTTAAAAAATCCAACTACTCAAGTCTAAGGGTCTTTTTTTTCATAGATTAAATCCAAATGTTGACATAGGTTTTTTTCCCCTCTATTTTGAACCAAAATAAATTGGGAGCATAGTAGTTTTGTACAATTGGACTTTGTGCCCCACTAAGTATCTTTATTGCTGTCTTCATGGACCACTTAACTGTATCCTGCTATTCTTTAAATATAAGCAACAGCTTTGTTCTCTTCCTCCTGATCACTGTGTTATTGTCACTGAGAATTTAACAAAGATCATCCATCCAACTTTTTCACTACTCTGCTCTCAGCCCTTCTCATCAGGCTTCTCTTTCTCCTGCTTACAGTATAATAGTACGGTACCCAAATTCTCATGCCAAAAACTTGGGAGTCATCTTTGGTTTTCCCTAACACTTTACACATCACTCCACAAACCACCCAGTAGCATTTCAGCCCCACTTACCAAAAGCATCTTGAATCCTGTGATTTATAGTACTACCTCCATCCCCCCTTATCTGGTTATGCAATTTTGTCAATTTCCTGCTTCCATTCTTGTCCCCACTTTCTTCTCTATAGCATGAGTAGATTTTGAAAAATACAATTTCCACTTTATCAAATGTCATGTAATTATCTCCTAGGTCTCCATCATCAGGCTCCTACTGTGTGCTACTATGCCATTGTGTTACTATGATATTTGTTATTTCTCAAACAGAGAGAGCTTGTGTCCTCTCCAGGGCCATTGTGCCTGCTGTTCTTTTAGCCTGGCATTATTTTCACCATTATATTTTTATACCTAGCACCTTCTCATGGTTCATGTGTCTTCAAGTGTCATTTTATCTGTAGAACCTTTCCTGATAACATAACGTAACATAACACACACACACACACACACACACACACACACACACACACTTCTTGGTGAGTCAACCCTGCTTTATTTTTTTTTCCAAAAGCTTATTTATTTTGAGAGAGAGAATGAGCAGGGGAAGGGTAGAGAGAGAAAGAATTTCAAGCAAGCTGCGCAGATCCCAATGTGGGGCTTGAACTCACGAACTGTGAGATCATGACCTGAATCAAAAACAAGGGTCAGACACTTAACTGACTGAACCACCCAGGCACCCCCCTGCTTTTTTTTCTTGATGGTACTTGACAAATGTGTATAGTTGATTGAAGTATGTCTGGTCCACATGAATGTCAATATCATGAGGGCCAAGACACCATATATGTTATACATATAGCTGCAGTGCCTAGGATAGCGGCTACATTATTGGAGAACTTGGTAATGCTTGTTGAATAAATGAACTAGGTAATTGCAAAGACAAAATGAGATCATGTATGAGAAGGGCCTAGAAAAAAGCCCAACATACAATGAATCCTCCTGCTAGCCTCTGGCTAAAGTGGAAAGTGTATCTTTTACATCAAGTTTAGTTATGCACTTTCATACTAAAAGATACCATGATGCAGGAAATAAAGATTATTGGTCTGAAGTTAAAATGTTTTACTTTCTTGATAAACAAATACAGTTTCCAAGGATGAGACGTTTATTTAGGAAAGCATAGACAGAGTCACTGAGTCACTGTCTTAGGTTAAGTCCTGGGCATTCTGAGATGACATGTGTAAATGGAAACCAGCTTGGATGCTCTTCTGTGTGCCAGTATTCTGACAGGTAGCACAAATGTTTCTTCTAGTGATAGGCAATTCAAAAGTTCTAGAATGTCCTACCAAGGAGATCATGGTAGAGGGCAAGATGGGCACATAAACAAAACATTACCGTGTAGTGTGAGGAATACCTTGGTAGAGGGAGTGATTACTCTAGAGCTCCAGGAAGGATTAATATAAAAGATGAAGACTGATGTGTGATAGAAGAGATGCCAACTCGTCAGACATTGGAAACATGGGAGAACGTAGGTAGATAAACTAGTATGTAAAAATCACGGAGACATGAAGTTGAATGGTGTGTTCAGTTAACCACAGCTGTGCAATACATCTGTGTATAATAGAAGAGGGAAGAACAATGCAAGATGTGTCTGGAGATGAAGGCAGGGGTCCTGGCCCCATTACCAACACACAATTACTCTTCAATAATTATTCCTATTTTCCTCTGCTCCCATTCAAGATATCCAATCAGGGAGGTATATTTTCACTGAAGCACTTTTCAGATTAAACCAAAGTGAGTTCTTGAGTCAAGAAATTAATGTCTTGAACATATGATTTCCTTTCATCTTAATTTTTCCATTGCTTTAAACACTTAAACATCATTTCCTGTTGTTTTATGCTTAAAATTCATCCTTTAAAAAAGAATTCTTTATGTCAAGTGTTTTTAGAGAGCTTTGATGTAAGTGCAACTGTTTTTAACACATGTGAGTTGGCCTTTGCTGTGGGCAAAGAGCTAAAGAAAATATTATTTGTCCTGCCTTTGTATAGCCATTCCTTATGATTTTAACTTAATACAAACATATCCTATATTACAAATGATACATTATTTCTAAAATCCCTACTGATATTTAATTATAAGTTCCAAATTCAATGTTTATTATGCAAACTGTCAGAAAAAGTGCAATCTATTTTATGTTCTTAAATCTTAACCAATAATCTTTAAAATTTGCCACTGAAATCATTCTTTATTTCTAATGCAGTTTCTTTAACTGGCTTTAATCTGTTTTTATGTTTCCTTTCGGGGGGCAAATTTTTGTGTGTCTTTTTTTTCAGTTTGTTTTATGTCAGTAATTAAGGCTTCCCAAAAAGTTTTGAATGCAAAATCTACAAACCTTAAGAAAACCGGGAGTCCCAATTTAAAAGCCAGTAGTCTATGTGATGTGACGCTTATCATGGTTCTATAGAATCATGGTCAAGAACAGAATTAGTGAATTTCTGAATTCAAACATAAGATGTGGGTTGATAATTGGATTGTGAATATGTAGCCAGTAAAACAAGATGATGGGTAAGTCGACGTTTCCTAAGGACTGATTAGGTTATCAGTTGAATAGATGAATAGTGAATATCCAATTATATGACTCCTTAGAATTAGTCAAAACTTTTCAGCAATGAGTTGTAGGAGGAAAAAAGAGAGAGGCAAGCAAGCATCATTTAATTTAAGAGCATAAAAGATTCCTCTCTAGAAATCTGACAGCCCAGCTGTGTATGTGTTTTTATCTCTATAATGATTTTGCAAGCTGAATATTGGAACTTCAGTGCCATGTTAACTTTGATTAAAAAATGAGGGACTAGTCAGAGAAAACAGCATCAATGGCAAGAGATGGGAAACCAAATGGTCTGTGTGTGTGTGTGTGTGTATGTGTGTGTGTGTGTACACATGTGAATGTATGAGTACATGTGCCGGTGAGTTTAGTGATAAAGTCTGCAGTCTGCCTATAATCTTTGTGTTTTCATCCTGGCCAATTCTAGTCATTCTTGACTAAAAGTCAAGCTCTAGAGAAAAGCATTAGGTGATTTTATGAAGTTTTGGTGATCAAAGGGCTATAATCTCTCTTGATTTCTGTGTAATTATTAGGACTCTGAGGCTTATTTTTCCCTTATATTGCTCATAAAGGAAGTTTTAGTATCTGTGACTGACCTCTTACCTACTTACATAGTCTCTTTTTTTCCTAAACACTTGTGTTTAATGCACAAGTGCTTTCTTCCCTGTATCTCTTCTAAATTATACCTTTTCAGAAGTTTTTCTTTTCCTCCTAAGCATACCAAACTTGGCAATAGTCATAGGCAATAAAATTTGCCCTTAGATATTGCTCTTTTGACCTCCAACTTCCATTCATCTTGCTAATTTTTTCTTTTCAAATACTAAAACCCTTTGTCAAATGTTATCAGTCGTGGAGGTGATGAGGGAAGAGTCCAAAACTGCACATTGGAACATCAATGAAAACCTCCATCCACCTCTGAACTGTTTTCAGAGTGCAGTGTTCTTCTTTCAGAATAAAAATATATCATTTCCACTAGTGATCGTGTACTTTAGACTCATGAATTAACAGAAAATTTGGGGTTTCATAAAACTAAGGTCTCAGAATCATAGTCCCTCAAAGTCTACCACCAAGAGGATAGTTAGTGTTTTTTATGGGTTAAAAAGATGAACTAGACTCTGTGTCTGTTATTAATGAGTTCAGTTTATGTGGGACACAAACAAGAGAAATAATTATAAGGTACCAAAGAGACGTAGCGTGTGACCAAAGTGGTGACAGCTAACTTAATCTCAGAAAACTGATAATGGCTTGCCAGGAAAGGTGATATTGAGCTGGCATTAGAGAGAAATAAATAAGAACTTTACAGGGAGAGACAAGAGTTGGGGAACAGCATTTCAGGCCCATGAAACAGCCTGTGCAAAGCCATGGGGCTGTCAAATCTTCATCTGTTCAGGAACCAGTGAGAAGTTATTGCTCAGCTAGTATCCCAGTACTTTGGTAGAAAAAAAAAAAACAAACAATTGCCTAAAGGATTTTCCAGTGACCTGAAGGGGTAAAGGCAGTGCTAAGGAAAAAAAAAAATCAGTAAATGATATGGTCAAAGACTTGGGTGTTTAGTTTATTATCTGGGAAATTCAGAATGACCTAGTAAATAGCTGAAAAATTAAAATGTTCATTTACAAAGGCAATTTTTTTTAATTTTCAAGCACATAGTACATATAATTGTATACTAATAAGTAAATTGAGATAAGTTAATGAGAAAATAACAATTTGAAACAGATCTCCTTTACATAAATATGGGTTCAAAATACAAAAGCATGTTAACAATGGAGAACTAATTGCTGAATAAAGAAAATGAAGGCATGTAAAAGGAGTTTTAATGTCTTTAGTGATTTTGAAAATCACTTTAATGATTCTGAAAATGCCATTTAAAGTTATTCTGTTTTCTCAAAAATTAGACTCTAAAAAATTCAGAACTGCCTATGCTTAGTAAAATATCTATCCTGATTTATGCTGGGGTTATCTCAAATAAAAATTAGTGGAATCCTAAATATTTTACTGTATTTTACTCTTAAATCACTCTCCAATTTAGAGAGCACCCAGAGAAATGTGCCCTGAAAAGCCTTATAATTTCAAGATATTGAGCCCAAGGCAGAACTTGAAATAGAAGATTAGGAGGAGGAGGGAATATGTAGACATTCTTTTTTCTTCTCTGTAATCCTGGGATAATCCATCATGTTCTCTTTCAGGTTCATCACCTCTGAACAAGAAGATAGGAAATAGGAGAGAAATAGTGAGGTAGACAAAATTTAGTCTTGATGAATTCTCTCCTCTATGATGCTGCCCTTCTTTGAGCTGCTTGAATCCTCTTATAGTCTCCTGTACCAAAAGGAGGGAATTCTGTTTTCTCCGAAGCCATTCTTAACCCAAAGAGAGAGAGCAGAGACTGGCTTCAAGGAAGCAGCAGACAGATAAGAATGTCCTATGAGGCCTTCTCACTTTTTTCTTAATCAAACATATAAGCAACTACCACATTACTTCAAATGAGATCCAATTGTAGACTACCATAATTTGGAATATGTCTCTAACCAGAGGCCAAAAAATCTGAATGTTCTCAGAGTTCAGGCATATACAACAAATTGGTGAAGCTGGAAAATAGCTAGATAGTACCAACAGAATGGACACATACTTGCTTAAAGTTACTCAAATCCTAAATATTTTTAAAATAGTCACCTACAGACTAAATTCTGCCACTGGCCTTCAGTTTGTATCTTACACTAGCGAAAAAGATTTCCTCTCTGTCACTCAATTGTTGGGATTAGTCCCTTCCAGAGAGAGCTTCACTCCTGTGCTTCTAGGATTCTATCTTCTTCTCATGCTCCCTCTATAGTTCTCTGTACTCCCAGGAAACCTTAATAAAGTTGCCTCTACTCTATTTATATATTTACTTATTCGCTTGTATATTTACCTAGGTATGCATTTATTTATTAGTATTTTTCTGGACCCACATTGATTCTGGAACTAGAATCTAGTCCCAGCCTCAGCATAGCTTGACTGTGATAAAGATAAAAACTTAGAGCAAGTATGATAGTGGTTCTTTATAAGGCATAGATTACTTTCACTACTTTGTCACATTTGATTCTTATAGCAACCCTAGGAAGTGGGTCAGGCAGATATTGTCTCTAAATTACACATGAAGCAAGTGAGAGTAAATGATTTTCCTAAATTTCCCTAAAAAGCAAGGAGCCTGTGCTTTAATCTAATTTATTTTATTTTATTTTTCATTATGATAAGTATACTCTTTAATCCCCATCCCCCACTCACCTCCCTTCTGGAGACTCTATAGTTAAGAGTCTGTTTCTTGGTTTGTCTCTGTCTCTTTTGCTTTTGCTCATTTGTTTTGTTTCTTAAATTCCCCATATAAGTGTGATCATATGGTATTTGTTTTTTTGTGACTGACTTATTTCACTTAGCATTATACTCTCTAGTTCCATCCATGTTGCTGCAAATGACAAGGTTTCATTCTTTTTTATGGCTCTAATCCAAATTACAGTATATTTTCTCCCTGTTATACCAACCTTCTTATTTTTCTTTTCTCTTGTTTATTTCTTCTTCTGCTACATTTTCTATATTTCCCCTCCCTTCTCCCCTCACCCCACTTTGCTCCCTTCTAGCACTGCCACAGCCTGCACTTGTTGCCTGTAAAAGGCAAGACACTAACCTGACAGGCTATAGCATGCCTCAGGCAGCTGGCTGTGGGAGTGGCAAACGGAGTGAAATCAAGTCCTCAGCAGAACATAGTGTCAATGCTGGGCCTTGGACAAGCTTTGGTTAGGCATTGGGATGGCAGATAGATTTTTGGGAGTTGAATGCAAACTTTTTAAAGAACTCAATACTAAATTAGCTTGATGTCCAAAATATTATATTAATCCAGGTACTGGCATTTTTCCAAAGGCAAGAAATCCCTATTTTCTATCCATGAGAGCCTCATTTCATTCCTCTACATTGCCCTATGAGGCTGCCTCAAGCTTCAGATTGCTCTTGCAAGTATTGGGATAGAATTAAACTGATGATCATCCATGTGCAGAGAAAGTGTGATAGAGTCTTAATTTTCTGCACTAGTTCATCTCTTAATAGAGAATTGAATGCTCTCTTTTAGTCCATTGCAAATTAAGCAAAAGAATCTCCACTTTACATAGGGAAATCTGCAGCAAGGGGCAACTCTTCAATAAAAAGAGGTGTGAGGTAAGGTGTAAGACATCCTACCAAGATGTACAAACAAACTAATCATGCTGCCTTGTATAATTTTCTCTCAAACTCTTACCCAGGTGGGGGTCTAAGTTCTCAGGTGGAGACAAATCTAATTTCAGTCTCACCAACTAAAGGCTGTAATCAGTCTTCCTGCTTCTGGCTAACTATTCTCTCTTCCTCCATTTTACTCAAACATAATATTAAAAGAGGTCCCTGATTTCTCTTATTTTGAGTAGCTGGACCATCATACTGCAGTTTAAGCCCAAGTGGGCTAGATATAGCCACTTTTTGTAGGGTTTACAACAGTAAATGGGAATTATGAACTTCTCAACCCAAAACTAAGTGGTTAAATAATTTGTTTTTATAATACAGTAGGTGACTGTGGCTGATTTTACAGGTATAATTTAAATGGCATGGCAATGGTGTTGCATTAGCACCAGGATCCTAATAAGGGATGTAAATCACTTGTGTTTTCCAGAGGGAAGACAATATGGGGGTGGGGGTGGGGGAGGCAGGGCAGGTGATGGCATGTGTATTCCAGATAGGACATCTGGCCTGTCTCTTATTTTTATTTATTTATTTATTTTTTGCTATCTTCATGTCTAACAACTTACTTCTGCTTTGTCTTTCCTGTCTTTTGCTTGGCTAAATTTAACACACACTTTAAGGCTATTTAACACACACTTAATCAATTTCAGGCTTTCATAGGCATTTGTGAGAAACCCCTATCATTGAAGCTATATGTAATTGAATTTTCTCTACAATCACCATTTTCCCAAGTTCTGTGCTAATCCTTCTTTCTTTTAATGTCACCCTTGAAAATCCTTCCTGTTCTTTTTTCACTCCTTGTCATGAGAAGTTCAAATTGGAATTATGCTTAGCTATTCACTGCTATATTTGAAACTCCAAGAGAACTCACTTTTCTTCTTTGTGGCTGTGTACATTCACATGATCAGCTGATTGAAAATTGAACTGCTAGATGGGCTTGACAATTCAGACACTATTCTTTCAGGGGAATCTCCCTTCTCATGAAGGCAATCCTTTTGGAAGTAGAGAGACACATTACTCTGTGCAATTCAGCTCATATTTATCCTTAGCTTAAAGATTGGTTCATGCCTAGAGACGGCTCTCCTGACAATGAGTGACAGTTAATGTCAGAAGTTCAGGAGGAGGTACAGAAAGATAACTTAGAGAAGAAAATTGCACTGTAGTTCAACCTTTACAGAGCAAAAGTGGCATCTCATGTATTAAATGCGTCCAGAAAAGAGATAGGCTTAATTAAGTTTTATAATAAATCCAGTATTTTTATTATAATAAATGTAAGAATTTGTGAAATATCATTTACTCAATCAATAGGTATTTTTTGAGTGCTTGCTCTTTGCCTACACTGTGTCTGGTATTAGAAGGCTGCAAAAAAAGTCATATTATCTGGGCCCAAGAGAAAGAAGAATAACTAATACCCTTAAACAACATTAAATTATAATATATAGGAGTAAATCACTAAAGTCTAGAATTGTATGGAAGGTGTCACTTATCAATTAATTTAGTACGTATTAGGGAGTATATTGGTATGCCAGATGTGCTTTTATGTACATTTATGCAATTATTTATGCAATCTAATCTTAGACAATAGAACCTTATTTGGCCTTCATGAAAATGACATTTGAATTTAAACTTTCATATGGAAGATGAACTTTATCTGGATCCATGTAAGTAAGACTTGGAGCAGGTAGACAAGGATAGAGAAGAGGAACTAACAATTGCAGGTAACATAAAATGTGGTCAGTACATTAACGATTATTTCCCTTAGACAGTATCATTCAATCATAATAACAATTCTACAAGATAGATTTTTTCTTTCCTTCTTACTAATGAGGGAAATAAAGTTAAAATCAAAAGCATAAGGAGAAATATTTACAGGGCCTGTGTTCTCACAGAGCAGGCAATGAAGAATGGATTAGAAGCCAAGAGGCAATAAATTGATAACTACCACAACAGGTCACTCAGCAGCAGATGGATTGGCTTTCTTTAGGCCATGTGGCTCCTTGAGCAAGAGGCCCATTAAAGGGGCATTTGGGTAGATAGGCAATATTATGACTGATGTTGTTTACACTTCATACAGTAAAAATGAGATGTATTTTAAGCCTTTAAGAAACATGTTAGTTTCACTGGTAGTTGATTGCATCATTGTATGAAGTGCCCTGTTCTCTCAGGAGTTTGTGGATTAAATATATTTTGTATTCAGTAGTGAGATAGTTTGAAACATTGGCTCCATCCGAATAATGTGAAGCCGCTTGCTCAGTAACCATTGTTTTTAATATAGTTATTATGTCCTAATTCATATGGAACCCATAGCCTTACAGCTTTTTAGCTCCTGCTTTCCTGTATCTCACTTTCACCTGCCTAATGAAACAGTCTCACTGTGGTATCTCCTAGAGCCTGCTTCAGGAGGACCTCCTGCACATGCAGTTTTCTCCAGAGGCATGTGTTTTCTACTGTAGATTAGTTGTCTTCTGCATGACAACAATGAAGTTAATAACAAGAAAAAAACACCTACAATTTCTATGGTGTGTATAGTTCACTAATTATTTCTCTGTATATTATCCCATTAGTAAGCCCACAATGAAGAAATAATTGGAATTGGAACCCAAAACTTACCTTTGAGTTCCTTATCTGTCACATACTCATTGTTTAAAATCATTCAAATTGTTTATGCAATGATTCTCAGTTTTCTCATGTGTAAAATAGTTATAACAGCTGCTGGATATAACACAAGAATAAATAGGATAAAATTTAAAACTACCTTGTAAATTCTAAAGTGTTGTACATAGATGGCTTACGATTGTCTTTATTGAATGAATGAATATTTTACTAAGTGGCAAATTGAAGTGTATCTATGTAAGTAATGTAGAAGAAATTAATGAGGCCAGTTACTGAGAGGAAACAGAGTAGGAGGAAGAGAGAGAGAGGAAATTCAAATAATTCACAAGAGATGCCAAGTTGGATAGACATTCCTGGACAATCTTTTGAAGTTTCCACTTAACCATTTCATGAAATCAGGGGAAAAAAAATATGGCACCATTAAAGGTCCCATAGACCAGCATATTCCCTATGTCTTCTGACATTTGTTATCTTTGGCTTTTTTTTTTCATTGAGGAAAAAAACCTATTCATCCATATTGCTTTAGAAAAAAAAAGTAGTATGTATAATATTAAAAAAAATCGAAAGCTGAAAGTTTCTGTACTAGGTATACCAGAATTACAAAGATAGAGCAATCAAGACAGTGTCGTACTAGTGTAGAGAGAGATGTATAGATAAATGGAGTAGAATCGAAAGTCCATAAATATACCCCTAAATCTATGGTAATTTATTTTTGAAAAATTGATTTTGACAAGTTTTTGACAAAATTCACGGTAATATACAAGAATTAAACCCTCTTTTAATGTAATGTTTAATTTCATAAGTAATACATGATTTTATTATGCTAACTAAATTGTAGGTACTATAAAGAAGGCCCTTTTACCATAAATACTAGCCCCCTTTCTGTCTCCCCAGAGGTAAACATTGTCATTAATTTGGTC